>NC_134522.1:5238848-5586848 GCF_027942865.1 Odontesthes bonariensis
AGAAGACGAGAAGGTCGAGGCGGAGCTTCTCCTCACTGGATCAAATCAGAGGATAAAGTGGAAGGCAATTTGGCCTGACAGCCGCTGATTCCAAAGATTGGTCACACTGAATAGAGGAGTGTTTATGAACCGTCACCAGCTGAGATCATGTCGCTGGAGTGATTGAAGAGAATTCAAATCTTTTTTGTTGTTGTTGTTGTTGTTGTGGAGATCATGTTTTTTTTTTTTTAAATTGTATCACTAAAAGGCAGAGATGGAACACATAGAAAACTAAACATAAAGTAAAAGAACTGATCTTCCTTTGGGCGAGTTTGAAAGCTCATCCGAACTCTGGTGCAGACCAAACAAGTGAACTCTGGTGTGAACCAAAGAGAGGAAGTGAACCAAAGAGAGGAAGTGAACCAAAGAGAGGAAGTGAACCAAAGAGAGGAAGCGAACCAAAGAGAGGAAGCGAACCAAAGAGAGGAAGCGAACCAAAGAGAGGAAGTGAACCAAAGAGAGGAAGCGAACCAAAGAGAGGAAGCTAACCAAAGAGAGGAAGCGAACCAAAGACAGGAAGTTAACCAAAGAGAGGAAGCTAACCAAAGAGAAGAAGCGAACCAAAGACAGGAAGTGAACCAAAGACAGGAAGCGAACCAAAGAGAGGAAGCGAACCAAAGAGAGGAAGCGAACCAAAGAGAGGAAGCTAACCAAAGAGAAGAAGCGAACCAAAGAGAGGAAGCGAACCAAAGAGAGGAAGCTAACCAAAGAGAAGAAGCGAACCAAAGAGAGGAAGTGAACCAAAGAGAAGAAGCGAACCAAAGAGAGGAAGCTAACCAAAGAGAAGAAGCGAACCAAAGACAGGAAGTGAACCAAAGACAGGAAGCGAACCAAAGAGAGGAAGCGAACCAAAGAGAGGAAGCTAACCAAAGAGAGGAAGTGAACCAAAGAGAAGAAGCTAACCAAAGAGAGGAAGCGAACCAAAGAGAGGAAGCGAACCAAAGAGAGGAAGCGAACCAAAGACAGGAAGCGAACCAAAGACAGGAAGCGAACCAAAGAGAGGAAGCGAACCAAAGAGAGGAAGCGAACCAAAGAGAGGAAGCGAACCAAAGAGAGGAAGTTAACCAAAGAGAGGAAGCGAACCAAAGAGAGGAAGCGAACCAAAGACAGGAAGTTAACCAAAGAGAGGAAGCTAACCAAAGAAAGGAAGCTAACCAAAGAAAGGAAGCGAACCAAAGAGAGGAAGTGAACCAAAGACAGGAAGCGAACCAAAGAGAGGAAGTTAACCAAAGAGAGGAAGTGAACCAAAGACAGGAAGTGAACCAAAGAGAGGAAGCTAACCAAAGAAAGGAAGCGAACCAAAGAGAGGAAGCGAGCCAAAGACAGGAAGTTAACCAAAGAGAGGAAGCTAACCAAAGAAAGGAAGTGAACCAAAGAGAGGAAGCTAACCAAAGAGAGGAAGCTAACCAAAGAGAGGAAGCTAACCAAAGAGAGGAAGCTAACCAAAGAAAGGAAGTTAACCAAAGAGAGGAAGCTAACCAAAGAAAGGAAGTTAACCAAAGAAAGGAAGTTAACCAAAGAGAGGAAGCGAACCAAAGAGAGGAAGCGAACCAAAGAGAGGAAGCTAACCAAAGAAAGGAAGCGAACCAAAGAGAGGAAGCGAACCAAAGAAAGGAAGCTAACCAAAGAAAGGAAGTGAACCAAAGAGAGGAAGCGAACCAAATGATTGTGGGAAATTTTCCGGTATTCCCCACCCGATCTAACCGAGTCCCGCAGACTATCCTGGTGTGAAAGCGCTCTAAGAAACCAAAATACAAGAAACCAATACGCAAAAACACATGGACAGTGACATCTACGAGCCCGATGCTTCTGCCAGCATCAACATCTCAGATCTGGCTGTTTCGGAAATGTTTGACATAGATTGTCGTAACTCAAACAGAATCCTAAAGAACAATCCTTTAATAAGCTAGAGGACTTCCACCACTTCAGCTTCTCTGCCCATTGTCATTTTTTATCCTGATCCAGATGTATTTTTGGAAGAAACAAACTTGAAATTTGTTGTCGTCTCTACTTTTTAATGGAGATCTTTTAACTTCATGCTTAAGCTGTCGAAGCTAAGAGGAAACCAAACGGTTCTATCTGGGAGAGCGTCCTGGGTCGTAATCGCCGCTTGATTCAGTTTGATGTAGTGAAAAAGACAGGATTGTTTTAACTTAACGAACACTTCACAAGCAGACTTCGCTGTTTGCATCTTAATGACGTGACATCAGGAGAGCGTTTAACATTTTATCCATTCTGAGCAGGATGTGAAGCAAGTTGTTCCTTTCTTCGTCTGCTCTACTTTACATTTCATCCCTTTAGATCGATGATTAAGTTGTTTTTTTCTTTGCTGAAGGCAGCACAAATGGAGTCAAAGTCTGCAATTAGCTCAAAAGATGAAAACGTGCACATGACCATAACTTTCAACTAGGGCTGGGCAACGATTAAAATGTTTAATCTAATTAATCACATGATTTCCCTGATTAATCACGATTAATCGCATTTGTACGCAAAATCCAAAAATGAATCCAAAAGTAGTGTATAGCTTTTAGCATTTAGCTTTATTTTAAATGTGCTGCCATATGAATGAAAGTGCCATAACATTTGTTGTGCAAACACACTTTTAACATCAGCATCTTTCTGTAGTTTTTATGTAGAAGCCTCGCTCCACTGTCTGTTTCCTTGAATGACTTGCTGCTATCAGTTGTGTGTTTTGCCTTTAAGTGATATTTTAGACTGGAACTACTACGCTGAGAAGACAATTCAACTTGGCAGTGTTTACAGATGACTTTGGTTCTGTCGACTCCGCCGTCTGGAAGAACTTTAAAATGAAAATGGCCGAGTAAAAGTTCCGTACCCTTCTCCATGTTTGGTGGATCCGCCGATTACTTTCTTTTCCTGTTCCACAGCAGACAGCAGCAGACTTTTACAAAATAAAAGCCTGTGAGCAACAGACTTTTACAAAATAAAAGCCTGTGAGCAACAGACTTTTACAAAATAAAAGCCTGTGAGCGACAGACTTTTACAAAATAAAAATAAAAATAATAAAAGAGGGGTGGTCCGTGGCGTAGTGGGCTGAGCAGGCGCCCCATGTACTGAGGCTATAGTCCTCGCTGCAGCTGGCCCCGGTTCAAGTTCTGCATCGGACGGCCCTGTGCTGCGTGTTGTTCCCCCTCTCTCTGCCCCCTGCTTCCTGTCTCTCTGAACTTTCCTATCCATTAAAGGCACAAAAGCCCAATTTTTTATTTTTTTAAATCTGCGTCAATGTTTATCGCCGTTAAATAATCAATGAGTTAATGTGATAATAACGAGTTTACTCGCCCAGCCCTACTTTCAACACCACAGGATACCATTTGGTAATCTGATCACTCAGGTTCCAATAAAAAAAGGAAAACTATTCTGCCACAAGACTGTAAACACTTAATCTGAATAATCTCAGGACCGCTTTATACGAGACACTGAGTCTGCACAATGCATTTTACCACCCACATACTCGGGAATATTTATGGTGTAAAGTATTTATCGGTTTGAAGGACAAAAGGTAGAGAGGGCCGCCGCTCCACCAGAGCAAAGAGCACGAGCACAAACAGTAATTTTACAGCAGGAGACGACAAGAAAACTAGGCTCAAGAAATAATGCAATGACTTACAGACACAGCAGCACCTCTGAATTGTGCGAGATGGAGCCTGCAACCATTATCGACTGTTTATAGTGTTTGTACCGAGGTATCACAGTTGTGGATCTAATGGGAGAAGGTAAAGTGCACTGTCAGAGTTAAAAAAAGGTGAACCCGGAGCAAGAACTGACTTGGCACAGCTGAAGATGAGGATGGACTTTTTTTTTCAGGTGAAAAAAATTGCTGCAAAGCGTCGTTTTATCAGCCGTTCCTGCACATTCCCAGATCACTGCAAATAAAAACCCTGCTGTGATCATGTGAGGTTCAGACAGCAGCATGTTCTCCCTGTGGAATTATCACTTTTACAGAGCTGAAACACGAAGGCTTTTACCAGCTCCTACACTGCTGCTTTACTCTGATTTCAATCTTAAAGAAGAGGTGTTTGGGCTCAGAAGACAGGTAAAAGTCATGAATAATTTAGACTGAAAGATTGCTCTGGATCTGTAACCAGCTTTTGTTGTCTGAGGATGCATAAACAGCTCAGTGGCAAATATGATGCACGAAAATCTACAGCACAAACAAACGAGCGGCAGCTGAAAACATGAAATATCGACTAAATGAGTCTTACATGTTGAAATAAGATCCCAGAGGATTGAAGTTTCAAGTATTGATCCGGTAGAGGGAATAAACAACCTCAAAGGCCTCATTTAAACAGCAGCTTATTGGGATCTTATGTACAACTTCAGCAGGAAACCATGCTATAAATCATTAGTTTGATTGGGTAATGATGATCTCATGTCAAAGCAAATGCTGGTTATGTTGGGATGTGACAGCTCGTACATCTGTGGTGAACTTCACATGAGAGGAATTATAATGAAAGGGGAGAGAAGATAGCGATCATCTTTGTACCATCGGCCACAGGTATGTCTTCCTCCTGGACCTCATTCACTGAGGCAGCAGCACATGGACAAGCTTTGCGTTTGGCGTTCTCCACCCACACGCAGCCCACAGAATAATACATGTTGCCGAACTTCAATCTTTAATACCATCGCTGTGTTCATCTGCCAAAAAATGTTATTTTTCTCTTTCTGCTCGTGCCCGTCCCCGATTAAACCCTCATTTGCTCTGGCCTTACAATCTAAATTGATAGATTAAATTCATTTGAGACGTATGGATTACAGCTGCAACCTCATTCTTTTCAATAGTGATGGAAAGAATGAGGTCGTGGATACAAGCGGCTGAAATGAGTTTCTTTCAGAGGGTGGCTGGGCTCAGCCTCTGCGATTAGAGGAGGAGCCGCTGCTCCTTTACATAGAAAGCTGAGGTTCATCTGGTTCGGATGCCTCCTGGTCGCCTCTTTTTGGAGTTTTTTTGGGCACTTCCAACTGTGCCTCTTTTGTATGAATTCTTTGGAATGCTGATCTTCGTGGCATTGATCAAGAAATGGCACATATCTGATTATTGGAGGTTTTATCACCCAGAAAGATCGTGTCATGGGACACCTTCAGGACCACCATGTGGTGCATCCATCCCAGCAATCCAGCAGAGGCTTTGATAAACTGTGTTGTGTAAAGCCACTGATGGACGCAATCAAAGCAGCATGCAAAGCGATGTACAATCCCCGTTTGTTGTTGCCACCAAGTCTAAGACGGGCATGATGCAGTATATCAAAGTAAAACCAATCACGTTGGGATTCAAGCCATTTGTCCAGATAGATTCGTCTACATTATGGACTTCCAAATGAACACTGGAAAAAAGGAAGTCGCGGGGTGGTCCGTGGCGTAGTGGGTACAGCAGTCCTCGCTGCAGCTGGCCCCGGTTCGAGTCCCGCACCGGAAGGCCCTTTGCTGCATGTCGTTCCCCCTCTCTCTGCCCCCCCTGCTTCCTGTCTCTCCAAAACTGTCCTATCCATTAAAGGCAGAAAAGCCCAAATAAAAAAAAAATTTTAAAAAAAAGGGAAGTCGCATCAGGACATGGGTTGTCCTATGACACGGTCATTGATCTTGTCAAACCATCGTACCTTGGCACGGGATACTATGTGTACGTCGACAATTTTTACACCAGCGCCAAGCTTTTCAAAGCTCTCTGAGATTGGTGCCACATGCACCGAGAGGGAAAAAAGAATTGCCCAAGGCCGACCATCAATTCTCACCAACAAGCCAGCCAGACCTCTGGCAGACATCTCCCTGTCCCTCGTCCTGACACCGGCTATGACCCCCAGGCAGCCTGGCCCCCCAGGCAGCCTGGCCCCCCAGGGACGCAGGATCTGTGTGCCAGGTGTGCAGAGATGAAAGTGCGATGCCCCCCTCTGCCTCCAGGTGGAGCAAAACTGTTTCTAAAAATGGCACCCAGTGCCAAGATGAACAATTGACCGACTGAAAATAATTCTTAGTTTATTTGTTTGTCATTTGTTCGCTTTCAAAGTTTAGATGGTTTTCCCGATTCAAAAGGAAATAAAAAAGCATCAACTTCTGCTTATTGACTAATTTCCTTTTCAAGGTCTATACAAATAACTCAGTTTTTTTGCATTTTGACATGCAGTTCAATACTTAAATTTGTAGCATTTTTCCTTAACCAATAAAACCGAGTCCGTAAGATCTCTCCTTCGAGACACATTTGAGAGGAGAGCTTTGATGGAGAAGCTTCGGGTAAAAGAGTTGGGCCCGGATCAACCTGACCTCGCTATCAAACAGCCAACAAGCGAGAAGGGAAAGCGGTACGTGAGAAGCTTCTCTCCTAACGGCTACGCCACAGAGCCTTATAAGGCTTGGCTAGCTGGAAGCTGCCATGCTAACACTTTATTTTATTATATATAATATTCAGAATTGTCCTTTGTGACTAACTAAATTAAGATGTTCTGGTATTGGTCAGTGTTCCAGTGTTATTTCATGATGCATTAAAGTAATTGTTGAATGTATAACCTTTGTTTTTTGGGGCTTTTTATGTCTTTATTAGATAGGACAGTGTGGAAAGACAGGAAGCAGGGGGCAGAGAGAGGGGGAACAACACGCAGCAAAGGGCCGTCCGATGCGGGACTATAGCCTCTTGTACATGGGGCGCCTGCTGTACCCACTACGCCACAGACCGACCCGAATGTATAACCTTTTAAGTGGAAATATCTTACTTTACTTTTTTGCATCAACTCATTTTAAAACGTTTGACAATCACTGGATGTGGCACAGCCCCACTTAAAAAATATCTTACCAGGCGCCACTGCCAACAAGCTCTTATGCCATGCTGCTAGTTTGGGAGACAGAACTGAAAGGAAAATCTTGTCAAAACCCTTTTTTTAAATATATTCATGAAGTTTTTATCCCCATGTAAATAAATCATGCATAAAACCAGATGTCGTCGAGGTTAACTGCTCTAAATCAGACATGACATCACACAGCTGATTTGGCTGTGGTTGGTTTTACTCTGCTGCTCACTGATCCTTTCGCCCGACACATTTAGGCTCTTATTTGTTCTGCATTCATGAATATAAAATAGTGTGCTCGCTTTAGTCCGATCTCTTACAGTAATTTTACAGAGCACGGTTTTTCCTGCATATCTCAACACAGACAATCCCGCTGCCTCAATCTCTCCTTCAGATGTGGAGATGACATTTGAGCTCGCTGTGGCTGCTGAGAAAGCCAAAACTTTCCAGACACTGATAACCTTGAAAAGCACCACAACTGTCAGGGGACACACACACACAAGCAGCTGATACATAGCCAGCAGCCAGAGCTCAACTCTCACCACTGCAGATGCACTTTTTTTTTTGTCAAGATCAATCATATAAAATCTGGGACAGTCATCAGAACATGTGTATACAGCGTAAAATGAGAAATGTGGCGAAATGCGCTCAATTTAATCCACTCACAGCGTTCCCCAGCCAGCCACGCTGTCGTTCCATCACATCAGTTTAACATAAAATAAAAACAAACCTCATAAATCCCAACTTTCTAATCTCGTTCGCCAAGAACTGGAAGTTATGAGTTTACAACCATGACTGGGGTGAAATAAAAATCATTTAAACCCCTACTTTCTGCCTAGAAAGAACAATAATAATTAGAGGTGCACCGAATATTCGGCAACCGAAAATATTCGGCCGAAAACGCAAAAAAAAACACATTCGGCTTTCGGCCGAAAGCCAAATGAGTGGCCGAATCGGAGGCCGAATAGTGGTGACGCAAAATTATCCACAGACGGTGGAGTCGACAGAACCAAACTCATCTGTAAACTCTGCCAATATGCCGCTCATTGATTGGATGCGAGACTCCGGTTCTTCTCACAGATGTTTATTAACGCCACATCAACACCGTAGAACTAAATGTTCGAGTAAACAAAATAAAAGACAACATTAGTTGTTGTAATCATTAAAGAAATAGCATTCTTAGCATTGTCGCTGGTACCAATAAATAATCAAAGTAATACTGGCCACTTTAGCTGCTTCTCAACCAGCGGCAGAGTCATTCCCCAGAGGCAATCTTCACGGTCAGAACTAGGATTCTTTAACTTACACTTCTCCTATGCATCACATTCACACAGTTACAGCAAACACCACGAAGCATGGAGTGATGAAATAAAAATAAACTAGCAGGTAACATCACGCTACAGGTGCTCCTCGGTCTCTGTGTGAAGCTAACGGAGCTAACCGGCGCTACTTCCTGTTTTACTTGTTTCAACATAAAAGCACGTATTTCAAAATACATTTTTAAAAAACTCCTGCATTTACAGCCAAGTTGAATTGTCTTCTCACCGTAGTAGTTTCAGTCTAAAATATCACTAAAAGGCAAAACACACAAACTACAAAAAATGCTGCCACTGTTCCTGAAGGAGCAGGCTACCTAGACTCTATGCCAAAAAGGACACTCAGATAATTTGTTATATTGCATGTTTTTACATTTTTGTGTTGGAACGCGTTTATAATATGTTGTATTTTTTGTTGTTGTATGAAATGAATGAAAAAAAACCCAGAATGAATTGAAAATGGGAATTAATTAAACTTATCTCTAGTTATTAGTAATAACTTTTGAAGATTTCAAATAAACATTTATTTTCTTTGAAAAACATGTCTAAACATTTATTGTAAGGCGTAGATTTAAGCAATATTTAAAAATGGTGAAAAATCTAACTTTTGTTAACTTAACTGAACTGTAATATTCGGTTTCGGTTTCGGTATTCGGCCAAGTGATTAATTATTATTCGGTTTCGGTTTCGGCCACAAATTTTCATTTCGGTGCACCTCTAATAATAATCATTAACTTTGAGCTGAATCAGAATTTAGAATATCTTTATACTTATTGTTTCTGTTTAGTTTTTAATCTATGGATTTCTTTGTGTTTAAAAAAAAAAAAAAAAAAAGAAACTGTTGGCTAACTTGATCTCCTAAGCTCTTTCAGGACATCATATGTGACATTAATGATATTTAATGACTCACATTTAGACGTACCTTCAACAGTGAGCAACAGTTTATAGGATATTTGCTATTTTGCACAACTGGACAGCAAGATTTAATAATTTAGACCTCAAAGAGTCAAATGTTTCCTTACAACATGATGTCATATTGCCAAAACTCATATTAGCATCTCAGGTGCGCTGTAGTTGCCTGAAAACAATCGTTTATTAAAATTTAAACCCTGTTTAGGGCTGTAGTTAACAATGTTTTAAAAAGAAAAAGTTATTAATCTAATGATTGTTTTCTGTTTAGTTGATAATAAATAATTACCATAACTCCAATTAATCTTTTTAACCCATATTCCAAGCCATATTTAAAACAATTAGTGACTAAGTAACATGAAAGAATTTGGCTCCTCCTACAGTTTTGGGATGCAACACACCGTCTTTAAAAACAAATCTCCGTCTGAACCCTGCACATGTGCAGTCATACACATGAATTTGTTGTCATGTTGAGGAGGCCACAAAAACACCATCAAAAGCCCCCAAAAAAAGCCAAGCGACCATAAGGACAAACAGCTTGGTGCAGGGCTGGAAACCAAAGTAGTGAACTGCAGTAGCTCAGCCCCCCACTGCCCTATAGGGCGGTTTCAGGCCTAGGAATGTGCATAACAGAAGTCAGTGAACTTCAAAATCAGTCAAAAACATAGTTTTAAAGGTCTTTTTCTAAATTAAAGGAGCTTTTTATTTCCTCAATCATGTTGACATGAGCTGAGAAAGTTTGAGCTTTAATGGAAAAAGTGTGCCGTTGAAAGGAGTACAGAATAATCACTGAATTATTGAAAGCCATGATTGTAAATTCAATTAAAATTCAATTAATCTCAGAGCCCCATTCATAAACAAACCGCCTACAACTTGCAAACATCGTCAAATGCGGTCAAAATGCATTTCCAAGTCTATACAGAGTCTTACTTGAGCTGATTGTTTGTCTTTAACACAACAGATAATCACCAAAAGACAACTCCCAGGTACTGATACCAACCAACAATTGGACATAAGTCATTGTAACAAATGCATACGTCACTGTCTCGAGTTTTGCTTTATCTCTGTCGTTAAAGGCCCTCGAGTCTGCAAGCAGCACAATAAAAACCCATTTCTGGTATAGTGCAGTTCAGGTTTGTATTAAAAAAAAGATATCGCAACTCCCAGAGAACACCATGAAAGCAGTTATTAGACAATTGAAAGAATACAACAGCACAACAAACCTGCCAAGAAAGGGTGTCCCACCAACAACAGACCAAATTGATCAGAGGAAACAAAGAGGACAAAAGTAACGACGACAGAGCAGCAGAGTTTCACTGCTGAGATTGGAGGCGACTTCTATAGAGGACTGAGACTGCCATAATCCGAAATAAATACAAAAATCTATGAAAAGATAAACATATAAGTTTATATAATGATAAATGCTGCTAAAACTTAAATAAAAAATTAAGTTATGCAATAATAATCTTACAGAATGTGAAAATGATGATTTTTTTTCTGCTTTAATCTTAAACTGCATTAATTTAAGCTTCTGTTAATTTTGTTATTGATTTACCTTCCCACTCATTTCTCATCTTCATTGTTATCTTAATTGGAATTCAATTAATTTATTTCATTGTTTAATTCTTACTGCTGTTTATTTCTGTATTGATCTATTTATTCCCACTAAATTGTTTAATTCTGGTTTTTCTAATTGTGATTTTAACGTAATCTTTCAAATTGAGTTTTCTGCAATTTACGAAATTTATAGTTGCGTTTACTTCCGTTATTTCCTCATTTGCATTTTCTTCCCCATTTATTTCCATGTTTTCTTTTTACCTTCCATTCAACCATTTATATATTCTTGTATCCATTTCGGATAATGGTAGTTTCAGACCTCCACAGACTTCAACCGTACGCTCCTAAGCTGGTCTTCATGTAATAGTGGACAGAAGAAAAAAAGCCACTGATTGAACAAAGTTTTAAAAACATATGGAAGAAGGCACTCTGATCAGATGACGAGTGGTAAAGAGGAAACATTTAAATGTCTAGTAACAGCCTTCGTCAAAGCTCAGACTTCAATCTAACTGAGAATCTGTGGAATTACCTTAAAGACGACTGAACATCAGCAGCTGTTCCAAATGGCTAAATACAGAGAGAAAATCGACTCAACACAGTTAAACAAGTGTAATACCTTATTTGTAAATGGTGTAAACCATTTTGTGCGTAAATGTTTGTCTGAACAAATAAATGTACACATGCACGCATTACGAAGTGTACAAACATTCATATTTTACACACAGGTTTTTTACTTTCAACCTCACAGATGTGTTCAAAAACGCTTCCGTGCATACAAATCGTTAGATACGTGTGCACGCGTGGACCAGACCACGTTTACAGGTGCACTTGGGATTTTGAGACTCCTGGGTCATCTGGATTTTAGTCAGTTTTGTACTACAGTTATTTCAGACACTATAGCCCTATTGGGACGGGACTAGTTTAATGGGGGGACCTGGGGTAAAGTAATAATAACCGGGAAATCTAGTCCCGTCCGAACGCGCCATGACAGTAAAGATAGCGGAGTATGTCGGTAAACTTTGCCGAGAATTCTACCTCCTGTGAAACGGTCCGGAGTATCTACCATAGGTAATACTAATCCCGTGCGAATGCGACCTTCGGTAATAAGTACGGAATATATCGTCACATCCTTTTAAAGAGAGAAACAATTAGGTGTGTCTGTTTGCAAACATGGAGGTTCTGGATGAAGCGCATGGTCGGCGCCATGTCTGTTTACAGATGGGGTTCACGGAAGTGAAATGAAGACGTGCATAGCATCCAGGATGTGACGGTTGTGCGTAACCGACATTACCATACGTCCCCCCATTGAACTAGTCCCGTCCGAATAGGGCTTATGACAGAAGAGTTCATCACCCTTATGGATGGATGTATAGATTTATGATGGATGGATAAATAGATAGTTGCATGGATGGATAGATGGATGGATGGATAGATAGATGTAAGTATGGATGTATAGATTTATGATGGATGGATAAATAGATAGTTGCATGGATGGATAGATGGATGGATGGATGGATAGATGTAAGTATGGATGTATAGATTTATGATGGATGGATAAATAGATAGTTGCATGGATGGATAGATGGATGGATGGATGGATAGATGTAAGTATGGATGTATAGATTTATGATGGATGGATAAATAGATAGTTGCATGGATGGATAGATGGATGGATGGATGGATAGATGTAAGTATGGATGTATAGATTTATGATGGATGGATAAATAGATAGTTGCATGGATGGATAGATGGATGGATGGATGGATAGATGTAAGTATGGATGGGTAGATTTATGATGGATGGATAAATAGATAGTTGCATGGATGATAGATGGATGGATGGGTAGATTTATGATGGATGGATGTATAGATGTATGAATGGATGGATGGAGTTGTTTTTAACTCAACAGGACTCCACCAAGTACTAATTTATGAAAGTTAAATTCATGGTGGGAACTCCTAAAGTTGAAGGTAAAAATCTGTGTGTAAAATATCTGTTTGTACAGTTCGTAATGGTGCATGTGTAAATTACTGTGTACATTTAATTTTTACAGTTTCAAAGTCATGCCTCACACATGTGTAACTGTTTTGAGCCACAACAAAATGTACCAAACAGAGGCAAACGTTTGTTCTCTCAAGGTTTTAGCCTTCTTTTATTTATCATCCGTATCACGATTGAAATGCTTCACACCTTCAAAGTGGAAGGTATGTTTTAGTAATGAAATGATATACATTCCAAAGTCCATTTAAATTCAGGGTTGTATAGCTACGAATTATGAAGAATGCCAAAGGCGGAGAATGCTCTGGCAAGGCAGCGACTGCAACTTTCATTTCACCTTGGGAAACCGTCCTCAGTCATCTCAACGCTGTCCACATGAGAGAAGAGGCTGCAGCACAACTGGAAATGCTGTAACCAACATTCTATAATGATTTTTCTTTTTCATTCGACTCCAGATGTCTTAAAACACTTGTGTTCCACCAAATATAAAAGATGTGGGAAAGCTTGATCAAAATCGTTATCCGTTAGATTCCACATTCCAACACAGCTGTCACGAATCGTTTAAGAAATTCAGACGCATGCGTTTAGTTATCGTTCGATAAATAGAAAGTAGTGAAAGTTTGAAAGGAATTTTAATAACAACTTATTTGGCACTTCTTTATGTTACACCAGCAGCAGATGGAAATATTGTAAAAATCTAGTCGGATAAGTTAATAAAACAGTCTTCTTGTCAACCAATGAAAAACTAAATGAAAACTCCAACTAAACCACATTTTAGGGGCTTTGAGGCGTAACTGCTTCATCACTTCTGGTTTTCAGCCGTGCCTCTTCTTAAGGATCTCCATCTACAGACAGGCTTCATCCATCCAGCAGGGTGGATGTCAGTGGGCGGGGCTTAGCAGAGGAGGTGGAGTCTACTTAAGGAGAATCGGAACGTCTTGTTAAGTAAGGAATGTTCAAACAAAGGAGAACTAAAATAAAAGCCAGGGTTGTGCTTTTGGGGAGTTTTACACTTGCTGGTGACTTCAGACACCCTGATATATGGGATTTTTACTGAATATATCACCTTTACAGCACATAAAATGGTCTCCGTGCCTTTCACCCTTTAATGACCTGCTCTACCAGTACATTTTTCACTGATTGTGCTAAAAATGAGTTCAAGTGAATCTATCTAAACCATCTCTGAATAACTTGGTTTGTGAATTTAATGCTAAAAGAAAGACACCAATCAAGTGTCACCCCAACCGCAAAAAGTATTGATTCTTATAATAATTGGTCCGAGGAAATTAAAAACATTTTTAAATTAGCTTTTTTTCTCAGTGCAGACTAACGTGTTGAAATATATTTCAGAAATATTGTTCAGTGGATTAAAACAGAACTCCACAGGTTTTGTGATGAGCTGCTAAGTGGAGTTGGATACTTCTGTTTTTTTTAAAATGTGGTGAACTCAGCATACCAGGATCAGAGGCTCCAACTGGTGAATAAAGAAGTGTGTCATCAGCATAACGGTGAAAAGAAACGACACATCCCTGTACGATATGTCTGAAAGGAAGCATGTATTATGGAAATAACATTGGTCCTTCAACTGAACCTTGAGGGACACCAAATTTTACTGGGGAGAAGCTTGACCTGAGGTTATTGATTGAGTAGCAGTAAACTACTCATATCCCGAAGGTGGTGTGTCAAAGGTAGTTCTATTGCTACAAAGAACCGATGTTTACGGAAACCAGACTAAAATTTCCCAAAGATACAATTTTTTTTGCAACTAAAAGCACATGATTTTTTCTAAAATGTTTTAAATAAAAGGAAGCTTGAAGATTAGAGACAAAGCCACTACAACAGCTATAGTTATATATACGCATTTTAAAATGAGAATCCCTATAAATACAGTAGATACCTGTAATTAAACTAAAAAGACACATCACTTATCCAAGCTCCAAAAACTACAAACTTTAGCTGATCATCACAGCTGAGGACCAAAAGCAAGATATTCGTAGATATTTAAAGTCTAATAATTGTAGAAAAATGTATATTAAGGCAAATATTTGGAAACACAGCCTCATCTGAACAACAATTTGTCTCTTTAGACATGAAATGTGTGACAAGAACAGGGTGATGTTGGCAGGTGTCATAATTACTACTTTTGTCAAGCCGAGCACTTTCATCTCTGGATCCTTTAGAGGTCTTCGCATTTTAAAAATCAGGCTGAGTTTTAAAATAAGAGGATGAAAGGAAAAACTCTTTGCTCTCTCTGACTTGTTCTCTTTTTTTGAGGTCAATTAAAACTAACCTGGTGTCAGTTGGGGGATCTACAAAGGTGACTCACGGTTAAAGAAATGCATCCAAGCAGCGAGCTACACGTTGCCGTCATTTATGCCAGTTATGAAGAGCACATCGTCATTTATCTGCAATGTTTAATATGCAGAGAACTCTGATTTCAACGGCTAAAGTGCAAACACATACATTTTCACTGCGAGTTTGCTTTTTTTCTTTATTTTCACCAGCGAGCAGGCATCAGAAACACTGCCAGAGAGCAGCAGTTACCTGCCTTGTTTGCAAATATCAGCATGTGATATTTCAAGGTTTACTGGGAAAAAAAAGATAAAAAAATATTGCTGGATTCAAAAAGGAAATCCATAAAAAAGGAACAGCTGCATCAATGAGCGTAATCTATCATTTTAAATGAGGCAACTTGGTCATTTCTCCCGACATGGCTTTACATTGCTGCTAATTACCAAATTCAGTGGAACTATTTTCTCTTCTTTCAATCAAAGATGAACTCTGTAATCATGAAGAGGTGAGAACTATTTTCTCATACTGTCCCTGCAAAGCAGACCTTCTTTAAGATGCGTTTTTATAAAATGTATGTAAAAACACAGGAACTAGTTAATAAAAACAGGACTAATGACACATGTTGGAGACAGCTGAAGCAGTTTCTAACATGAAGTATGAAGTGTGTGAAGTACAGATTATTTGGGTAATATTCTATAGATTATTTAACCGATTAACCAGATAAGAAGCTCCTCTGATGGGCAGCGGGAAATGAAAGAAAATATGATGGTGTGCTTGTACTAGCGGCGTAAATCTGGCGATATTTCAAAAGAATTCCAAAAATGATAAACACAAGTTGCTTTTTGGAAAGGAATAAGGGTAAAAAAAAATGAAGTGTCTCTACCGCCCTGCCTAAGCCGCAGCGTCCTTCTGTTCTCTGCTAGCCTCCTTCCGTTCTCCGCTAGCCTCCTTCCGTTCTCCGCTAGCCTCCTTCTCAGCTAACAAGCCCACTGATTTCCTTTAAAATGCTAACATGAAATGTTCCCTTGTGTTTGTTCCACTCTTTGGACTCGATATGTGGACTGGCAGCTTTCTGCTTCAATGCTGTAGCATTGACGTTTGTGCTACTGCGCTAAGCTCACAGGCCTTTATCAGTTAGCTAGCCAGCTTTGTATCCCTCGGCACACTCCAGTCCACTAGTTTGCGGTAACGTACCTCTAAGCTAGTTGCTAACCGCCAGAAAACTGAGCAGAAATGAGTGTAGTCAAAGAGATCCACAAAAGCTGAAACTGGACTCACGTTTTCCTTCCAAACTGTGGAAGTAGTTGACCAAAAAGGTCCAACTATGTCACTGATGTTATTGTTTGTGTGGTATCACCCAACTTTATTTCTAAACTTTTGCAGTCGACAGCATTAAACTCGATATCCCTATTAACATCGATCGATATAGAAAATAACATTGTGACTATAGTTTCTGCTCCAGGATGCAGTGATATTAGACGATAGATGAACATAAATGCATTAGAGTCTGGATACAAAACACAAAGAACGCAGACTAGTTGTGCAAAGGACTCCAGAGTAAAGAAAGTTTTATTTCTTATACAAAATAAATGTTACAAAAAAAACTGTAAAGACTAGAAAATGGCCGTGCTTCTCCTGTCCAAAGGAAACCAGGTGCAGTTAGTGCCATTTTCCAGTTTTATTTGAAAGCAACACAATGACCATGAATATTTTTTCAAATTTCTCATGCAAACATGCGGCTGCTGAGAATCCCTGATTCATCCGTAATAAAAGTGTATGCGGAGCTCTGCTGGAAAGCATCTGGGTGTATTAATAATGAAGAAATTTTGTTTTGTTTTTTAAATTACACTGCAGGTAAATTACCTTGTGAACATGAGGATCATTTCCCCGTGTATTCACTGCTGAAGGTCAATAAACTGGAACCAGGACGGAGCTTTTCTCGTATGCAATAACCTCACAAGATTGCGTTTCTGCAATCATCCTTGTACAATCCTCCCCTTGGAGCGGCTCCACGGGGAATCAGATCCACTTGATGCATTTCCTCTCGATTGTTTCCTCGTTGTTTGAATAGGCTTATCTCGCAGAGCTTTACTGCTCAAACAACAAGACGGCCGACTGCGTTACACACAGTGTCGGTCCAGAGTGTGAGATTACTGCCTGACATGAGGGAAATTAGCACAACATGTCTTCATACATTTACAAAAAAAATTGCAAATCTGTAATTTTCTGTCCGTCATAGACTCCTAATCAAACGTATTTCTAACAGTCCTGATTGAGTTCACGTTGGCTAATGTCAGACTACGTATTTTTTTCGCTTCCCAAGGACAAAACTCAGATGTCAAACTACTATTTCAGAGTATTTTCTGAAGTGCAGCTCCATTCAAGTGGCGAGTAAAGTGTCCACAACAACACCCCCCCGCCCATCAGCTGTCGAGGGGACAAGGTGGATTTCTTCATATCTCACTTGGAAATGAGTGAGGACATTAAAATGCATAAGTTTCCTGCTTTGAATCTAAATAAAAATGCTAATGAAACTCTGTGGGTATTAATGATGTAGAGGACGTGTTTCTTTTTATTTGCTAAGGAAACATTTTTAGAGAAGTTCAAAAGTGTGACTGGCACAGCTTGTTTTACGACACTCCGTATCCTCTAGACGGTTTTAAAAATTTAGACCTCGTCTAATTAGGACTTTAATTACTGCCAAATTTGGTAGTAAATGAATAATGAAATATGGACTATACATAAAGCGTTTTATATATGTATCCCTTCTCTTCCTATGGGGACTAATTATAAACCTTGAAAAGAATAAGAGACTAATTTATGATGTAATACCGAAGTCTGCCCTTTGGCCCATTTCGCAGCTCCCTTGGGTTCCGCCTGATCCTGTCATCAGCTCATATGCCATAAGGAGAATAAAAATTGGATTGTGGAGCCATCTGACAGGAAATTCCATCCATAAACAGTGATTTTTGGACAGAATCACTAAACATTTAAGCTAGAAATGAGGAAGAAATGCTTTAAGAAGCCAAATGTTTGCATTCTGACTCTAGTTTCACTTAATTACACCAACGAACATTCGACATTGTTCATCGAATAAAAAGACAACAAGTACGACCTTTGTCTGAAAAACAGGTTTATTTTTATTATAATACGGACCGATTGTTTTGAGTCCTTCCAAATTACCTGAGCAGCTCTGAGACAATGAGCATTTATGGAGACTAAATGTTCATGCTCCAACAGCAGTGATTTGGTTAAAATAAACTATGATTGACTTGCTGAATACAAAAGCATCGACTTTCACACTCCATCGGGGTATAATTATGCTTCTGCAGCTCCTGCCAAGAGAAACCAAGGCGTGTGACCACAGGGGGTTGGGATTTTATTTATTTTTCCTCATGACATGCGTGCCACTTATATTTTATGCTTTCGGAAAGGGACAAGCCCGGGTTCGACTGTCCGGTAATCATAGAGCATCACCTTCTTTTAACCCTTATTTGCACCATAATCCACTACGGTTGTCCTTGGTGTCTTTTAAAGTTTACGTTGAGCAGCACATGAATATCTTGACGTTTCTGTGTAATACTGTAAGGCTCTTTGTGATGAATTGTTTGAGGTTTTAGAGTCAATTTTGCATTGCAAATTCGCTTGTATTGTGTTGATGGATGGCGCTTTTTATACGTTCTTCTGTGCAAGTCTGGCAAAGAGTGCCTGCACATAATGAACTAAGGCGAGCACAACATTATATAAAGGCACTTTAATTCAAAGTGAGCTGGTTGCACAAACTAACAATGCCTTAAGAACCAATACTTGGTTGCGTCGCCCATTAAGACCCGATGCACCCTCTAAATATGGGAACTGGTCTACCTTTACGTTGCATCAGGCCACTTCCCCAGTTCTGAAAACCTGATAGTATTGCCACCCAAAGTACCACGGATGCCCCAGAGACTGCAGACTATGGGCTTCGGTTTCTTTGAGCACCAACACACCTCATTTCCAGCTATCTGTTGAATATTTTTACACCAATTTGTGCTTCGTCTGCATGAAAGTGCGTCTTTATAATGGAACACTCAGGATTCAGGCACTAGGTGGCGGTTCAAAAGATAATGGAAAATAATGAAGATCTCCAGCTTTCTGTACTGCTTTTGATAATTTATTCTCCTGAATATCAATGTTTCTTATTTCATTTCATCCCTGCTGAGTCAACAACACGCTACCTCCTCTTTTGTGTAAGGAAGTAATCTCTTTAAAGGCCTACAGAAAGGTGATTTTTTTTGCACAAAACTGAAATAGCAGATCGATTTCTTATATACCATGGAATTTTTTTATGATTTTAAAATAATTTTAGGCCCCTGGATAGTCCTGATTAGGCCCAATAAACTATCAGCACATTTGACTCGAATTTTGGCAAACCGACGACAGGTGCGTGACGTCACGCATGCCAACTGCTGGAACAATCACCATGTCTGATACTCGTAGTTCTAGTAGCGAAGCCAGCAGTTTGCCAGACCTGGACAGCTTCTTCACGGCAAATTTCAAGCCTAATATTGTTGATGACAATGAAGCAGTCAATGAAGAGCCTGAGGAAGAAACCGAGGAGGGATTGGGGCTACAACCATACAGGCCCGAGCCAGCCGCCAGTGACAGTGGGTCGGAGTCCGAGTCCGAGAGCAGTGGGGACGATGATGGTGATCATGGTCAGGGAGGCACAGACACAAGTTCCGACCGGCTGCTGGCGTGTTCTGCTTCGCTTTACGGCAGCAAAGTGACGTCACACTGCATGTTTCTGTGTGGAGTTGAGACCATAGATGTAAATATTCGGGGAGTTTTGATTATTGTAGTTGGGGATAAACACCATCCTCAGTCAAAATAAATGCAATGTGGAGGCATTGAAGACCCATCCAAGATGGCGGCCGCGTTGATACGGCAGCGTCAATATGAGGCGTCTACGTATAATATGTCTATGGTTGAGACAGTCCGACTCTGTACCACCACATAACAGGAAATACTAAGCTGTTGTTTTTCCCCATTTGTTTTGAAATATTATAGTTCTGATAAAAAAAATAAATATACATATATAGATAGGCTACATATCTGATCGGGAGGAAACGTCCGATTCCGATCAAATCTAAAATCACGTGATCGGATCATCCCGATGTTAATCTGAGGTTTTATTGAAGATGAAATACTTTTTCCACAAGAGATTCATTGTTTGTTTGAACTCATAATTCAGACATGTTGAGAAAAAGTGCTAAAGTAATGTAAGTGGATTTAAAATTAATCATATTGTACTTAAATAACCACACAACAAAAGGATTAGCGGTTAATTTGAAGATGAAATTAGACGTTTTTTTAAGCTAATCAGGCTGAAGAAAGTTATTAAACCATCACTTTAGCGGCATTGCTTCCCTCATCATGACTGTTTGACCCACCGTGTTCATGTTCAGAACAGCCTAACTCTCAGAGAAAGTTAAGTCTTTGAGTATGTGAGCGGATCGCGTGAGGAAACCCACCAACATCCCAGAGTTAAGGCCGTTATCTACACCGGGATACCTTTCTGGGAAACTGGTTTGCACAAGGAGGTCACGCCAGATACTTCGCAAACTTTGTAACTCCACTGTAACCATGCCAAAGTTTCACTGGATTAGCAACCAATTAAAGTCATTTAAAAAGTGGCCAGTGGAAGAGAAATTAGGCCCAACGTAGAACAACAACTCACAGCTGAAGTTCACGTTTTTCAAGTCTTCACCAAACAAAGCACTGCCTGAATTAAGTCAGGGATGTGGAGTCTCTCCCAGGAAAACACCAAGCCTGTCCATCACAGCGCTAATACCCCCGCCATACAACTCAAACACAGCCAAACCGATGCCCACATGCATGTTTGGACAGGAAGAACCAGTCCAACGCATCTTTTATTTTTTTTTAAACATATATTCATTGGTTTTTCCTGTTAATATAACAACATCCAACAATTTAAACATCCAAAACGTATGGCAATAAATAAAATAATAATTAAATGATTAAAAAAGATACAATAAACCGCAGTAATTAGACAGCAAATTACTGTGCAATGAATATGAAATAATGAAAATAAAATAGGTAAATAAATATATATAAATAAATAAAAATAATAATAAATTTTAAAAAAGTATTCAAAATGTAGGTTACAGCTTGCACTCCCAACAAAAAATTTAATCATTTTCATTATCTCATTCTCCCTCCCTCAACAGTTCCAAAAATATCCTCCAAATATCAGAAAATTCTGCAGCCCTCTTTCTAACAACAAAGGTCAGTTTCTCAGGAGCCAAACTCGATGTTAAATAACTTAACCAGTGGGTAAAAGAAGGGAAACCAACATTCTTCCAGCATAATGCAACACAAAGTTTCTCTCAGGCCTCGTTTACTTCCCCTCTTTCTGCTGTTCTACACCAATCACTTCTCAGATGCTTCATCATTAAAAGCCATCATTAATATGTGTAGGATTTAATTGACTGATTTCAGTCCCCAAGACCAAAGAAGTACCCAACGCACCAGGAAAGAAAATGCATTTGGTGACGTATGTATGGAGGTTTTTCTGTGCCACCAGAGTTTGAATATGAATTACTAATATTGAATTTTTACAGCAGCAAAATCAGACTTTGAATTTGAAAAACCAACAGTGCAAAAAAAAAAAAAAAAAATTGTGTTAGTAAAATTGAGTAATAGATATTACTAATATCTATTGAGCTGATCTGTCCAATGGAGCGCAACTTGATTGGCTGCCGTTGGATGAATTGAGACAGGGATCGATTGCTTCTCCCCGTTTATCCGGATGTTGAGTCTGCTTGTTTTTTTTCCACTGAATTTTATTTAGATGTTTAATTTTTTTTCCACTGAATTTTATTTAAGTTGAATTTTTTGAAGTTGAATTTTTTGAAGTTGAATTTTTTGAAGTTGAATTTTTTGAAGTTGAATTTTTTTCCACTGGATTTTATTTAAGTTGAATTTTTTGAAGTTGAATTTTTTTTAGATGTTTAATTTTTTTCCACTGGATTTTATTTAAGTTGAATTTTTTGAAGTTGAATTTTTTTCCACAGAATTTTTTTTAGATGTTTAATTTTTTTCAACTGAATTTTCTCCAGTTGATTTTTTTTTTTTCCACAGAATTTTTTGAAGTTGAATTTTTTCCACAGAATTTTTTGAAGTTGAATTTTTTCCACAGATTTTTGTTTTTAGAAATTGATTTTTTTTTTTTTTTACACTTGGTTTTTCAAATTCAAAAGTCTGATTTTGATGCTGTAAAAATTCAATATTAGAAATTGGTATTCAAACTGATGGCACAGAAAAACTTCCATACATATGAAACATCAAGACCTTCAACTGTTTAAAAATTGTTCGAAAACCTGCCAAAAGCCGAGTTTCTTCCCATTATAGCGCAATCTTGTTCACGCTCAACCCCCTGAAACTTCACTCCAGTGGGGAGTCTCTATTCCAACAGGATAGCACACTGTATAACCGTACCCAGGCTCAGATATCCAGTTTTAGAATCCAATACTTTATGATCCCAAAGTGCCTCCCATGCAAGATGAAATTAGAGGTGCTGCATGCCCAGTGGAGGTGATAACAAGCCAAATGTAGGGGAGGGTGGCACAGAGGCCGTAAATTAAAGCGAAGCAAGTTCTAAACTTTACATAAAATCAGATGACTGACAAGCACAGGAAGGTATCCATGGAAACATGTGGGCATCACATGGCATGTCGTGTCTAATGAGTATGAAACTGGCAATGTGTCAGCACCTCTTAGACTGAGCTCAAGTTGGAGTTAAAAAATGACACGTCAGAGTTTTGGTTGGATTTTTCTTCAAGCAACCGACAGACTGAATATGAAACAGTGTTTTTAAAAGGTCACATCATTTGTTTTCTTGCTCAAAGAGCCCGAGAAAGCAGCTCGGTTAGCAAATGTGTGACACCAGTAAATAATGGCAGCATTGGTCGTGATAAAAATACCAGTTCCTCATAGTTATAACCTCACAAATAAGCAGCCAATGCATGAAATCTGGTGCCTTCTGGTCACAGAGATCTATGCACCCTACAGATAAGGTGTAATGTACAGTTTTGTTAGGAAATAACCTGCGCAGCACAGCTTCTGTCACCTTTAAAGCCCCCAGAAACAAAGATCAACGCGTCGTTTCGTCAAACTAAATGAAGGATATTCGTTCTTTGAATAATTCGGCTTGCACGCAAAGATAAAGGAAAAGCAAAGCAGCGGATTTGAGCGGATCTTCTAAAAAAAAACTTGAAGCTAGGCAAACATCAGTTAATCACACCTGGACAACGGAACCTTATTAACGGAACCCCCCCCTGAGAAAAGTTGTAAGTTTGTACAAGCAGGACCGCAATAGATGACTCAATGTACGCCGAAATGTGCAGATTGTCCGACTGGATTGAAAACTATTAATCTCTCGAATCTACTTCGGGGTTTTTGAGTGTTTATATGTGATAAATCCCAGAAAGTGGCTTTTTTTAAAGGGTAGTCTGGAGTTCTCTCTGGACATCGAGCGATCAACGGTAACAGCGCGCGTGCTCTCTGCACACGGAACTCACCATGAAGCCAAACGACAAACCGCTCTGTGATTTAAGTTTATTTAGGGTTATTTAAAGAAACAACCTGAGGGTTTACTTACCGAAGTTGGAACCGGGAGGCTGGCGGGTCGCTCGATCAGCTCAGGTTGCTGTTTCCCGGTCACATTCATCTCCCATACAGCCGCTTTCTCTGTCCGCTGACTTCAACCGGAGTTTCTCAAGTCATTTATCCGGCAGCTGACAGCGGGAGTTGTTCACCAGCGCGTCCGTTTATCGGCGGCTGCTGGCTGAGACTGCCTGCCCGGCGGCTCTGTGACTGCTGGGAGCTGTTGGCATCCTGAAACCGCACCAGTTTTATCTGCTGGAGGAACTAAGCGGCGCGTTGCTGATTCCTCCGCGGCGCAGCTCCGACTGTCAGCGGCGCCTCCGCTGCTGCTGCTGCTGCTCATCAGTCCGCATGACTCCCCACCTGCGGCCTGTCCGCCTGTTAACCACTTCTGCGTCAGAGCACATTAACCCATTCACTGGTGTTTCATTCCTGGGTGTGGAGAAATGCACACATCTTATTTTTTTCCGATGGATAAATAAATACAAGCCACTATACATGGGCGTCGCACCCGTGGGGGATGGGGGGGTGTTTCGACACCCCCACTTTTACAGCAAGATGATTTCACCTTTTTGAATTTTCAATGATCAAATAAAGTTTTTACAAATCATAAAATGTGTTTTAAAGTCTCTGTACCCTCTTTAGAATAATTCCATTAAGATTTGAGCAGTGTAACTATTGTAGTTTCCATACAGGACCTAGTTTAGGACGATTAAAATGCAAAAAAATGCAGTGAAATGGCCCTGTTCTGCATTTTTACAAATCAGAGAAAGGTTTCACAAATCCCAAACAAGGTTTTAATGAATCTATAGCCCTTTTAGAATAATTCCATCCAGATTTGAGCAGTGTAACAATTGTAGTTTCCATACAGGACCTAGTTTAGGACGATTAAAATGCAAAAAAATGCAGTGAAATGGCCCGGTTCTGCATTTTTACAAATCAGAGAAAGGTTTCACAAATCCCAAACAAGGTTTTAATGAATCTATAGCCTTTTTAGAATAATTCCATCCAGATTTGAGCAGTGTAACAATTGTAGTTTCCATACAGGACCTAGTTTAGGGCGATCAAAATGCAAAAAAATGCAGTGAAATGGCCCGGTTCTGCATTTTTACAAATCAGAGAAAGGTTTCACAAATCCCAAACAAGGTTTTAAAGAATCTATAGCCTTTTTAGAGCCTATTTGAGCAGTGTAACAATTGTAGTTTCCATATGCTGCCGCCTGCTGCACCTGTTACAGTGTCTACGCTGTCTACACAGCAGGCAGTGATACGAAGGGAGAGAAAATAGGGCTAAGAGATTGTGATGTCTGACTTTTTCCTGGAGAACGATTTTGTGATGCAAATGTATTACTCTGTTGAACGCATATTGTTTTGAGAAGCAAAACGCTTTATTTTTTAAACCCCAGCCAACTAGCCGGACTACCTTCATCAACACCAAAACGAGGCTGGAACTCTGCTCACAGGACGCAGCAGGGGGTAAGAAGATGTTCAGAAATGATGTTGCTGATATGGGATGTCATACAGCTTCATGCCAAAAGAGGCGAACTATCCCTTTAACATTGTGTTTTGGTGCTGTGATTCTTGGACTGACCTCTAAAATCCCGTTTCAATCCATTTCTACCGAACATAACCAAATGTTTAAACCTGTTTTTATAAAGGTTCAACATATCTTATAAGGCTCTTATAAGAATTACATAAGGAAATGGTTTTGAAAGTCTTAATAGTGGTTAATTTGAATAATTTTGGGGGAAAAAAAAGAAAAGGGGGGTTCGCAATGTCCCGGATTGTTGGATTGGTGTCAGTAATCCAGCTCAGTGCACCAATCTATGTTAGTTACCTCTTTAATTCGGCTCATTCTTTCTTTCCTTTCCTGTCTCCATCTGTACCTTCTCCACCAAATTTGACCATTTTTTAATAAACTTTGTCAAGCCAAACAAAACAAAAGGTAACTCAGTCACATGAGCTGGCCCGGAGAGCGTCCCTCACAAGATGGCGCCAACGCCAAGTGAACAACATCCTATGACAAACCTTTCCATTTTTGATAGCTTTACTATCCAAACTTAACAAAAATAAACAATGATTGCTCATCACATCAGATTTTAACTGAGACGACGTCCTTAAAATGTCACCTTTGGACTTGCAGGATTTCCAGAGTTGGTAACGTAACAGTCGTGGGACTCAAGGCCATGGCTGTAAAATGATCTTATTGTGTATTTTATTGCATAACTCTGATGTTCTGAATCTCAACACTTTTTACCGTCTGATTTTCACGTACTTTTAGCACGTAAAAAAAGTAGCTACAGCAGTGGGGCAAACATGGTTGAAGACCCGTCATTGGGACTCTACTGGCTGTTCCCTTTTCTGCTCTAATCTCTTTACACAGTTTGTGTTGCTTGTTAATAAGCCGGCATTGCAGAAACACATTTCCCTGTCATCACTTGTTGTCGAAACAGCTGGTGCGTGACTTATTGCCGCAGGAAAAACTGGCAGTTAGCAGCTGTAGACCTATTCTCCGGTGAGAGAAACTGAAGGCAAAAAGATAAGGCAAAAAGATAACAATGCTATGAAAACTGGCTCGTAGGGCTGGTGATCGAAGTTCAGCATCTGACACTGTGTTGTACCGTATAGAGCAGGGATGTCAAACTCATTTTCACCGAGGGCCACATCAGCATAATTGTTGCCCTCAAAGGGCCAGATGTAACTTATAAATGTAACTAAATACAATGTAAAATAAATTTAACTACTGCTTAATGTTAAATAACTCTTAATTTATTACTTATTCAAGTTACAAATGTTACATATATATATTTGCATAATGTAAAAAAAATATATGTTTGCTTGTTGCTCCGTTATTATATTATAAATCCTTTTAATTTGTCAGGTTATGAAACCCACATCAACTCCATCAATCAACAATCAAACTATCCAAGTGAATAAATCAAACACAAGTTATGTACTTTGTTAAAAACTTGAAATATCAAACAAAGCTAGCTTTTAGAAAACATTGATTTGGAAACATTGCTTTCCAGTGGCGGGATGCCGTCACTTTTTTTGGTCGTTTTTTGGTCACTGCACGTATTTGACTTATTTATTTTTAGACAATCAGACCTTTTAAGCTCTCAGGGTCACATAAAATGACGTGGCGGGCCACATTTGGCCCGTGGGCCTTGAGTTCGACACATATGGTATAGAGCTTTGATAGAATCTTAAATCCTGGCCCCAACATCTTCAACAGATGGGCTTCTTTATGACAGAATAAGGAAACTGATCCGTAGCGATGGAAGTTGCCTCACATTTGATGATGACCCTATGATGGTTGGAAGCAATGCTTACAAAACCTTGTCCAAATAATCCAAAATGGGTTTTTTTGTCCCATTTCTAATTACTGCTGATCAATGCCTTCCTTCACCACATAACCCAATAAACATTGCATCCATCCATCCATCCATCCATTTTCTATACCCGCTGAATCCGTAGGTCGCGGGGGGGGATGGCTCTTATCCCAGCAGATGAACATTTCATCCACAATAAAACTCACAAGAGATACAAAACATAACTACTTCTTAGCAGACCCTAATGTTCTGTAAATTCTTCCACCTCCTCTTCAAAATGCATCTTAGTATCCAGAAATTTCTCCAACTCTAATCATTTTGATTTGCACATCTTAAATTAGCACGAGCAGAAGCACCGATGTGGTCGACTACGGTGCTTACAATCAGCGATATTTATCCACGCTAAAGATAGAGAGGTATGAAGAAGAGTCCTTTTTGCCTGATGGTCGCTTGCCTCCCTGAGCAAATCTTAAAGGATACTGACACAAATTGATTTCTGGCATGTAGGAACCCCTCGAAGGCAAAGCTTGAGGGTAGCTCACGGTCTTAGAGGTGCGATGGCTATAGGGCAGGAAGGCTTATAGACTAAATATGATGCCTCCTTTAATAACCCTAACTCTGTCAGGTGCAAAAGAGGTTATAAAAAGACTCACCTACCTAGGTGCAGGCAGTTCCAGAGAGATGATTCATTTTGTGCGTTCTCAGACGTATAATCAGTGACAAGAGCGTTCTTTGTATTTTCTGTGTTCGGGATTAGAGCTTTGTGTGAATCTGGGAGGGTAACAATGTTGAAGCAGCACAGGGCAACGTCTTACAGCGGAGCTCTATCATCAGAGAGTATAAAAAGGTATCATCAAGGGGATTGGAAGAGGTGTGATTGTCAGGAAACCTACTTCACTGGTATTCTTCAGTGGAAAGAATCCCTCGAGCATCCCTCAGTATTTGATAAGGAGATGTTTAAGGGCTGCCGTGGATTTAAGAAAAGGAAAGAAGAAAGAGATGGGCTTCTACTTGTTGTTGGCTGCGGCATACAGCTCGCTGTGTGGAATTTAATGCGCAGCCTTGAGTTTTAGTTTAATATTTCTTGAGGCAAAGCAGAGTTGCAAAGAAACAAAATAAAAAGAGGAAAATGTTTAAAAGAAATCTCAATAATCAGACCAGAAAGCTCTGCAGAGATACAACTCTATATCTTAAGCTCTTACATTTGTCAGGTCAGGGCTTTAAGAGCAGAAACAACATAACGAAATGAAAATAACAAGAGGATGACAAGTCACTGAGGCAAAGTGTGCTACTAAGAGCTTAAGAAGAGTACAAAGCACAGCGAGACAGGACTTCTGTTTTAATATAAGATGTGATGACAGGTTAGAGAGGGAAATGACTAAATTAATGACGGTGGTTTCCATTCAGCCGCTTCATTTTCATGTCCTGAAGCCATTTAAATATATATATATATGATTTCGAGTCAGTTTGATCCTCAATATTAGGTACTAATTTATTCATTTACGAAACATTTGAAGTGAACTCTGGTATGTTCGTGTATCGAAGTTCACAATCTACATATATTCAAGCCTGAGCTGATTTTTGAATGCGTTTCACAAGTAATGAAGAGATATATATTATTATTTTTTCTACTTATTGTCTAGTTTAGGGTCAAACCGTTATTGCTGTAATGTTCATGTTAATATCTGACTGAACCCAAGTCTATGAGAGAAATGCCAAGACGGGGCGCTCTATGATCTAATCCCGGCCACATTGGAGAGGAACACTGTGAAAAATGTTGTTTGACTGCCTGGAAATGACCCTGCCTCCACTTTTAATGTCCTCTGAAACAGCTAATTGACTTTTTACAGTGTTCGACACGGTAAACCATCACATTCTGATTCTGAAGTTATAAATTTGTGTTAGCATTAGATTGGTTTACATATTACGCCTAATCTTTTACATTTCCATGTCTCTAATCAGGACTTTGTATCTCGTGGCGTCCCACAGGGCTCAGTTTTAGGGCTCCTGTTATTCTCTGTATATTTGCTGCCATCTGTACAAAAATACAAAGTTTTAATCCTATATTCCTATGATTTGCAGATGATAATCAGCATTATTTTTGTGTATAAAACCTAGAAAGGCTGAAGAGTTATTTCATCTCCTGGCCTGCCTTAATACTATCAGGGACGAGGGTTCTTTCTTACTTCATTTGTTTCTACGCCCAAATAGTAACAAAATCTAAACATTTCTCCTTTGTAGCTATATGCTTATATGATGGTTCACACTCAAATGTTTTGGTGATGTGATACTTTAGCTATTAAATAAAAGTATTTGGGTGAAAGTGACAGATGCTTAAATATATCCACAAATTAAATTATGTATTTGGTCCACATTTGTCATGTTCCAAGCAATATAAATTGGTAGTCAGTAGACTGAGTGATGCTAAAATAAGGTCAGATGTTTATATTTTACAGATTATATCATGTAGTGTTTATTATTGTATAAACATTTCTATTGCTTTATTATGTCTGCTACTGGATGCTTGAATTTCCTTCGGGATCAATAAAGTATCTATCTATCTATCTATCTATCTATGTGTTGATCATCTAGCTTCTCATGTGATCTGCTTGGATCAGTATATTTACTTGTGGGGGCTTTTCCAGCTGTTTCTTTTCTGAATAAAGAAGATTTGTGCTTAAGGGAGCATTCATTTGTATAACTTGTACAACCATACTCTCACAACATACCACATAAAAAAATCTCCTTTTCCTGGCTTACTGGGTAACAGGTCATGTTTTCACTGAGTGTGTGAAATAGAAAAGTCTGAAAATCCATTTCCTCAACCCTTTGGTTCACTTTACTATGAATTCTGAATTACATTGGGAAGCAGTCATATTCTTGCATGATTCAAGAGGAAATCCATTCTGCCACCGAACTCAACACAATCAGAAAAATGTCCCAGCAGCCGATGGTTGGATTTAGGTGCAACAATCATCAATAAAGGCAGCTCCGATGCACAGGCTGGTCCTTCTTGTAGCTCGTTTGATGATCATAGACGGATGCTTACAGCCTACAAACATCTTTTGATGAGCTCCCAGTTTCTGCGTTTGGTTAGTTCTGGTTGTAGAACGAACCCTGAAATTAACTTGAACTTCACTAAGTTACAAGATCGGCTTTTTCTCAGCACTCCTCACACTCCTAACAACTGTTCCTGCATCTGATTTCAGTCTTTTTAAATCCTTTGTTCAAACTTTCATGATTCTGAGATGCATGCATGCCTCTCCTGCATATTAGTTGTTGAAATTAACCCAAAAGAGTTTCCCCTAACTTGAAGGGAAATCTTATGCAGTCGTAGCATCGGGTGTTTCATCGAGCTGAGGGAAATGGATATCCTTGGAGCTCGTCAGATATCTTTAAAGCTCTGCTGGACCTCTCCTTCAGCATCATTCTGGATCTCTTACATACATGGGGGAGGGGTTAAAACTTATGTGAAAACTTCAAAGTGCCTCTCTTCCCTTCTTATCTAGTAAAAACACTACATTGCAGTCACAGTACGAGGCTTCATCTGCTGTTGAAAACAATTAATTTTGCTCTTGACCAGATCTAGGAATCCCCGCTGGTCGTCTGGTCTCCGCCACTCGGACTCGTCTTTGTTTCCTTTGATGTTGTTTTCTTGTTCGTGAGCTCTGAACTTCTTACAGATGACACAGTCTCCGAGGTTTTTAAATTCTGCCAAGTAAGGCACGTCTGGAACTTTTCAATCTGGTTTTTGAACAATAACCCGAACCAGGTGGCTGCCCTGATTAAAGTATCCAATGTTATAAAGTAAGTGAATTTAGGTGGAACTCCTATTTTAATCCTGCCATGTCTTAGCGCAGCCTTTGTGAGGCTGGATTCTTCACTTAGGCATCAAGGAGTCCTCTGTAAATTGGTTCAGCCTATGTCCTTCTCGTTCCGTTCAACCTTTTCTGTTCGAATAGGAAACTCATCAGACAGTAATCCTCTGCAGACAATAACAAGAACAGGGCTCCTCAAAGTTCAGCTTAAGATTCTGTACTTTCCTGCAATCAGACAGTTTCTCCCGGCTTCATTTTTATACTCTTTAATATAAAGTGTCACTCATTCTAATCTTGATATTTTGCTTTGTAACACCCGAATGATTCAACGTGATGAATCAAATCCAGCCATCCTTAAAGACTTCCTTCCCTGAGACGGAGTCTCTGCATTTATTCTGGCTTGCACAGCCAATTACAGTCTGAGATTTTTATTTGAGTATCTGAATTATGAATGATTGAAGTCATTTACTGTATGGCACTCTTAAAGAATTCTCAGCCAAAATGACTCATCACTCAGCAGCAGACGGTGATGATGCAAAGTGACTATGACGAGAAAATGTCTTGATTTGCTGCTCTCTGTTGGGTTTATGGGTTTAATGGAGTGACTTTGGACACAGTTTAAGAGTTCACAGCTACTTTTTAAAGCTCCTAAGACACAGCAGTGACCCAAATACAGGAAGGAGGTGAAGCCAGCAAACCTACGAACAGAGAGGGAACTAAAGAGGAACAATGGAAGCACTAACGGACAGACCGGCAAGAAGTCGGGCCAACAAAGGGAAAGGTGACCGAGACCAACGGGGAAACAACTACACACAATGTTCTGGCGCTGAACTAAGGAAAACCTAACAGAAGTCTACAAAATAAAACAGGACGCAAAGAAAATTAAAGTGCAGGAACCAAATCAGAACATGGGACCGTGACGGGAGCATCACAGTCCTCACACTGGGATAGTGTGATATTCTCTGCCCAGTAAGGTCTAGAAAAGAGTAATTTATCAGTTTTTATTCGGTGGCCCTGAAGTCCAAAACACGACAACATTTTACAAAACACCACCACGAAAGAAAAAACACACCCAGATTTCATTTTTTTTTACGTAAAAGGTAGAGACAACAGATCTTGCCTGTGAATGGACATAATCGAAGCCTATTGCAGCAGGTTGATATAATTTCCTGTTGTTGGTGTTTACTACAATCTCACCAATACTCTGACTGAATCTCAAAGACAGAAAGAAGAAGTTTCCTCTCCACAGCCACATCCAGCTCTTCAGGAGGGACTCTGGGCAATCTAAACCAGTTGAAAGATCTCTCAACCTGGTCTACGGTACGCCCAAGGCCTAGCTCTGGGGGGGATATACCTGACCTCGACCACCTCAACTGGCTTGTTTAATACCTCTTGGAGAGACATCAGTCTCCATTTCAGCAGTTGGTTTTCAGAAGAAAGGCAGCAAAAGGCCTCGGGCTTTGACTCGAACCCAGGATAACAGCGTTGAGGAACTCCAGCCTCTGAACATGGGGCAGCTGAACCATACAGGTTATACTCATGGTCTCATCTTTTGGTCTCTACCCACAGCCCATGATTATTGGTCAGGATTAAAATGTAAACCAACGACTTTGCCTTTTGGCTTATTTCTCTAATCTTCCACTCCGTCATACCCTCACAAGACGATTGGCGAGTTGGCGATCCACCCTTTTTACGACCGACGACCACGGCCTCATTTCCATCCCAGCTGCTTCACATCAGCTACAAACTGCCCTAATGCTCAATGGAAGTCTTTGGGATAAACACCGACACTCCTCCTTAAAGGTAGGGTAGGAGATCCTGGATTTTGAGTCCAGCGAAGCTGCATTTTGAAAATACACAGGTCAAAAGTCCCAACCCTTTTCTTCACTTTCCCCCCGAAGCCACGCCTCTAGAGTACATGAACGCGCACGAGCACGAAGGTGCACGAGCGCTGTTCTGACAGCAAGCATCGATCGTTGCCGTATTTAGTATATGCTAACTATATGTTTAATAATGCTAGGTGCTAGCCAAGCTGGCTCTAGTTTAGCTTCCTGCCAAGCTTCTGGACGCCTAATTCATTCACGAAGCAGGGTACGCACACAGGGGGAAGGAGGGGGAGGGAGGAGCAGATTGCAGTTTGATAGACGGCATCAGAATCCAATCATCGTTAACAGTCCGTTCAGTATGATTGGATACTGTTTTTCCTAGATTGTTCGTTGTAAAGGCCACTAAAACTTTTCATTTTTGCGTGAAAACTTTTAATTAATTGGTTGCAATGGGGGTGTGAAGAGTATTTCAAGCAATATGTAAAAAAATGTTCCAGAAAAAGAACCCCTACCCCACCTTTAAAACCATTGATCCTTTACTCATCTTCCATTAGAAGTAAAGTTGATTAACCCGAGAGCTCGTTCCTGTTCCACATTCCTAAATATAGACGAAGAGCTTTAGTTAAAAACACCTCAGTGTCAGGAGTCAGCCGTGGTATTTTATAGCAGGTAAATCACTGTAATCCTCAGTATTTCCACTCCGATCAAACGTCTTCCCAACGTCTGGCAGCAGAAAGGAAGAGTCATCCCTCTATTACACGGGAGTTTTATCACTGACAGTGCTGGTATCTGTCCCTCTCAGGCTGGTGGCCGATAGCCAACTGTGAACCCATAACGCCAAATTCAAAACGTTCCCTGGCATCATTCATTCGCTCTGTGACGTGTTCAGTCACTCAAAAATAACCTTTGACAGCACACACCTCTGGTTATTAACCTTCCCATCTAAATTCTCCAAGCAGGAGCTTTTTTTCTTTACTCCTCATCAGGGCGCATCCTGCACAGGACTGAATATATTCTACAATGCTCTTTCTCTGTGGGCTTAATGTAAAAAAATGACCTTTTTGTCATGTTTATTACACATCCTGCTCTGAAGTCTGAAGACTCTGTCGAGTCATACATAAAATGTTCATAATCCGCTCACATAGTGGAGATGACATTTAAATTTTCAACATTAGAATAAACAGTAAATGTCATGAAACATTTAATATGTTAATATATGACAAAAATGACCAGTACGTTCTAGCTAATTAGAAATCCAGATTCCTATAATGACCTTATACTGTCTTAAATCTCAATGTTACAGGTTTTTAACTTTTATAAGTGAATATATATAATATATACTAAAATATATAAGTTGTTCGTGGCCTTTTAGCCTCTCTGATCTGAGCTCTTACAAGTTTTATTTAGGAAAAAGAGCCTTAAAAATGGATTATTTTGACTGTTGGAAGTACTCAAATTAAACATTTCGTACTATTTATTGGAGATTTACTTAGTTTTGACACTTAGAAGGTACCATTTGATGTTTGAATTTGATAACGTGATGAATTGTTCTGTTTGTTGGTTTTTTATTGTGCAGATCTTAGTATTTCACCGTCTGATATTTATCTTATTAATGACTTTTCCCTGAAACTGAGCAGATTTATTCACTTTGAATCTTAGGACATAAAAGCCTCATCAGTGGTTTAACCAGCGAAAAAGTCTTTTGAAACATTTTTTATCTTTTTTTAATGAATTCTGAAAGAATTCGTAGTGATTTAAAGATGATCTGAAGGACTGAAAGGCTTAAAAGCTGCTTTCTTATTTCTCTAAAAAGCATATTTCATTTTTACTTGGCGTTAAAGGGAAAACTCTTTACAAAAATAACGAAAATGATCATTTTTAACGACCGCTGGGATAGGCTCCAGCCCCCCCGCGACCCGGTATAGAAAAGTATAGAATCCCAAGTATGGAAAATGGATGGATGGATGGATCCTTTTTAACATCTGTATCGGTAAGCAGATTTCAATCGGTGCCTCCTGAAGCATCCTGAAACTGAACTCTGGAAGTTCATCAAAGGGTCATCAGAGAGGGGATCTATGATGGGTCTCCATTAAAGTTTCACGATCAATTCTCAAAGCGGTCGGTGGCCTTTAAGAGTTAAGCCTGAGCTTAAGTTCAGGGCCATCAACCATCTGAGGGGGGGGGGGGGGGGGGGGGGGGGGTGTAGCTCCAAAGGTTTTGTTGACCCGCCGTGTGTGCGTTCAAACTAAGTTTTAAGAGTTTTAATAACGATCCCCGCCAGCGCGGGATGCGATAAAAATAATCTCAGTCATGAAGGATCCTGGGGTGATGACCTCATCAGGCTCCTTATGCAAATCTCTCCTTGGACTGAATCACCTCACATCCTTGTTTACATAAATCTGAATAATTTCGGGTCACTGAGCGAATCCGACGTTGTTGTTGTGGTGCCTTGAAAAACGTTTCTCCAGGCCGGATGAACTCAGCAGAGCCAACTTGAACGTACGTGACATTTCCTTTTTCCTTTTCCTTTTTCAACTTCTTGCACTCTCTGGTCACCTTGGCTGAAATTGGCTGCTGCAGTCGACAGTGCAAACCTGTTTGTGTGTGAGTTGTTTGGGTGAAGCCACAAAATTTATCTCTCGCTGCCAGAAATAAGTCTGACAAGTCAGTCAGCGGCGTGACGTGCCTTCTGGTCCTGAAGGAGTGTAATTTCCTGAAAGAATTGGCTGTTATGAAACCGTTTCTGCCAATACTAAGTATCTGTGATACAGCCACAGGCTTCTCCTCATAAATGTGTTCCAGTACACATGTTATTTGGTGTCTAACATCCTCTGTCAGGTGGAATAGAGAGGGAAGTTTTTCCAGTGGTCAAAGGCAGCCGAGGTGCTTCATTTTCAGCTTCTTCATTTAACGAGACGAGCAGGAAGCAAAACAAAGAGCCGGCAGACACGAAAACACGCTACAAAGCTGAGGGGAGTTGGGCGATAATGGCTCGCCTCGATGTTTCTGCCCTTTGGGAGCAGAACTGCTCTGACATTCATGTACAAGTCTGATACAAACATTTGCCTACAGTGCATGTTCCACGGGAAGAGAATAAACTAAATGTATATGAAGTCATGTTTGGGGTCCTGGTGCTTCAGCTGCTTTCTGTCCACAGCTTGTGTTAACAGCCTGTATCTATTAGGTGGAGGCAGACAGGTAGCACTCAGACGGCCCAAAGGTGAAAAACACACCAAAACGACACAAAACACACCAAGAAAAACAAGTGTGTTGGATAAAATCCAATAAGAAGTACGTAAACAAAAGGTAACACTCGATGGAATACAACAATAAACCCTAAAAATGATCAATTTTAGCAAAACAACAAAACAGAAAACATATTTTCTCTCTTAAAAATCACAACAAAACACAAATTTTTCCCCCAAAAACAACCTTTTTTCTTCAAAGACAAGAAACTATAAAAAAAGAACGAGACAGTCCACAAAATGCCAACAAAAATATTCTGCAAAAACACATTTAAAAACAAAAACAAAACAGAAACTAAACATTTGAAAAATGGGAAACAAACAGAGTTAAAACAGCTGGGATCTGACGGTAACCGTGAGAAACCGAGGAGCTGATGTTCTGAAGGGAGTGATGAGGCAATGAAAGCAGCTGAGGCCAAATAACAAGAGACAGGTGTGAAGGAGCTGAAACAAAGACCAAACAAACCGAGACGAGCACTGAAGGATCAATCAAAGTAAAGACGAGAAAAAAAACATGGACCAGACTCAGTGAATAATTCCCTAAACTCAACAATTAACCTCCTAATACTGGCTCAGTACCTAACGAAGAACCTCCTGATCCCTATACTCCCTGTAATATAGATCAGTGAGCAGTGCCGACCAACATGTCAGTGGGCTCATCAGGTGGGAACCTCCTTTCATCGGTGTTTCGTCTAGTTGGGCCCACGACACCTCCAGGAGGCTAGACAGCGATCACTGGCGTCCCAGAGTCACCCCGCTAATGCCAGCCATAACTGCTCCTCACACCACAACAACCATCTTTTACAGCCACAAGCTACCTCAGCCTCTCACCAACTGCACACCAGTCACAGCGGGGCGGGGATGCAAACCCGGGTTCGGGTAGGGGTAATGAAAGTATAGAGGGTGCCAGAGGTGGAGGCAGGACAAGACGCACTAGCCCCTTTCACACTGAGGAAGAACCCGCGTTTAATCCGCGAATTTAGCGTGCCCGCTGTTGCGTTCACACTGCCGACCCGGGCTGCCGCGTCCACTCGACTCGCCTTTCGACCCGCGTCGGACCCTAGTCTTTTTGCCGAGCCGAGTTTGGTGTGAACGCAATCGACGCGGGTCGGACGTGGGCGTGGCGTGACGTGAGGAGTTTAAAAGACAGAATGGACAGCTGATTCAGAACAACAGCGACAGGTGAGGACAAGTTTTACTCTGTTTTACATCAAGTTCAAGACATTTTTGAATATGGCCAACTGGGGAGACAAGGAGGTCCGCGAGCTCCTCAGCCTCCGAGCAGAGGACGTTATTTACCGCCACATGTCGGGGACGGTGAAAGATGGACCTCTGCTGGAAGGGCTGGCGAGAAAGATGGGAGAGCGCGGTTTCCCACGCAGCAAGACGCAGGTGACCAACAAACTAAAGGCCATGAGGAAAAAGTTCCATGCGGTTAATGACCACAACGGCAGGAGTGGCAGAGGGCGATTGGACTGGCCATATTTTGACATGTGCCCCGCCATCTGGGGAGGAAGCCCCTCTGTATTTAACCGTACCTCCGACGCATGGCTTGTGCCTACGTCATTGTACACGCCCAGCATTTTATGTGTTTCGTGTGACGCTCTGCCACTAGGCCACGCCCCCTGAACTCGGCTTCAGGCGACACGGGTCACCCTGACACGCCAAGCGTTTACATTGCTCGACGCGGGTCGAAGGTGCAACTTTGGACCCGCTAAGGTAGCGGGTCGCAGTGTGAAAGGGGGTATAGATATGTAATAGCAGATTCAGCAGACTAACTCACCGAAACAGTCCTACAGTCACTAATCATGCCAGCAAATACAAGGCCAAACCAAAAAAATACAAAGATAAAAACAGGAATTCAGACTAATAACTCCAAAAATACTGAGAACACAAAAAACAAGAAAAGGAAATCTGACCCCAAACGGAAAATATTTCACTGAAAACTTTTGAAACTAACACAAAAAAAAAAAGGAATTCCACCAAACAAATCGTGTTGTTTGTGTCTGAAACGTTTGGTTGATTTTATATTTTTATATATAAAACACTCTGGATTGTACTTTCTGTTGGTTTAACATTAACCATGATGCTCAGATAGCTTCGTGGTCAATGATCATTTGGGTTTTCCTTCTCCACCTGTGCTTCACCTCTTCATGCTACACAATTTGTTTTAGTCACATTAAGTCAGGCCGAGTTTGCATACTATATATAACTACATATACTATTGTATAATATAAACAGGCGAGCCTAAAAGTAGACCAAATTTGCTCCCCTGAGATCCATTACCGAAGCTTCACATTCAGATGGTGCCGAGGCTCAGGCGACGCGTTGGTCTGGTTTTGGACTGAGTGAAGGATAATCATGAACTGAGCACTTGACAAATAATCAAACCAAACACCAGCTTCCTCTTTCAAGCCAAATTGTTACAATGAATTATTAATTCGAGGTGAGGCTGATGAAGTGGAACAAGCAATTAGAAACTCAATCAAAAAGCAGCTCAGATCTCCGGCTGCACGTTTTGTCTGAAGCCGGTTCAGCTGCCGAGCGTCTCTGCTGTATTCAATTGGATGCACTTCAGTCTTTATTGGCCCGCACGTCTGTTCTGTTCACCTTTTAGCTTTGAAGGAGTTTCAAAGATTCTTAAAGGCATCACATCTTCCCTCTTTGTATCCATCATTAGGCTAATGAGGACTCTAAGATGATTAGAGAAAAATGTGAAATATATTCTTCACCACTGCAAGCAATCATCTGGAAACGGCTCCGATAACTGGAAACATTAGGCTTGTAACTTAATGGTTTTTGAGGAAACACAATTGGTTTGTGTGGCTGTGCTTAAACAGGGTGGTGCACTGCAGTGGTGGAGAAGAATCGGTGTTAATAAAAACACACTAATGACAATAATTATAGGCTTTCAGAAGAAAACTTCCTTTTATCAAGTTTATAATAGTACGGTTATGGGTGTAAAAACAGTATTAATACTAAGAATTCGTGTGTGACTAAAAGATAAGGACCTAAACGCGGGAGGTGAAGACAGACTGACGGTAAACTGTGGTTTTAATAAGAAAATCAAAGTGTGTAATAATAGACTCCGGGGAAGATGAGCTGATAAACTTCCTAAAAAAAAAAAAAACAGGGTTGACTGGAGAGCTACAAGCATTGGGAGGGTTGATGAGTTATTATCAGAAATACAACAGAGTCTAACACTGAGGACTGAACATTAAAACAGAGAAGGACTAAAGCTCAAACAAGAACAAAAGCACTCAGAAATAACCACAGCAAAGACACCAGGGGACACAAAAAAACCAAGAAAATCTGCATGTGAGAATGTAAAAGACAAAGCTGTTCCTTAAATTGCTTTTACCTAAAGTCAAACAGCACCACATTCAGTTTAGGGCAGCCAGCTCTGTTTACTTCACACAAAGAAAGAAAGCAAATGGAAACCAACAGCCTGCTTTTACAGAAGGAAACACAACCCTTATAGTGGTATGGCCAGCTTAGTAGTATTTCCCTTCTAATAGTCAAAGATTCCCTGTTAAAACATCATAAAGAAAATCCATTAAAAGATCATAAAAATTCTAAAAAGCTAATAAAAAGCTGATAAATAGCTCGTAAAAATCCTCAAAAAGTCCTCTGCTCCAATAGTGAAATGGAAACTCAGGATTATTTCTTTCAGAATATTTAGAGATTCATTGTAAAACACGTTAATGAAACATCCTAAAAGAGCTAAAAACTTCCCACAAAGACTGAAAACAAACCAAAGCTTTGGACCAAAGCTCGTTTAAAATGTTCTGAAGCGAAGTGGGAAACTGTTCTGTGGTCAGATGGATCAGAACCTGAAGCTGCGTCCTCCAGACTAAAGAGGAGAGGGAGCATCCAGCTGTTATCAGCCCTCAGTTCAAAGCCTGCATCTCTGATGGGGCATTAGAGCCTCTGGAGCTGGAAACCTGCACATCTGGAAAGGCTCCATCAACGCTGAAAGGTATAAACAGGTTTTAGAGCAACATCTGCTCCCATCTTCAGGGAAGGCCTTGCTTATTTCAGCAGGACAAAGTTAAACCTCATCCTGCATCTGTTCGTAGCAGAAGAGTCCAGCTGCTGCAGTCCAGATGTTTCACCACCTGAAAACATCTAAATACAACGAAGAAGAGCCAGGAATCCTCCATCAGACGGGAATGGGACAACATTCCTCCGCCAGAGGTCCAGTTGGGCTCCTCAGTTCCAGATGTTTACAGATGTTGGATGCTGCACAGTGGGAAACATGGACCTGTCCCAACTTTTATGAGACATGTTGCTGCATCAGATTCAAGATTGAATTCAGTTTTTATCTAAAAAATACAGTTGAAGTTCTTCATCCTAACTTTAAGGTAAATAAAAAGCTAAAACACGGCAATATTTCACCCTTAAAAACCCCACAAAGATGTGATGAAGCTGCAAATCAAAGCGCCTTCCATCACACGCTGGATACTCAGAGGCCGCCCCTGATTGGGCGGCTCAGACCTCAGTGGAAAGACCGTGGAGCACAATTAAGTTCAAGGCCAAAGGAGGACAGAGGGAGGCAATTTGGTCTGTTTTTCTTCTCTTTAAATAATTCAGAGGCGTCATTAAGGAGGAGCAGTGGGCCGGCTGGCTTCTGACTCCCTCTGCTGGCCGTTCGCTCCTCTTTCATGTTTACGGCATCGAGTTCGGCTCCAAGGAGGGAGTGAAATAAAAGTAATATTCTGTGGTGATATGCAGATGAGGGAAGACTTCAAAGGGGAGCAGCTGGCAGAATAAAAATCAAACATAATGTCCGGCCCGGGCGGGCGGGAGCAGAGGCTGGAGTGCTGCTTTCTGTGGGTTTCCTCAGGTGACACAATCTCACAGCAGACATCAGAGGAAGCTCAGCGGCGAGCCGACGCACCTTCAAAAACACAAAAGCACGGCGGGGAACCGAGGGGGGACACGGTGAGGGGTGAGGGGGGGAGGGCTGAGCCAACAAGCCCAGGAGAGGGGAGCCGGGTGCGGGGGACACCAGCAGGAGCTGTTTTTAACCCTAAAAAACACAACTTAATTTCTGAAAAGGGACATTTTTGTCCCCTTTTAAAACGACCTAAAAACATCATATGTTGATATTTTTTTCCGCTTTTCTTTTCATAGATCTTTTATTCCACTTCAGTTCTGATCATAACTACCAAGCTTTCAATTATTTTCAAAAATTTAACCCTTTAAATACTGGTTTATATGATGTAAACGCCAATTTCTGTAAAAACAAAACCCACAAAAACTGCTATATTTTCAACATATAGAATGCAAAGTGGAATTGTTGAGTAGGGATAATTATGGTCTGGGATATGTCAATGATTAGCAACAACATTGATTTTTAATTTTTTTGCTATGTCTGATTTAAAAAAAAAAAAAAAAAACTTAATTTCTGAAAGGGGACATTTTTGTCCCCTTTTAAAACTACCTAAAAACATCATATATTAATATTTTTCCCATCTTTCCCAATACAGCATCTACACAAGGAAAAAATGCATTGTATATGATGTGTGTTTGAAATTAAAAAAAAATAGTCAAAAATGCACAACTGGACCAAATATGATGAGTATCACTATTTCCAGTGTGAAATTAGAGGAGAAATAAATAAATAAATACTAAGAAACTCATTCTCCCCCAAAACTGAAGCAAATTACAGTCGAGAGAGAAAACATTTGGATGCAAACGCTGAGCTCCCAGCTGAGGCCTGTAGAACAAGTGACTGAAAGATGTTTCATCCAATTATCCACTAAAGTGCTTTTTAAAGACGACATATTATGGAAAAAAATAAAATCACCATTTCTTTGTTCTTGGCAGCGAACACGAGGGTGACGGATGAAACGGGAGAGCTGGAGCTGGGAGCCCTCCAACCTTTCTGAGCTGCACTTCATGGAGAACAGGCATGAGCTCCATCTTTAAAGGTGACATATTGTGTAAAAAAATCCCTTCTTTCTGTTCCTGAGAGCTTAAATCAGGGCGTCTGAGTCACCAGCAGGTGTAAAATGTATTTATTTAAGTTGTCCTTTGTTTGAAAGTTCCTCCTCGTTCCGATTTTCATTTCAAAAGTTGACTCCGCCTCCTCTGTTAAGCCCCGCCCACTCCCGTCCCCCCTGCTGGCCGGATGAAGCCAGCTCCTGGTGGAAATGTTCTGCTGTCAGCTGCCCTGAGGAGCATGCATCTTCCATCCAGCAGCAGCCTCAGAGGATATCAGAGCCCAGTGGATAAACTCTATCTGAGGCTAATGTTCCAGCAGAGTTAGCTAAAGACTGTGGATAAACTGTATCTGAGGCTAATGTTCCAGCAGAGTTAGCTACAGACTGTGGATAAACTCTATCTGAGGCTAATGTTCCAGCAGAGTTAGCTAAAGACTGTGGATAAACTCTATCTGAGGCTAATGTTCCAGCAGAGTTAGCTACAGACTGTGGATAAACTCTATCTGAGGCTAATGTTCCAGCAGAGTTAGCTAAAGACTGTGGATAAACTCTATCTGAGGCTAATGTTCCAGCAGAGTTAGCTACAGACTGTGGATAAACTCTATCTGAGGCTAAAGTTCCAGCAGAGTTAGCTACAAACTGTGGATAAACTCTATCTGAGGCTAATGTTCCAGCAGAGTTAGCTAAAGACTGTGGATAAACTCTATCTGAGGCTAATGTTCCAGCAGAGTTAGCTACAAACTGTGGATAAACTCTATCTGAGGCTAATGTTCCAGCAGAGTTAGCTAAAGACTGTGGATAAACTCTATCTGAGGCTAATGTTCCAGCAGAGTTAGCTACAAACTGTGGATAAACTCTATCTGAGGCTAATGTTCCAGCAGAGTTAGCTAAAGACTGTGGATAAACTCTATCTGAGGCTAATGTTCCAGCAGAGTTAGCTAAAGACTGTGGATAAACTCTATCTGAGGCTAATGTTCCAGCAGAGTTAGCTAAAGACTGTGGATAAACTCTATCTGAGGCTAATGTTCCAGCAGAGTTAGCTAAAGACTGTGGATAAACTCTATCTGAGGCTAATGTTCCAGCAGAGTTAGCTAAAGACTGTGGATAAACTCTATCTGAGGCTAATGTTCCAGCAGAGTTAGCTACAGACTGTGGATGTGCAGCAGCCACTTTTCATCCCACTGTTTTAACAACTTGGTCCAGTTCAACGCTGGACTGAAGAAGCTGAGCCACAAAGAGGGATCAGTTCCAAGTCTCAGAGCCTGAACTTCAGAGCAGGGAAATGGAAGCATCTGAGAAATAACTCCTCATGGTTTATTTATTGAGTTATTTTCTCCTTTAGCAGCAGCTAACGCTAACAGCTTAGCTAATGACGGTGACGTACACCAGCTTCTAAGGAGTTATTGCTGTTATTTTCTCCTTTAGCAGCAGCTAACGCTAACAGCTTAGATAATGAAGGTGAGGTACACCAGCTTCTAAGGAGTTATTGCTGTTATTTTCTCCTTTAGCAGCAGCTAACGCTAACAGCTTAGCTAATGAAGGTGACGTACACCAGCTTCTAAGGAGTTATTGCTGTTATTTTCTCCTTTAGCAGCAGCTAACGCTAACAGCTTAGATAATGAAGGTGAGGTACACCAGCTTCTAAGGAGTTATTGCTGTTATTTTCTCCTTTAGCAGCAGCTAACGCTAACAGCTTAGATAATGAAGGTGACGTACACCAGCTTCTAAGGAGTTATTGCTGTTATTTTCTCCTTTAGCAGCAGCTAACGCTAACAGCTTAGCTAATGAAGGTGACGTACACCAGCTTCTAAGGAGTTATTGCTGTTCCTCTCTGAAAGATGAACATTATTGTTCCCACATTACTTTGTTAGCTGAAGCTTTCTAGCTGAACGGTTCCGTTCTGTTGATGAGAAAGCATTGTTTGCTAGCATCAGCTGCTAACTTACATCTACACTGCTAAACTGTTTCCCTCTGGGATCAATAGAGGAACTATCTGTATCTGTATGTAGAGCTGGAGTGTTTTTGGTGTGACTGGAGGGACAGCTTCATGCCGCATATAGCTGCTGACCTCCCCAAAAACAAACCAATAGGTAATTTAACCAAAGTTGGTCTCAAACCTCTCAAAAAGACCTCAGAAAATTGTGTTATATTCTTAAAAAGTGAACAGATGCCCTGAAATGAGGGGGACTGTGTATAAAAAGTGTTGTAATTTCTACACGGTGGAGCTGAAATGTATGAAAATGATCATTAAAGTCTGGAATGTGAACTTTAATCACAGCTGAATTGTTTGATTTAGAGTCACTGGGGAGCAGATGGAGGGGGGGTGTCGAAGAAGTTGACAAAAACCATTCAATCATAGAGTTTTAGGAAAACAGATGAGCTGTTAGGAGATGAGAAACTGCTGGAAAAGGAGTTGCAGCAGCTGTTTTCCATTCGTTTATCTCTTTAAAAGTGCCTGAACTGAACAAAACCCTGATGAAGTGGCAACCGAGCTCATCTCAAGCTTATTCCCGGCTGAAAAACACAACAAAGCTCTCTGATTTAAAACTGAATGGAAACAGTTTAATTAAGTTAAGAAATCAACACATTTAAGAAATTTAACTATGTACACAGGTTCTACTGTGTGGATTAAAAAAGACAAAAAGAAGCTTGACACACCAAGCTACAACATTATATTGACTTTGCATTCCACGTACCCATAAATAATGATCTCGGTTTAAATTATAATTACAATCATCCTCGACACTGAGCCGGTGACGTGCTGCAGCCTCCCGGCAATCAACTTGTTCGTGTGGAAAAGAAAAAAAAAAAAAAAAAATCAAGAACATGTCATCAAATTGTTCTTAAATATCACAAAAAGCTACGCTAGAATTACATAAAGCATACCTACCACGTGTTCCATGGGAAACAAAGAAAAGGCAATGGTTTAAGAAGTCATTTCTCATGAGCTACCGGTAAGCTTTAAATCAAACGTTCAAGCGGTTTCAGTCGGGTCATTTACAACGGGTGGACGAGGTGTTTAAAGCGGTCGAGTCATCGCAACGTTAGCTACTTTGTTCAAAATGTACAGAAAAGAAGATTGGTGCAAAACGCTTCAGTCGGAGCCGCTAGCTGGCGAGCCCGACGGTAAACAACTACGCAGAAACTCGCAGGGTTTTAGCGTGTGGGCTATCGTACAGTAGTGGTTGCTGATTCCAGTGTTAGCCGTTTGGTTTCCTCAGTGTTCCTCTTTGTCTCGGCCTTTCTTCTCCTTCTCGTCCTGCAGGGCGGTGCCCAGCTTCTTGATGAGCACCGACAGCACCTTGTCCAGCGGGTCCATCACGCCCCTCTGCAGCCACTTGGGAATCGTGGTCCTGGCGTGGTGGAAGCCCAGTTTCTGCAGGATGTAGTCCACGCCAACGGGGTCGATCTTACGCCCCGTCCAGGAGATGAGCCTGAAATGAGGGGAGTTGTCAGCATCAGAACCACAATCAGAAGTCCACATACGCATTTAATTGGCGTGTTATTCTGGATAAAATGCAGATTACACCCCCTTGTGTTCAACGTGAGGAACTGCATTTGTTTAATTCAGATGGAAACGTCACTTTAGGGCAGAGAGGCTAATCTTAGTGCGAATTTATGTCCACTTTATTGGAAAAAGGGCATTAAATCTCACCAATTTAATAAAATTAAAAAAAAATTTGTGCTGAAATACGGATTTTTAAGAGCGGCATCTAATTATCCTTCAATGGTATCGATTAATAAATGAATTCTGAATCACTTCGGGTCCATTTTGCTGTTACATTTGGAACTCGTCCGCATTTTCTAACATAAAAACCCTGTTCAGGTAGTTTGGATTTTATCTGGTAACAGCGTAAATTAGTCATTTTAACACGTTGTTTTTCTATACGTCTGTAATTCTGTTTGATTTAAAGATTACACCCCCTTGTGTTCAACGTGAGGAACTGCATTTGTTTAATTCAGATGGAAACGTCACTTTAGTGCAGAGAAAGGCTAATCTTAGTGTTTATTTCTGTCCAGTTTGATGAAATAAAGTGCATTAAAATCACACCAATTGAATAACATTAAACATTTTTGTGCTGAAATAAGGATTTGTAAGAGCGGCATCTAATTATCCTTCAATGGTATCGATTAATAAATGAATTCTGAATCCCTTTGGATCCGTTTTGCTGTTACATTTGGAACTCGTCCGCATTTTCTAACATAAAAACCCTGTTCAGGTAGTTTGGATTTTATCTGACACGGTTCATGAACTGTTAACGGTGTGGTAATTAGTCATTTTAACACGTTGTTTCTCTATTCGTCTGTAATTCTGTTTGATTTAAAGATTACACCCCCTTGTGTTCAACGTGAGGAACTGCATTTGTTTAATTCATGCGTTAACGGCACTTTAGGGCAGAGAAAGGCTAATCTTAGGCTGTGTTCAAAACCGCATACTACATACTCATCGATCAGACAGTATGCAGAGCGTTTACCCATAATGCATTTCGCTCCTGCCTGAGCCGAAATCAGCCGGCCTGAAGCTGATTTCTCTTAAGCTCTAAACTCTGTAAACTTTAGCAACATTTGAAACATTTTCAGGAGAGAAAGTAGTCGTTTAGATCCCCAACGTGTTGAAAACCTGACAAAATACCGGCTGTTTACCATTTTGTTCCCACGAATTCGGCGCTACTAAAGCTAGCCGCAGTGAGCAACGCACTTCCGGTTATTTTCACAAAATAAAATACCCGTTGCCTTTTATCATAGGGAAAGCCATTACCATACAATTGGTGCTTTTGTTTTGAAAACAGGAAGTGAACCTACCCTCGTTGTAGCTAGCTTGAAACTGCCGTTTTGACAGGAAATGACGATCGGCGATGTCACGTTACGTTGCATCTTGGGTAGTTTGAGTATGAGTAGTAACCTCATGATGCATACCCAACATTTCGGAGAATCTATTATGCATCCAGGAACTTCTCGCTTACTAAAACTCGCATACTAACTCGAAACGTTAGTAGGAGAAGTATGTATAATGCGGTTTAGAACACAGCCAATGATCACTGGCGTCCCAGAGTCAGTTAAAGGCCAAGCTGCATCATAAAGTGGAACGAAACGGGTCGAATGATGTTTGTTCGAGCCGATGCATTCAGGCATCGACACCGAACCCCCCGTTTGGAGGAAGCGTCTTCAAAAAGAAAGCCGACAGACTTTAAGGCCCCGATGTCGCAGCTTTCTTAATGAACTACTTTACTTTACACTCGTTAGAAAGCAGCTCGGTTCACACCAAAGTTCACCGAACCGAACCGCGGCGCTGACCTGAGAGTCGGTTCCAGGTGCCAGGTGTTGCACATGAACTCTCTCCAGTCCACCGTGGTGTAGTTGATGCCGTCGTCCTTGTCCGCGTCCGCGTCCGTGGAGCTTTCGTCGTGCAGGGCGGTGGGGCTCTTCTGCCCCGGCCGAGCCGCAAACATCCGGGGGGCGAACAGAGCTGAAGAAAAGAAAAGGCAATCAGGTTGTTGCTTTGAAACACTCCACTGCCCTTGTGTTTTCCTTTTAAACACAACCACCCAGAGCGCGGCACAAATTCATTAAAACCACCTTGATGGTATAGATCCAAACACCTGCCTGCACGCCGTTAATTAACCGGGATTAATCAAACACGGATGAAAAGCTTCAGGCTCTCTTTTCTGCAACACAACGGAGCCTCGGCCCTGTTTTAATTGTCGTGGAGCACAAAGACCTGCTCGTTCGCTCCTTTGTGGCGACGTGAAACCCATTAAAAAGCTCCCCGACCTCCCTGCTGGGTGTGAAAACAACACTCGGCTCTGAAACGCGTCCAGCAGCAAACAAACAGATGTGCGCCACTCGTGATCTCCTATTGGGCCGCAGGATGAGTCACTTTCTTGTTTTTTTTGTGCCCAGATGAGTCATGAATTTGTGGGCAGTTGCGAATAAAAAGAGACAAAAGTCTTTGTGTTCTCCCCGAATGAGTGAAAAACTGAGTGACAAAAACCTTTCTCCTTCTCTTTCAGGTAGGCCGACACCAGGTCGTGGAGAAACATGATCAGCTCGGCGTCCATGGTGACGCAGATGTGGTCGGTGAACTCCGTCACCACGCTGCACTCCACTTTGGGTTTGCTATTGGAGTCTGGAACAAACAAAGAGAAAGAAATGAGACGGAAACCAGACCAACAACTGGAATAAAATTCTGTTTTTCATGCACATTCTAAGGTAGAAAAGCTCAGAAAGAGGCTAACTTGAGTTGGTTTCTGTCTCCATCTGATAAGAAAAACCTTTTTTAGGAGCTCTTTAAGGCTCTTTAAGACCGGATGAAGGAGCTGCATCTGTCTTGTTTGAGCGTGGAAACAGACTGATTTTGACTTCCTGCGTTGAGCTTCCAGTTGAAAATGTCAGAAAGGTGCTGGTGACGTCTTCTTTTACTGGGAACCAACTATCTGACCGTTCCACGAAGGGAAGAGCGTCCGGGGCTCAGTAGATATTATCGGTGATTATTATCGATAATGTGACGCCGACAAAGCTGAAACGGTCTGTGAAAATGAAAATGGCCGCCCTCTGAAGGGGGCTCTCCACCAGGAGAAGATGCCCAACTTTCATCGGATGCTTTGACCCAAAAACACGACAGGATGACCAGTCACGACCCATCATCTTCCCCTGGTTTCCTGCTGGGAATAACCAGGCCCAAGGTCACGGCTAGGGATGTACCAATACCGATACTGGTATCGGGCCGATACTATTCTAATATACTCTTACTCGTTAAAGTTAACCGATACCAATTTATTGCATCAAGAGGGTGGCTTGTCATTTTTGTTGTATTTTTTTTACATTGGCGGCTCGGGGAGATGTCGAGCTAATCGGGAACGGTGTGGTTAGGTTGGTGAGACCGAAACCTGTCTTCCAATTCATTGCATTCTGTTTGTGGTAGAAGTATCGGCATCGGTACTCGGATCCAAGTATCGGTATCGTATCGGTTTGCAAACAAGTGGTATCGGTGCGGCCCAAGGTCACGGTCATAGGTCATCCCCATAGGTCACGGCCCCAGGTCACGGCCAAAGGTCACGGCCCCAGGTCACGGCCAAAGGTCACGGCCAAAGGTCACGGCTCCAGGTCACGGCCAAAGGTCATCGATATCTTTTGTAATCGACTTATTCGAGTTATTGGAGGAAATATGAAACCTCACACAGAGTGACATCACTGAAAGCTTCCTACCCGTGAGCGACGGCTCGTCCGGATCTTGCACGTGACTGGACTTAAAGTCCAGCTGCATTCTGGGAAGTGCGAAGATGGTCTCCGTTTCATGGTTGTAGCTGGAGGAGCTGCGGAAGCTGCTCAGCAGACTGGAGCTCTTGGCAGCCACTCCGCTCTCCTGGTTGTTGGCCTCCACATTCCTGAGCAGGTTGAGCTCTGAAACCAGAGATAAAAACGGGTTTAAGCTCTGAAACCAGAGATAAAAACGGGTTTAAGCTCTGAAACCAGAGATAAAAACGGGTTTAAGCTCTGAAACCAGAGATAAAAACGGGTTTAAGCTCTGAAACCAGAGATAAAAAGGGGTTTAAGCTCTGAAACCAGAGATAAAAAGGGGTTTAAGCTCTGAAACCAAAGATAAAAAGGGGTTTAAGCTCTGAAACCAGAGATAAAAAGGGGTTTAAGCTCTGAAACCAGAGATAAAAAGGGGTTTAAGGTCTGAAACCAGAGATAAAAACGGGTTTAAGCTCTGAAACCAGAGATAAAAACGGGTTTAAGCTCTGAAACCAGAGATAAAAAGGGGTTTAAGCTCTGAAACCAGAGATAAAAAGGGGTTTAAGCTCTGAAACCAGAGATAAAAAGGGGTTTAAGCTCTGAAACCAGAGATAAAAACGGGTTTAAGCTCTGAAACCAGAGATAAAAAGGGGTTTAAGCTCTGAAACCAGAGATAAAAAGGGGTTTAAGCTCTGAAACCAGAGATAAAAAGGGGTTTAAGCTCTGAAACCAGAGATAAAAACGGGTTTAAGCTCTGAAACCAGAGATAAAAAGGGGTTTAAGCTCTGAAACCAGAGATAAAAAGGGGTTTAAGCTCTGAAACCAGAGATAAAAAGGGGTTTAAGGTCTGAAACCAGAGATAAAAACGGGTTTAAGCTCTGAAACCAGAGATAAAAACAGGTTTAAGGTCACGTTCGCGCTCCCTCAGCTGGGTTAAACGCCACCTGCGCCCCGTTTACATCCCAGATAACCGGCAGCTGCTGCAAAAAGCGGTCAAATAATTTCTCCATCTGGCCTCTTAATGAGCTACATCAAGCTAAAACTCATTCTTAGCTTAAACATTTAATATTTGATGCCATTTTAGAGCCCCGGCTGCATTAACCTGAGTGGCTTCCGCTGCTTCCACTGAATAAATAACAGTATGAATCCATCAAAATGTACAGTGTGCGCTAAAAATTTATGTTAAAAGGGGAGAAGTTGAAGATGTTGGTTAAAACTTTGCATTTATTCCAAATATCAAATCAAATTATTTGTAGCACATTTCATGTACAAAACAATTCAAAGTGCTGCACATGAAATAAAAGCATTGCAGCAGGGAGTGGAAGAAGCATTAAAAATACATAAAAGAATATAAAGAGAAACAAATAAAATCATTTAAATTTATTTAAAAACAAGCAACAGTCCAGATAAGTTCAAAGATATCGTGCAGATTTCATGCATAGACACATGAGAACAGAAATGTTTTTAACCTGGATTTAAAAATGTCTCCATTTGGTGAAAGTTTAATGTCCACTGGCAGTTTGTTCCACTTGTTTGCAGCATAACAGCTAAATGCTGCTTCTATACGGCCCAGAAAGGACTGAAAAAGCCGATGATTACCTTCATTCCTCATGGCAGTGACGTAGTTGAACCATTCTTTGACCGTGGCCACGCCGTGTGGAGGGTTTTCATGCCGCCGGCGGGTGATTTTGGTTATGGTGGCCATCGGGCTTTCCAGGGCGCCGCACGGCTTCGTCACCATAGTGTTGTGTCCGAGGTGGAAGTCCAGCGTCTGCACGATGTAGGTGGACTCGTCTTTGGAGCCTGAGAGGAGAAGTAACACGAGCCGGTGAGTGAAGATTAAAGAGCACAAAGCGTGCTGGTTTCCAGCTTCCCGTTTGGTCTCACCGTCCTCCCAGATCTTCTGCGCCTCCGTCCAGAAGGCGATGTTGGGCTCCTCCAGGTGGAACAGCGCCCACGACTTGGAGCGGAAGTTGGGCCCGTGGAAGCAGGCCAGCGTCATGTGGTTGCCGTGGAGACTCATCGACCCGCCCAGCTGCACGGCGTCCTCGGGCAGAGGCATCTGGAAGAGGGAGATGTGGCAGCCGGCAATGACCTTCAGCACCCCGGGCCAATGGCGGTGATGGGCGGCGTCCATGTCTGCGCGAGAGAGGGTAAACGGCTCAGGTTTTAGGGTTGTTTTTAAATCGCCACGTGACCTTTAAATCTATTCTTCTGCTTCTTTTATTTCTGATTACTAGGGCTGGGCGACTTAACTCGTTATTATCGCGTTAACCAAATATTTTATCGCGCATTAACGAAGGTTTTATCATTTATTTTATTTTGTAAAAGTCTGTGGCTCACAGGCTCTTATTTTGTAAAAGTCTGTTGCTCACAGGCTTTTATTTTGTAAAAGTCTGTCGCTCACAGGCTTTTATTTTGTAAAAGTCTGTTGCTCACAGGCTTTTATTTTGTAAAAGTCTGTCGCTCACAGGCTTTTATTTTGTAAAAGTCTGTCGCTCACAGGCTTTTATTTTGTAAAAGTCTGTCGCTCACAGGCTTTTATTTTTGTAAAAGTCTGTTGCTCACAGGCTTTTATTTTGTAAAAGTCTGTCGCTCACAGGCTTTTATTTTGTAAAAGTCTGTTGCTCAAAGGCTTTTATTTTGTAAAAGTCTGTCGCTCACAGGCTTTTATTTTGTAAAAGTCTGTTGCTCACAGGCTTTTATTTTGTAAAAGTCTGTCGCTCACAGGCTTTTATTTTGTAAAAGTCTGTCGCTCACAGGCTTTTATTTTGTAAAAGTCTGTTGCTCACAGGCTTTTATTTTGTAAAAGTCTGTTGCTCACAGGCTTTTATTCTGTAAAAGTCTGCTGCTCACAGGCTTTTATTCTGTAAAAGTCTGCTGCTCACAGGCTTTTATTTTGTAAAAGTCTGTTGCTCACAGGCTTTTATTTTGTAAAAGTCTGTTGCTCACAGGCTTTTATTTTGTAAAAGTCTGCTGCTCACAGGCTTTTATTTTGTAAAAGTCTGTTGCTCACAGGCTTTTATTTTGTAAAAGTCTGTTGCTCACAGGCTTTTATTTTGTAAAAGTCTGTTGCTCACAGGCTTTTATTCTGTAAAAGTCTGTTGCTCACAGGCTTTTATTCTGTAAAAGTCTGTTGCTCACAGGCTTTTATTCTGTAAAAGTCTGTTGCTCACAGGCTTTTATTCTGTAAAAGTCTGCTGCTGTCTGCTGTGGAACAGGAAAAGAAAGTAATCGGCGGATCCACCAAACGTGGAGAAGGGTACGGAACTTTTACTCGGCCATTTTCATGTTAAAGTTCTTCCAGACGGCGGAGTCGACAGAACCAAAGTCACCTGTAAACACTGCCAAGTTGAATTGTCTTCTCAGCGTAGTAGTTCCAGTCTAAAATATCACTTAAAGGCAAAACACACAACTGATAGCAGCAAGTCATTCAAGGAAACAGACAGTGGAGCGAGGCTTCTAGATAAAAACTACAGAAAGATGCTGATGTTAAAAGTGTGTTTGCACAACAAATGTTATGGCACTTTCATTCATATGGCAGCACATTTAAAATAAAGCTAAATGCTAAAAGCTATACACTACTTTTGGATTCCTTTTTGGATTCTGCGTACAAATGCGATTAATCGCGATTAATCAGGGAAATCATGTGATTAATTAGATTAAACATTTTAATCGTTGCCCAGCCCTACTTATTAGAATTACAAATGTTTTGCTTCCTGTAACCTGAACAATCGCCGAGGACAACCTGCTGGGTTAAAATAGGTTAAAACAGGTTAAAACAGGAAGGGATGCTTACAAAGCTCCGCGGATCCCTTCTCGGCGTTGATGATGGGGGTCTTGGGGGGCAGGTAGGGGCCGGGGCCCCACGTGGACAGGGCTCGCTTGCTGGTGTCGAACTGCTGCGTGAAAAACTCCTGCAGCTTCATGCCGATCTTTATGAGGTCCGGCGTGGTGGAGCGTGAGATGATCACCTGGAAGATGTCCCACTGCAGGTCCCCGTGGACGAAAATCACACTGGAAGGACACGGAGGGGGGGGGGGGGCAGATATTTGGAGCCGTGGATTAGCTGATAACTAAACTAAGAAAGAGTGAGTGTAGCAGGGAGCGTGAGCTCACCTTTTCTCTGAGATGCTGGTGTCCACGCTGCACAGGTTGACCTTCCACTCGTCCTGCAGCTTCAGGTCGGCGTTGCTGAACACGCCCATCAGGATGCTGGAGCCCATGTAGTCCACGCGCGCCTCCGTGGAGCCCAGGGTGATCTGGATCTTGTGGCTGGGCTGCTGGTTCGGGTGCTCGGAGATGTGGGCTGCGAACGACAAACATCACAGACACGGAAAACATTTACACATTTTTGGAGAATATTCGGGGTCTGACAGAAGTGAGACGCCCATCATTTCTTTCTTTTTTTAGGCTATGGACAGTGTATTTTGATTTCCTAGGAAATGAAAGCAGATATCCTGAAATCCCTCTGTAATTCTCTTTTCATTTTGTGTGTAAACAAAAGGAAAAAATGGCTTCTTTACTAAGTTGTCTGTTTCTGTGTGGACACAACACTGGTTCATCCCTTGAGTTAGGAGCCTTTTTCCTGCCTGAATGGTTCACAGGTCAGAGTTAAGTGGCTTAACAAAGAAAAAACTGGACTGAAGATGAGTGAAAACGCAGAAATTGTCCAAAGAAAAATGTTGAAAGACCTTCAGAAAGTGTTGAAACTATTGCTGAAGATCACTTAAGCTGCTTGGATGCAAAATATAAAGAAATAAAAGGTGTCTCATGACCAAAATGCTTCAAAAACCACATAAAATACTTAATATGGCTGTCAAAGTCATACAAATGTAGTTGGACATTAATTGTTATAGAAGAAATTATAATTAAATGTCTGTTTCTGTTGAGTAAATTAATGTAAAAAAAAAAAAATCTAATAAATTTTTGTTGCTCGTATGACTCCAAATCTGAGGGAATTTTATTCCCGTTTGGTGATATAAAGTCCTGTTTTTCACATTCACTGGAGGTGCTGCGAACAAAGTGCCTAAAGATCCGGTTTAAAACGGCTTCTTTGCTAAGTTGGACACAACACTGGTTCATCCCTTGAGTTAGGAGCCTTTTTCCTGCCTGAATGGTTCACAGCTCAGCGTTAAGTGGCTTAACAAAGAAGAAAAAACACATTCCTGGACTGAAAAATGAGTGGAAAAGCAAAAAAAATCCAAAGAAAAACTCTGAAAGAGTCTCAGAAAGCTGGAGAACTATTGATCAAGACCACCTTAAAAGATTAAAGAAAGAAATGAGGGGCGACTTCACTGTGGTTTTCTGAGTAAATGAGCACATTCAGCGAGTCTGCACACAACTTAAATCATATTCAATCAGAAGGTTTATGGAAGACGACGCTGATTTATTCAGATGCTTTGAATAAAGTGTTTTCATTAGCCCCGAGGACTCAGCGAGTCGCAGAGAAACAGCAGATTGGTTCACTCACAGACCATCTCCAGGGTGTTCACGTCGATGTTGCCACCCACCACGCCGCCCTTGGAGTCCAGCTTGGAGCGGCCGAGCCCGACAGACATGCTGATCTCTCGGTCGCGGTTGCTGCCGACAGAAAGCCGTCCCTGACTCTTCAGCCCGCTGGTCGTCCAGCTGCAGGGGAAACACAGCGTCATTTATCGGCTTCTTTGTCGTCATCGGTGTTGATTTAATGATTTAAATCGCAGCTCAACGGGTTTTTACTGAAGTGGGATCAGATGTTTGTGATGACATGAAACCCACAAAACAGAAACCAGGCAAATAACACCATCACAACGTTAGTTTCTGTCTTTATCGGCCTCGATCACAGTTTAGTTTGTTCACACCGACAGTTTCAGAAGTATCATGAAACAAACAGAGTTAAACTTTAACTTTTAAACTTTAAGGTCGTATTAATCTGAGGTTTCTTCCTCAGCTGCTTCTGAGAGTCTGAGAAGAAAACACGAGTTTCAGCTTTCTGTGCGCCCGTCAACGAGCAAAGTTGGTGTTTCTTTTTACTACAGAGGGGACATATTGTGTCCAGTTTGACACAGTTTTCAGTTCAGACTCCGTAATCAAATCAAATCAAATCAAATTTATTTGTAGCACATTTCATGTACAAAACAGTTCAAAGTGCTTCACATAAAATAAAAGCATTGCAGCAGGGAGTGGAAGAAGCATTAAAAATACATAAAAGAATAAAAGAGAAACATACATAAAGAGAATAATAAAGAAACAACAACATAAAGTTGTGTATCGTCTGCATAACTGTGATAATTGATGTGAAAGTTCTGCAATATCTGACCCAAAGGGAGCATATACAAGTTAAACAGAAGAGGTCCAAGAATTGACCCCTGGGGGACTCCACAAGTCATGGCCACTCGCTCAGACACATGAGAACAGAAATGTTTTTAACCTGGATTCAAAAATGTCTCCATTTGGTGAAAGTTTAATCTCCACTGGCAGTTTGTTCCACTTGTTTGCAGCACAACAGCTAAATGCTGCTTCTCCATGTTTAGTCTGGACTCTGGACTGGACCAGCTGACCTGAGTCCTTGGATCTCAGAGCTCTGCTGGGTTTATATTCTCTGAACACATCACAGATTGTAAACCATCAGCAGGCTTTTAAAATCTATTCTGTGACTGACTGGAAGCCAGAGTAAAGATTTTAAAGCTGCTGTGATGTGTTCAGATCTCTTAGTCCGGGTTAAAACTCCAGCAGCAGCGTTCTGGATGAGCTGCAGATGTTTAATGCTCTTTTTGGGAAGTCCAGTTAAAAGAGCGTTACAGTGATGGAGTCTGCTGGAGATGAACGCATGGATGAGTTTCTCTGTAATAAATGCTTCCAGGAACAGAAAAAGGAGCTTTTTTCACATCACGTCCGACACATTTATGTCACACTCACGTGTTGTTGCCCATGACGTTGCTCATGTTCATCTGGACGGTGAGTTGTTTCAGGTTGATGGCGAACACCACCAGCGTCTCCCAGGGAGACCCCTGCGGACCCGCTGCCTTCCCGTTCTTACCGAAGGCAGGAGTGGACGTTTTAGTCACCGAATCTGGGGAAAAAAAAAAATAAATAAAAATCAGCAAAAGATGAACGGGGGAAGATCTTTTAAAAACAGAGTTGTTGCAGGGTTGCTTGAGTTTTACCCCTGCGGGGAGCCGAGGAGTCCGACACGCTGCGGGTGCGACCCGGCGCCGGAGACTTGAGGTGGCCCAGGCCGCCTGGGGACATGTTGCTGCCGGCGGAGTGCTCTGAGAAGACGCTCGGGGACTGGGGGAGGTGCTGCGCCCCGGTGCTGCGGTCCCAGGTCCCCCAGTAGGCTTTCCGGCTGGACTCGGGGGACAAGTGCTGGGTGACGTTTTCAGCCGAGTCGGGGGTGGCGGGACCGGAGGCTGCAGCGAGGTCAAGGATTAAGAGACGTGAAGCGATGAAAGGGCACGTTAATAACTTTAATAACTGTAATAACTGTTAATAACGGTCCAGGTCAGAATTATTCTGCAACTTCTGCATCTTATTTTTTAGGGCTGGGCAACGATTAAAATGTTTAATCTAATTAATCACATGATTTCCCTGATTAATCGTGATTAATCGCATTTGTACGCAAAATCCAAAAATGAATCCAAAAGTAGTGTATAGCTTTTAGCATTTAGCTTTATTTTAAATGTGCTGCCATATGAATGAAAGTGCCATAACATTTGTTGTGCAAACACACTTTTAACATCAGCATCTTTCTGTAGTTTTTATGTAGAAGCCTCGCTCCACTGTCTGTTTCCTTGAATGACTTGCTGCTATCAGTTGTGTGTTTTGCCTTTAAGTGATATTTTAGACTGGAACTACTACGCTGAGAAGACAATTCAACTTGGCAGTGTTTACAGATGACTTTGGTTCTGTCGACTCCGCCGTCTGGAAGAACTTTAACATGAAAATGGCCGAGTAAAAGTTCCGTACCCTTCTCCACGTTTGGTGGATCCGCCGATTACTTTCTTTTCCTGTTCCACAGCAGACAGCAGCAGACTTTTACAGAATAAAAGCCTGTGAGCAACAGACTTTTACAAAATAAAAGCCTGTGAGCAACAGACTTTTACAATAATAAATTAATTGAAAAAAAAAAAAAAAAATTTTGAGGGTGAAAAAAAAAACTGCGTTAATGCGCGATAAAATATTTATCGGCGTTAAATAATTAACGAGTTAACGCGATAATAACGAGTTAACTCGCCCAGCCCTAATGTTTAATAATTAAGTCACGTTAGGAGAGAACAATCCACCTGGGAGGATGATGGTCTGGTCTCCCAGGAAGAGCCGCCTGGCGATGCTGCGCCGGTACCAGGCTCTCGGGAAAGCCAGGATCTCGCTCAGACGTCTCATGTCGTACTTGAAGGAAGCCGAGCCGATGTCGCAGACAGCTGAGGAGGGAATAACAAATTTAGCTCTTTTAGTGTTGGTTTGATGGAGTGGGCATCTAACATTATGGACCTGTTGGACTCCAACTCTGTTAAATCATTTGAGCAAGATTTTAATATTCCTCACAAAGATTTTTACAAATATCTTCAAATTCGTCATTTTACAGGGTCCCTTCTGAGGGATTGTCCGAATTGGAAAGCATAATAATTTTGGTTAAGTCTCTCAAAAGACTAATTTCAAATATTTATGTTTCACTTCTTTATTTTGATTCTTCAAGCTATGACTCTTTGAAGCTGTTATGGGAACGCGATCTGGAGGTGACGTTCTATCCTGTTGACTGGGACAAGATCTGTAGCGGCGTTTTCCCTAAATGTACCTCAATCTCTATACATGAACAGAACTTTAAGGTTTGTTTTAGAACCTATTACACACCCGTTTGCCTCCAGAGAATGTTTCCTGGCACCTCTGACCTTTGTTAAAAATACATAAAGGGACATTTATTCATATGTTTTGGTCATGTGACCGTATCCGAACTTTCTGGAAGGGGGTACACTCTGTAATCCAGGAGGTCACTGGTAAATTTTTTTTGCTGACTTCCTCTTTCTGTCTCCTCAGTCGAATATGCATACTTCTCATACTACTCCTACTAACTTTTTTTCCCGAATGCATACTAGATTCTCCGAAATGTTGGGTATGCATCACGAGGTTACTACTCATACTCAAACTACCCAAGATGCAACGTAACGTGACGTCGCCGATCGTCATTTCCTGTCAAAACGGCAGTTTCAAGCTAGCTACAACGAGGGTAGGTTCACTTCCTGTTTTCAAAACAAAAGCACCTTTTTTATCGTAATGGCTTTCCCTATGATAAAAGGCAACGGGTATTTTATTTTGTGAAAATAACAGGAAGTGCGTTAGCTCACTGCGGCTAGCTTTTGTAGCGCCGAATTCATGGGAACAAAATTGTAAACAGCCGGTATTTTGTCAGGTTTTCAACACGTTGGGGATCTAAACGACTACTTTCTCGCCTGAAAATGTTTCAAATGTTGCTAAAGTTTACAGAGTTTAGAGCTTAAGGGAAATCAGCTTCAGGCCGGCTGATTTCGGCTCGGGCAGGAGCGAAATGCATTGTGGGTAAACGCTCTGAATACTGTCTGATCGATCAGTATGTAGTATGCAGTATGGAAGTACGTAGTATGGAAGTATGTAGTATATAGTATGGAAGTATGTAGTACATAGTATGGAAGTATGCAGTATGGCAGTATGTAGTATGGAAGTATGTAGTATATAGTATGGAAGTATGTAGTACATAGTATGGAAGTATGTAGTACATAGTATGGAAGTATGCAGTATATAGTATGGAAGTATGTAGTACATAGTATGGAAGTATGTAGTACATAGTATGGAAGTATGCAGTATATAGTATGGAAGTATGTAGTACATAGTATGGAAGTATGCAGTACGTAGTATGGAAGTATGCAGTATATAGTATGGAAGGATGTAGTACATATTATGGAAGTATGCAGTATATAGTATGGAAGTATGTAGTACATAGTATGGAAGTATGTAGTACATAGTATGGAAGTAAGGTAGTATGCAGTATGGCAGTATGTAGTATGGAAGTATGTAGTACATAGTATGGAAGTATGGTAGTATGCAGTATGGAAGTATGGTAGTATGCAGTATGTAGTTTCTAACACAACCATCTGCATCTCTTTGACGCAGATACCAAGTCTTTGTTGATGATTCTTTTATTTCTGGCTAAAAAATGTATTTTGCTGAGGTGGTCAACATGTGGTTAACACAGATTTCTGCTCTTATTCCTCTTGAGAAGTTGACTCATGACCTTAACCATAAATCAGACGAGTTTTGGAGGATCTGGGAACCATCGAGTTCCTTCTTACTGAAACTTTAACTGATCATCTGTCCCTGGAAGAGCAGGGCCGACTGCTTTTCACATTGTTTCATTTTGTTTATTTCAAACACACGATTCACTTACCCGTCTCCTGTCATCTTGCTGATTTTGTACGTGTATGTATGCGTATATAATGGTGTATGCATGGATATATATATATATTTATATATATGTAGAGATACATATTGCAGCGATCGTGTTAGTTTGGGGTGGGATTTTTTTTGTTTTGTTTTTCTAATGTTTGTACACTTACAACTGAAAAAACAATAAATAGAGTATTAAAAAAAAAAAAAAAAAAATATATATATATATATATATATATATATATATATTTTTTTTTAGCTCCTTTAAAAGGTTTTACAGACTCCTCAGGAGCCGAACAATGAGTTTTCAAGCCCTAACTAACGTCCGTCGTCCCGTTTGCCTCGCGGAGGAAAGTCTTTGTGTACCTGAGATGTTGATGAGGGTGGTGTCCATCTTGCCACCTTTGGCGGGAATGAAACTCTCGATGAAGGTGGGACCTCCGGTGCGCCTCATCCTGGACAAGCTGACCTTCACAAACTCCAGGTTGATGCTCAGAGAGTCTTTTCTCCCCGTCACCGAGGACGGCTCCTCGTCTACCGTACCTTCAGAAAAAAAACACGTTTGACCACCGTGGAACTCACTGAATCACAACACCGTGCATCAGCTGACCTTAAGAAGTACGTTTGGGTTATTTTTAAGGCCGCGGAGAATGATTATTCAGGTGATAAAGTGTTCTATCGACTATTCCAACGATTAATTGGATGAGAAAGAGGAAACTTGGCAACACTGAATCAGAATAACATCAGTTAATACGACACCTGAAGAGCTTACAGGCACATTAAGGAGAACATGATGCTTCTGGTAACATTTCAACAGAAATTAGGCTCCGTTTTATGGGAAAAAAATGGCTAAAAATAGGTGGCTTGGGGAACTGCTTCAGTCCCAGTTGTTTTATATGAGTCCTGTCTTCTATGAACTTATTTCAGACAAACTGCAGCTCAGAAACATTAGTGGAATCACATTAAATTAAGTTTTTTCATACCTAGCTGGCCTGGGCCTGGAGGCAAGCCTGTGACTGCAGATTTCTGCTTCCCGGCGCCGTAGGGGTGGAAGACGTAGAGGGAGAAGTCTGACATGCAGGCGGTGAAGCTGAGGCCCGAGGAGTTAATGGGGGGCCCGGTGAGGTCGGACTGGCTGCTGCTGTGGCGGCTCCTGCCCAGAGGGCTGCCCAGCAACGGGGACGCTGGAGGGAGGAGAGAAGGACGCAAAGCAGTCAGTCCAACGCTTAGCAGCAGAAATAAATAAAATATTTAACATTTAGAGGAGGAAGCAAACCGGAATGAAGGTTTTTACGTCTGGAAAAAGGGTCATATGAGACACGGGCTGTGTTCGAAACCGCATACTTCTCCAGTTACTCATACTAACTTTTTGAGTTAGTATGCGAGTTTGAGTAAGTGAGAAGTTCCCGGAGTCATACTAAATTCTCCGAAATGTTGGGTATGCATCATGAGGTTACTACTCATACTCAAACTACCCAAGATGCAACGTAATGTGACGTCGATGGAAGTATGTAGTATGGAAGTATGTAATATGGAAGAATGTAGTATGCAGTATGGAAGTATGTAGTATGGAAGTATGCAGTATGGAAGTATGTAGTATGGAAGTATGTAGTATGGAAGTATGTAGTATGGAAGTATGTAGTATGGAAGTATGTAGTGTGGAAGTATGCAGTATGGAAGTATGTAGTATGGAAGTATGCAGTATGGAAGTATGCAGTATGGAAGTATGCAGTATGGAAGTATGCAGTATGGAAGTATGCAGTATGCAGTATGGAAGTATGCAGTATGGAAGTATGCAGTATGGAAGTATGCAGTATGGAAGTATGTAGTATGCAGTATGGAAGTATGCAGTATGGAAGTATGCAGTATGGAAGTATGTAGTATGCAGTATGGAAGTATGCAGTATGGAAGTATGTAATATGGAAGAATGTAGTATGGAAGTATGTAGTATGGAAGTATGCAGTATGGAAGTATGCAGTATGGAAGTATGCAGTATGGAAGTATGTAGTATGCAGTATGGAAGTATGCAGTATGGAAGTATGTAATATGGAAGTATGCAGTATGGAAGTATGTAGTATGGAAGTATGCAGTATGGAAGTATGTAATATGGAAGTATGCAGTATGGAAGTATGTAGTATGGAAGTATGCAGTATGGAAGTATGCAGTATGGAAGTATGCAGTATGGAAGTATGTAATATGGAAGAATGTAGTATGCAGTATGGAAGTATGCAGTATGGAAGTATGTAATATGGAAGAATGTAGTATGCAGTATGGAAGTATGTAGTATGGAAGTATGCAGTATGGAAGTATGCAGTATGGAAGTATGTAGTATGGAAGTATGTAGTATGGAAGTATGTAGTATGGAAGTATGCAGTATGGAAGTATGTAGTAGAGAAGTATGGAAGTATGCAGTATGGAAGTATGTAGTATGGAAGAATGTAGTATGTAGTATGGAAGTATGTAGTATGGAAGTATGCAGTATGGAAGTATGTAGTATGTAGTATGGAAGTATGTAATAGAAGTATGGAAGTATGTAGTATGGAAGAATGTAGTATGCAGTATGGAAGTATGCAGTATGGAAGTATGTAGTATGGAAGTATATAGTATGCAGTATGTAGTATGCACTATGTAGTATGGAAGTATGTAGTATGGAAGTATGCAGTATGGAAGTATGTAATTGAGAAGTATGGAAGTATGCAGTATGGAAGTATGTAGTATGGAAGAAATGTAGTAGAGAAGTATGGAAGTATGCAGTATGGAAGTATGTCGTATGGAAGTATGTAATAGAGAAGTATGGAAGTATGCAGTATGGAAGTATGTAGTATGGAAGAATGTAGTATGTAGTATGGAAGTATGTAGTATGCAGTATGCAGTATGTAGTATGGAAGAATGTAGTATGTAGTATGGAAGTATGTAGTATGTAGTATGGAAGTATGTAGTATGTAGTATGGAAGTATGGAAGTATGTAGTATGTAGCATGTAGTATGCAGTATGTAGTATGCAGTATGTAGTATGCAGTATGTAGTATGTAGTATGCAGTATGTAGTATGCAGTATGAAGTATGTAGTATGCAGTAAGTAGTATGCAGTATGTAGTATGCAGTATGTAGTATGTAGTATGCAGTATGTAGTATGTAGTATGCAGTATGTAGTATGCAGTATGAAGTATGTAGTATGAAGTATGTAGTATGTAGTATATCGTATGCAGTATGTAGTATGCAGTATGTAGTATGGAAGTATGCAGTATGTAGTATGAAGTATGTAGTATGCAGTATGAAGTATGTAGTATGCAGTATGTAGTATGTAGTATGTCATATGCAGTATGTAGTATGCAGTATGTAGTATGGAAGTATGCAGTATGTAGTATGTAGTATGTAGTATGCAGTATGTAGTATGCAGTATGCAGTATGTAGTATGCACTATGTAGTATGGAAGTATGCAGTATGGATGTATGCAGTATGAAGTATGTAGTATGCAGTATGTAGTATGTAGTATGTCGTATGCAGTATGTAGTATGCAGTATGTAGTATGGAAGTATGCAGTATGTAGTATGTAGTATGTAGTATGCAGTATGTAGTATGCAGTATGCAGTATGCAGTATGCACTATGTAGTATGGAAGTATGCAGTATGGAAGTATGCAGTATGGAAGTATGTAGTATGGAAGTATGTAGTTTGGAAATATGTAGTATGTAGTATGGAAATATGTAGTATGTAATATGGAAGAATGTAGTATGTAGTATGGAAGTATGTAGTCTGTAGTATGGAAGTATGTAGTATGTAGTATGCAGTATGTAAGTATGTAATATGTAGTATGTAATATGGAAGTATGTAGTATGTAGTATGCAGTATGTAGTATAAAGTATGTAGTATGTAGTATTTCGTATGTAGTATGCAGTATGAAGTATGTAGTATGCAGTATGTAGTATGCAGTATGCAGTATGTAGTATGCAGCATGTAGTATGTAGTATGAAGTATGTAGTATGCAGTATGTAGTATGCAGTATGTAGTATGTAGTATGCAGTATGTAGTATGCAGTATGCAGTATGTAGTATGCAGTATGTAGTATGTAGTATGTAGTATGCAGTATGTCGTATGCAGTATGTAGTATGTCGTATGCAGTATGTAGTATGCAGCATGAAGTATGTAGTATGCAGTATGTAGTATGAAGTATGTAGTATGTAAGTATGTAGTATGTAGTATGCAGTATGTAGTATGTAGTATGTCGTATGCAGTATGTAGTATGAAGTATGTAGTATGCAGTATGTAATATGAAGTATGTAGTATGCAGTATGAAGTATGTAGTATGCAGTATGTAGTATGTAGTATGTCGTATGCAGTATGTAGTATGAAGTATGTAGTATGCAGTATGTAATATGAAGTATGTAGTATGCAGTATGAAGTATGTAGTATGCAGTATGTAGTATGTCGTATGCAGTATGTAGTATGCAGTATGTAGTATGTAGTATGCAGTATGCAGTATGAAGTATGCAGTATGAAGTATGCAGTATGTAGTATGTAGTATGTCGTATGCAGTATGTAGTATGTAGTATGCAGTATGTAGTATGCACTATGTAGTATGGAAGTATGCAGTATGGAAGTATGTAGTATGTAGTATGGAAGTATGTAATAGAGAAGTATGTAGTATGCAGTATGCAGTATGGAAGTATGCAGTATGGAAGTATGTAGTATGGAAGAATGTAGTATGCAGTATGTAGTATGTAGTATGCAGTATGTAAGTATGTAGTATGTAGTATGCAGTATGCAGTATGTAGTATGCAGTATGGAAGTATGCAGTATGGAAGTATGTAGTATGGAAGTATGTAGTATGCAGTATGTAGTATGTAGTATGTAGTATGTAAGTATGTAGTATGTAGTATGCAGTATGCAGTATGTAGTATGCAGTATGTAAGTATGTAGTATGTAGTATGTAGTATGCACTATGTAGTATGGAAGTATGTAGTATGGAAGTATGCAGTATGGAAGTATGTAGTATGTAGTATGGAAGTATGTAATAGAGAAGTATGTAGTATGCAAGTATGCAGTATGGAAGTATGTAGTATGGAAGAATGTAGTATGTAGTATGGAAGTATGTAGTATGTAGTATGCAGTATGTAGTATGTAGTATGCAGTATGTAAGTATGTAGTATGCAGTATGTAGTATGCAGTATGTAAGTATGTAGTATGTAGCATGCAGTATGTAGTATGTAGTATGCAGTATGTAGTATGTAGTATGCAGTATGTAGTATGTAGTATTTCGTATGCAGTATGTAAGTATGCAGTATGTAGTATGTAATATGGAAGTATGTAGTATGCAGTATGCAGTATGTAGTATGTAGTATGTAGTATTTCGTATGCAGTATGAAGTATGTAGTATGCAGTATGTAGTATGCAGTATGTAGTATGCAGTATGTAGTATGCAGTATGCAGCATGTAGTATGCAGCATGTAGTATGTAGTATGCAGTATGTAGTATGTAGTATGAAGTATGTAGTATGCAGTATGTAGTATGCAGTATGCAGTATGTAGTATGCAGTATGTCGTATGCAGTATGTAGTATGCAGTATGCAGTATGTAGTATGCAGTATGCAGTATGCAGTATGTAGTATGCAGTATGTAGTATGCAGTATGTAGTATGCAGTATGTAGTATGCAGCATGTAGTATGTAGTATGAAGTATGTAGTATGCAGTAAGAAGTATGTAGTATGCAATATGTAGTATGCAGTATGTAGTATGCAGTATGCAGTATGTAGTATGCAGTATGCAGTATGTAGTATGCAGTATGCAGTATGTAGTATGCAGTATGCAGTATGTGCTTTTGAACACAGCCACAGGTTTTAGAGGTAAGAGCGCCACAGTCTGCTCACCTTTGCTGGGAGGTACTTTAGGGACGTGCTGCCCGGGTGGAGTGGAGGAGGGCGGGTGGGGTCCCTCTGTGGTGTGGGCCGCCGTCGGGGTCTCCAGTTCTCCGCGGTTGGAGGAGAAGACCAGGTCCAAAGAGGGCAGCTTCAGCATGCACTCCACCCTGGACATGGGCAGGCAGCTGAAGCGGATCTGGGAGGGCTACAGACAAACGGGAAGCAGGATGTTAGGAGATTGAGTTCTTCACCGTTCCCGTGGAAACAAGGCCCAAGAGTTGGGCCAATACGGATCCCAGGGAGTGGATCAGTACCTGGACTCTGACGTAGACCACCACGTCCACGGGGAAGGAGGAGTAGGCCGACGTGGACGAGGAAACCAGCGAGGTGGTGGATTCCTCCAGCTGTTCCACCGTGTCGAACTGACCCATGTCCTCCTCCTGGGTGGCCACGGCTGATCACATGCACACAAACACATCAAAGTTTAGCGTGCACGTCGGGAACAGAAGCATTATTCAGTGTTCAGACCACTCGGATCAGACCAGAAGGAGACCAACCGGCGTAGTTCCTGTCCACAGGAGTGATGGGGATGGTCTCCAGGGCTTTCTCCAGGAAGTCCAGCAGACAGGGGCTGATGACCATCTCCTCTGGCAGAGTCTGAAGGGCCACCCAGGCGTACAGCTTGGCCGTCTTCACCCCCCCACTGCCTTTACCTTTAGCTGCAGAAACACAGGAAAGTTAGTCATCCGCAGCCTGGGTTATACGTCCAAAAAACGCTTCGTTTTTCAACCTTAAAACAAACTGGAATCAGTATTTTGGTTCCGTCTTTGTGGGTTCGGGTTATATTTTTGTTAGCTCGAAGCTCAAGAACAAGCTGGAGGAATCTCAGGCCACATTTACACATAGCCGGGTATTTAGAGAAAGGAATATGCCCCCCCCCCTCCGTTTTCAATAATAACGTCATGTTCTCTGGATCAGCCAAACAATGTTGCACCTGCTTTCCCAGGCTAATTGTTTTGTCTAACTACGCCTGGATCATTTAAGGTCATATTTCGTGTGCATAGAGGAAAAGTACAGCCAATTTGAACAGTTTGATCAAAGGTGCCCTCTATGTTCATGCCTTTAAATAAGAGAGGGAGGGGGGGGGGGCGCATGGATTTGATTGGGTGGGTCCACATCAGATGGGAGTGCCGCAGGCCTCTAGTGTCGGTGCGAAGGCATGCAATTAAAACAAGGGAATGCTCAGTACCTGACGGGATGGGTGGGGGCGGGGGAGGTAGGAGCGAGTTAGTCTTGCTTTGGACAGCATTGGGAGGGTTCGGAGGGCCGCTATCTTTCATACCATACAGCTTGGACTCTTTGGAGAGGGTGCGGGGGAGGGAGGATCCACGCGAGGCGTTGGGCGACTCAGTCTTCAGGGTCTTGGAGTTGTAGTGCAACTGCAGGAGAAGTTAAAGAATGAGTGATGTGAAGCACACAAACAACATGGCTGTGTTCGAAACCGCATACTACATACTTCCATACTACATACTGCATACTTATCGATCAGACAGTATGCAGAGCGTTTACCCACAATGCATTTCGCTCCTGCCCGAGCCGAAATCAGCCGGCCTGAAGCTGATTTCCCTTAAGCTCTAAACTCTGTAAACTTTAGCAACATTTGAAACATTTTCAGGCGACAACATTTCACACTCCAGTCCACCAGTTCGCGGAAACGTACCTCTAAGCTAGTTGCTAACCGCCAGAAAACTGATGATGGAAACTGAGCAGAAATGAGTGTAGTCGAAGAGATCCACGAAAGCTGAAACTGGACTCACATTTTCCTCCCAAAACGTGGAAGTAGTTGACCAAAAAGGTCCGACTATGGCTGTGTTCGAAACCGCATACTACATACTTCCATACTACATACTCATCGATCAGACAGTATGCAGAGCGTTTACCCACAATGCATTTCTCTCCTGCCCGAGCCGAAATCAGCCGGCCTGAAGCTGATTTCCCTTAAGCTCTAAACTCTGTAAACTTTAGCAACATTTGAAACATTTTCAGGTGAGAAAGTAGTCGTTTAGATCCCCAACGTGTTGAAAACCTGACAAAATACCGGCTGTTTACAATTTTGTTCCCACAAATTCGGCGCTACTAAAGCTAGCCGCAGTGAGCAACGCACTTCCTGTTATTTTCACAAAATAAAATACCCGTTGCCTTTTATCATAGGGAAAGCCATTACCATACAATTGGTGCTTTTGTTTTGAAAACAGGAAGTGAACCTACCCTCGTTGTAGCTAGCTTGAAACTGCCGTTTTGACAGGAAATGACGATCGGCGACGTCACGTTACGTTGCATCTTGGGTAGTTTGAGTACGAGTAGTAACCTCATGATGCATACCCAACATTTCAGAGAGTCTAGTATGCATCCGGGAACTTCTCGCTTACTCAAACTCACATACTAACTCAAAAAGTTAGTAGGCGAAGTATGCGGTTTCGAACACAGCCCAAGTCTGCGACCTGGAGGCCGAGGGAGAGGCTGACCTTAACGTCCACTCCTGGAATGTAGAAGACTGTGGTCTCCATGTCGTTGGATTTGGTCTGCAAAGAGGAGGGGCATTTCTTTCCGGCGAGGAGTTGGGTGGTGGAGGTGTAGGTGTTCTGCAGCTTCTTCTTCTTGGGGGGAGACTCCTGGTCCAGATTCTTTAGGCTGCGCTCACAGCTCCTGTATTTAGGGGACAGGAAACATCGTTAATGCAGGAAAAGTGAGTCGGAAACACGTTTCACGGCGAGGAATGAGCCTTTTCGTGCACCTCCTGAGGGAAACGTCCTCGTGCTCGGGCTGCTGGGTGGTTTGGTGAAGGACACACTTCCCGCTGTCGATCTCCACGCGGACATCCAGCTCGAAGTCGATGTTTCTCTCGGTCGCCGGGCCGCCGAAGCTGCGGCCGGCTGCCGTGCTCGGCCAGCGCTCGCTGAACAGCTGACTCACGGCAGAAAAGCCAGAGGACTTCTTGTGAGTCGCTGGGCTGAGGAGCCGAAAAAAAGAAAAAGAGGACGGTTTTAGGAAAAAAGACGAACGTTTCAGAGCTTTGATCCGACTTTCATCGCAAGAAAAAACAACTCACAAAAAGAATAACCCCTGGATAAATGTAACACTAAAAACCTGCCAAAAGGTAGTTAGGAAATACAAATTAAAGGGTGCGGAAGACATATTACGTTGGTGTGCTTATGACATGGATTTTATTCCAAATAGGACAGAAAATAGATTTAAAATGTGGACAAAAAAGGGACTCATGGCTTACTGTTGCTTTATACACAATGGTTTTTGACTCAAAAAGGAATATGATTTAGAGAGGCAGGATTTTTTTTTAGATTCCTCCAAGTAAGGAATCGATTTCATACAATTTTGATAGAGGACCAGAGTAGTGATATCCTGAAGATTTCTGTTTCAATTTATAAATCTGGGAGTGGAAAGAAATTAATATCTAGATGATACAAAAGGTCTTCAAGACTCCCCGAATTCGAACAGTCTGCATATTAAATGCAAATGGGAAAGGGAAGCGGGATTTGGTCATATCTGGGGATGAATGGGAAAACATTTGTAAACTAGAAAGCTGCAAGCAGCTGTATGCGGGACCGAGATGTGCGCACGTCGGGGCACGCGCTGGACGCCGCAGTTGCGTAGCTCTGCCCACACGCACGATACCCTCTGCGTACGTACGAGCACATAATAACCCCAATGCGGAGGGGTTTTTGAACATTTCTAGGGGGCGCCACTGAGCCATTTAGCTCCGCCCACACACGATACACTTTACATACGTACGAGGTCGACAGGGTGGACTTGTGTGCCAAGTTTCATGACTTTGTGATGATGATAAGGCTTTAAAATCACAAACGCCATCACACGATTTTCACCGCCTGGCCACGCCCACACCGTTCAGTTTGGAAAAGTTTCTCCATGATTTTTTCCCCCCATGTCTTAAGAGTAACCTGGCCACGTTTGAAGTCTGTAGCATTAAATCTGTAGGAGGAGTTCGATCAAATGCGAGGTGCGGCAAAAAAAAAAAAAAGACGTTTCCAACCACCAGCAGGTGGCGCTGTAGGTGGATGTCACTATTTTATATGTACGCGTTCAGGCTGGGTCCAGCAGTCACCGTATGGAGTTTGGGACAGATTGGATAATGTATGTGGGAGTTATAAGCGACTTCATTTTTTATGGCGAGTGATGGCGAGTCATCAAACTTTGAGGCGTCGCCACGAGCACACCATTTAAGTTTTGAAAAAGTTGCCCAATCATTCCCCCCCCCCCATGTCTTAAGAGTAACCTGGCCAAGTTTGAAGTCTGTAGCATTAAATCTGTAGGACGAGTTCGATCATATGCAAGGCGTGGAATCGGCCAAAAATGGCACCAAAACTCACTTTCCATCCAAAATGGCCGCCTTCCTGTGGACGTGGGACCATGGCGGCATGAGACTTTTTTTTGCGTCTGGGCATGATGAATGAGTGTACCGAATTTTGTCGTCCCACGTGAAACTAACCCCAATGCGGGGGCCATTTTTAAGCATCGTAGGGGGCGCTACAGAGTCAATGAGCGACTCCCAAAAATATAAAGTTTAGATTCTTTCATGTCGTCGACTGGCAGGTGGCGCTCGCAAAATTTCCTGAGTTTTCGAGCACCTTTTGCAAAGAATAAGAAGAAAGAACTCCTACAGATACAATAGGATCCTTGCAGTTTCACTGCTCGGTCCCTAAAGAAAAAAAAGAAAAAGAAAAAACAACTCACACGGGCCGGCGGTAGCTCGGCGCTCTCTCCCGCTCAAAGTCGTCTTCCTTCTCGGAGTCCTCGGAGGAGGAGGAGGAAAGGTCGTCGCGCCTCATGTCATCGTGCTGGAAGGGAATGGTGGGTGAGAAGACGGCAGGGGTGGCGGGGGCGCTGAGCACTGACAGCTGGCCCTCGGCAGCAGATGGAGAATGAAGGTGAAGGTGATGATGGGGATGGGATGGTTCGTCGATGGTGACCGACAACAGATCCACCTCAGTCTCCTCAGGAAACTTCACAGAAGGACAGAGAGTCAAACTCACAGAGGGGGATCGGAAATAACATGAAACCCAGCCAAGGAACCCCGAACTCTGGAGGAGGTAGTGCTCGTCATTCAGCTTTAAAACCCCTTAACGCCTATATTTGCATATATGCTACAAACCGTTTGACTCAATCAACCAGCTGAGATAGCATCTTTATTCCCCCAACGCCGGTTAGTCCATATTCACTACGACCGCAAAGTGACGGACTTATTTCCTGTTGCAGATTTATATAAATTAATATGTAAAAAAAAAAAAAGGGTGAATAAAAAACATTGTTTTTTCACTGTTATATTACTGTGTTGTTGTTATCTTATTATTGACCATTGTGCCTGGTGTTGCAAATAAGCAACATACCAAACATACCAAATTGACTCTATTAATTTCACTTTTGCACAAAAAATAAATAATCTCAGCATTATTTACCATCTACTTAAAGGCTAAAACACACACAAAACATTTTTTTATATACAGCTATAGAAATTCAGGCGTTAAGGGGTTAACACAAATCTCTCAGTTGAGTTTAGAGGTTTTTCTATCTGCACATCCGAGCACTACAGCCTGCAGCAGTTCGGCGTGTGTGTGTGTGGGGGGGGGGGGTGACGGCGTGAGCAGAGGAGGAAGACGGGACACCCCGACAAGAGGGAAAGGCCAAACAAACTGTTGAGAAGGTGACCCCGAAACACCCGAGACCTCCACCTTTAACAGCAGCCGGAGAAAAGCCGTCCACGAGCCAGCAGGAGACGGACCCCAGACCAGAGGCCACGTTTTTTTACTTTAACCTTTAACCTAGGGCTGGGCAATTATTTAACGCCGATAAATATTTAATCGCACATTAACGCAGTTTTTTTTTTTTTTCTCTTGGGGGGGGGCATTTGTGCCTTTAATGGATAGGAAAGTTCAGAGAGACAGGAAGCAGGGGGCAGAGAGAGGGGGAACGACACGCAGCACAGGGCCATCATCCTCCCAGGTAGATTTTTCTCTCCTAACGTGACTTAATTATTAAAAATTAGGGCTGTTAACTTGTTAATTATGTAACGCTGATAAATATTTTATCGCGCATTAACGCAGTTTTTTTTAATTATTATTTATTTTGATCAAAATTTTATTATTATTATTATTATTGTTGCTCGCAGGCTTTTATTTTGTAAAAGTCTGTTGCTCACAGGCTTTTATTCTGTAAAAGTCTGTTGCTCGCAGGCTTTTATTTTGTAAAAGTCTGTTGCTCACAGGCTTTTATTATTGTAAAAGTCTGTTGCTCTAAGGCTTTTATTTTGTAAAAGTCTGTTGCTCACAGGCTTTTATTATTGTAAAAGTCTGTTGCTCACAGGCTTTTATTTTGTAAAAGTCTGTTGCTCACAGGCTTTTATTCTGTAAAAGTCTGTTTCTCACAGGCTTTTATTTTGTAAAAGTCTGTTGCTCACAGGCTTTTATTCTGTAAAAGTCTGTTGCTCACAGGCTTTTATTTTGTAAAAGTCTGTTGCTCACAGGCTTTTATTATCGTAAAAGTCTGTTGCTCACAGGCTTTTATTTTGTAAAAGTCTGTTGCTCACAGGCTTTTATTATCGTAAAAGTCTGTTGCTCACAGGCTTTTATTTTGTAAAAGTCTGTTGCTCACAGGCTTTTATTTTGTAAAAGTCTGCTGCTGTCTGCTGTGGAACAGGAAAAGAAAGTAATCGGCGGATCCACCAAACATGGAGAAGGGTACGGAACTTTTACTCGGCCATTTTCATGTTAAAGTTCTTCCAGACGGCGGAGTCGACAGAACCAAAGTCATCTGTAAACTCTGCCAAGTTGAATTGTCTTCTCAGCGTAGTAGTTCCAGTCTAAAATATCACTTAAAGGCAAAACACACAACTGATAGCAGCAAGTCATTCAAGGAAACAGACAGTGGAGCGAGGCTTCTACATAAAAACTACAGAAAGATGCTGATGTTAAAAGTGTGTTTGCACAACAAATGTTATGGCACTTTCATTCATATGGCAGCACATTTAAAATAAAGCTAAATGCTAAAAGCTATACACTACTTTTGGATTCATTTTTGGATTTTGCATTTAAATGCGATTAATCGAGATTAATCAGGGAAATCATGCGATTAATTAGATTAAACATTTTAATCGTTGCCCAGCCCTACTTTAACCGCTTCCTTCTGTCCTGCTGTTAAAGACGATAACCACCGCAGGAGGATTCACCCACGACCAGCAAACCGAGTAAAAGCTCAAAGGTTTAAGTTCGAGTTAAATCTCTAAAACTTTTCTCCTAATTTTTTAATTCTTGAGTGAATTTTGATTTAAAAACTCAAAGTTTGAGCCTGCGGGAGCAACAGGGCGCCTAATCTCCCCCCGAGCGGCGGCGTTTACTCCGCTGTGTGCGCACAGACTGAACAAAAGGAGATTTTTTGACAGGTTGAAATGTTTTAAAAGGTGCCTCCAGGTTGGAGTTCTGCTACAGTAAGAAGTCTTATCCTCCAACTCCTGAAAGGAAAGCAAATTAGGCTTCGAAATGAAAAGGAAAGTCTGAAAGTTTCACTGATTAAACACGACCCTCGCTTGGAAGACTCGCTTCAAACCGTTTCAGCGTGACGCTTTACCAGGTAAAACATCAAACAAGGCACGCAGGTGAGGTCAGACTATTAGATGAAACCCTTTTAACCCTCATACCCGATTTAAAACAACTTAATTTCTGAAAAGGGACATTTTTGTCCCCTTTTAAAACGACCTAAAAACATCATATATTACTTGGTAGTTAAGATCAGAACTGAAAAAAAATCCCAGATCATAATTATCTCCACTCAATAATTCCACTTTGCATTCCATATGTTGAAAATACTGGCACCTTAAAGGCTTAAAATTTGGGCTAAAAAGTTCAAATTGGCATCTAAAGGGTTAATTTTTTTAAAAATAATTGAAAACTTGGTGGTTATGATCAGAACTGAAGTGGAATAAAAGATTTATGAAAAAAAAAGCGGAAAAAAATATTAACATATGATGTTTTTAGGTCGTTTTAAAAGGGGACAAAAATGTCCCTTTTCAGAAATTAAGGAGTTTTTTTTCTACACAATGAAAAATTGCATTGTATATGATGTGTGTTTCAAATTCGAAAGAAAATAGTCAAAAATGCACAACTGGACCAAATATGATGAGTATCACTATTTCCAGTGTGAAATTAGAGGAGAAAGTACACCCCAAGTGGACAAAAATGTCTCCTATCAGGGATTAGGGTTAAAGGGAAGTTTGGGCATTTTTAAAGCTAAAATCGGAGTTATTTTTGCTCAACGGGTGCGAGAAAGTTCCTACTTCCGTGTGAGACAACAGCAGACAGCCATGCAGAGACGTTAGAAGCCCGTCGACACGTTAAGGTTAAAGAGCAGCTTCAAGACAGGATGAGAGTGTTTAATGAGAGTGTTTAAGGCCTAGAAATGTGTTGATGTCATCCGTGAAAAACGAGGTGAAACGAGCAGGATTCTGGCGGCACATTAGGTCTCATCATCCTGTTTTGATTTGCATTGTTAGAAGTCTGAGACCAGAACTGAGCGGGTGATCACAGAGGAGAAGAAACAGAGGAGTTCTGCTGCAGTCGATTAGGAATTTGAATTGGTTAATTAAAATCTGTCTTATACCAGATACCTTGAAGACCTCTCCTGGACTGACGGGTGCAAACGCAGGGTCCAAAGCCTGATTTTTGATTTCCAATTGAACAAAAAAGGGTTATTAAAGAAGTAAAAAAAGGTGTCTCCTTCCTGTGGAAACTTCAACACTTTAACTGGGATCAGTTACACTGTCGAACGTACACCGGAATGGGACATGAGATGGTGATGATCAGCAGTAAAACACCGGAGTACAACGTTAAGGTTTACCGAGTCCTGGATGTTGAAGGTGACCCGGGGTCCCGGAGACGAGGCGTCCACGCGGATGTCTGGAAAATCCTCCAAGTCTCCGATCCTGGAACTGAAGGCAAAGCGTCACAGCAGCGCAGAACTCCCGCTTATCCGTTTCATCAGAGGATTAACGGGAGCAACCCCGGCTCGTGTTCGCTCAGACTTAAAGGGACAGTTCGCCTCTTTTGACATGAAGCTGTGTGACATCCCATATCAGCAGCATCATTTCTGAACATCTTCTTACCCCCTGCTGCGTCCTGTGAGCAGAGTTCCAGCCTCGTTTTGGTGTTGATGATGGTAGTCCGGCTAGTTGGCTGGGGTTTAACAAATAAAGCGTTTTGCTTCTCAAAACAATATGCGTTCAACAGAGTAATACATTTGCATCACAAAATGGTTCTCCAGGAAAAAGTCAGACCTCACAATCGCTTGGCCCTATTTTCTCTCCCTTTGTATCACTGCCTGCTGCCGACAGGGTTTACACAGCACATAAACAAAAGAAAAGGAAAGGAAAGGAAACAAAAGGAAAGGAAAGAGAAGGAAAAGAAAAGGAAAGAGAAGGGAAAGAAAAGAAAGAGAAGGAAAGAGAAGGAAAGGAAACAAAAGGAAAGGAAAGGAAAGAGAAGGTAAGGAAAGAGAAGGAAACAAAAGGAAAGGAAAGGAAAGGAAACAAAAGGAAAGGAAAGAGAAGGAAAAGAAAAGAAAGAGAAGGAAAGAGAAGGAAAGGAAACAAAAGGAAAGGAAAGAGAAGGTAAGAGAAGGAAAGGAAACGAAAGGAAAGGAAAGAGAAGGAAAGAGAAGGAAAGGAAACAAAAGGAAAGGAAAGGAAAGAGAAGGTAAGGAAAGAGAAGGAAACAAAAGGAAAGGAAAGGGAAGGTAAGGAAAGAGAAGGAAAGGAAACGAAAGGAAAGGAAAGAGAAGGTAAGAGAAGGAAATGAAAGGAAAGGAAAGAGAAGGTAAGAGAAGGAAAGGAAACGACAGGAAAAGAAACGAAAGGAAAAGAAAGGAAAGAGAAGGTAAGAGAAGGAAAGGAAACGAAAGGAAACAAAAGCAAAGGAAAGGAAAGGAAAGGAAAGAGAAGGTAAGAGAAGGAAAGGAAACGACAGGAAAGGAAACAAAAGGAAAAGAAAGGAAAGAGAAGGTAAGAGAAGGAAAGGAAACGAAAGGAAAGGAAACAAAAGCAAAGGAAAGGAAAGGAAAGGAAAGGAAAGGAAAGGAAAGGAAACAAAAGGAAAGGAAAGGAAAGGAAAGGAAACAAAAGGAAAGACGCCTGCCGACAGCCGCGCCTGTTACGGTGTTTGCTGCTCGGTCTGCACAGCAGGCATTGATATGAAGGGAGAGAAAATAGGGCCAAGCGATTGTGAGGTCTGACTTTTTCCTGGAGAACCATTTTGTGATGCAAATGTATTACTCTTTTGAACGCATATTGTTCTGAGAAGCAAAACGCTTTATTCTTTAAACCCCAGCCAACTAGCGGACTACCTTCATCAACACCAAAACGAGGCTGGAACTCTGCTCACAGGACGCAGCAGGGGGTAAGAAGATGTTCAGAAATGATGCTGCTGATATGGGATGTCATACAGCTTCATGTCAAAAGAGGCGAACTATCCCTTTAACGGCACACAGAGCTCCTTTAACGGCGTAATTTCTTTGAGGATGTCACACGGCCGGAGCTGCTTACTTCTGTCGGTCCATCCTCTTCAGAGGCGGCCGACCCGTGGCGGCGGATATGCTTTTGGAGCGGTTGTAGCTCGGCTTGTAGCCAAGACCCCACTTATCCTTCAGCGAGGCCGCCTGGGTCGGATCAATAAAAAGCATAAAAATCAGTCAACATCCTGGCACAACTCCAGAGCTAAAGGAAAGTGAAGAAGTGAGCGTTCACCCTCATGCTGGAGCGCCGCAGCTTCTTCCTGACGTCTCTCCGGATGTCGTTGACGGCCACCGACTCCAGCTGCTGGTAGCGCTGGATCTCCTGGTTGATGGTGCCCTCGCTGGCTCCCAGCTTCCTGGAATCGAGAAAAGAGAAAGTAGATGGTTTTAAGAGAACGATCCTCACCACACAGACTCGTAACGATCTGCGAAGCCGGGCGGGAGTCCTACTTGAGGTCATCGATGACTTTGGCCTGTTCGTTCAGCTCACGGATGTCCACCACCCGCTTGGTGAACTTCCTTCCACGAGCGTCGATCACCTGGTTCCCCATCACCGTCTGCCTGCGGGGGTCGATGGTCTCCTGCCAGATCAACGATACCCAAACACCCGATCAGGGAAACGTACTCATCCTTCCCCAAGTCTGTACGATTAAACGAGAATTACACCGATTCGTTGGATTGAAACAAGAGAACTTGTTGATGAACGCCAACACCAGGGAACCAAACCACCACCACCACCAGCTCAGAGTCAAAGAGGGGGAATTTAAGCTCTCCCACAGTCTTTAATTCACCCATTTGTGATGGAGGGGGGGATGCAAAGCAACGCTATTCTGCATTCTCAGGCTTTTTAAATCACAGCATAAGCTAGCATTGCTTGGCATTCTGGGGTCCACAACCTTGATCCGACAGCCGCAAGTGATCGTGTGCGCCCAGAGAAAAGTCAACACCGGGGGTGGTTACATACGCAGCACCAGGAGAGGGGTCTCTGGGCCCTGGCTCTGCCCCCTTGGAGGGAAGGCGTTTCATAGTTTAAGCAGTCGGCGGGGACAGATACGCTCTGAGGCCTGGGGCTGAGGCCCAGGATGTGGTTTACCAGGCGCTTCCTTAAGGTCAGCCGAGGGCTGAACTGGCTCTCTGGACTCTGCAAACAAAAAGGCCTCATACTGAAAACATGTTTACCTTACAAAGAGGGAGAAACAGCAGCTGCATTATGTGTCTTCTGTGTCAACCAAAACAAACGCACATTTCAGCAGAAACTCAACATCTAACTTGAGGAAACATGTAGCGCTAAGTTTCCTAAACTCGCCCATGGATAGGTGAATGTTTGTTTTTTAGGTTACATATGGGTTACATATGTTTTAAACATTTCCTAAGTCTCTTTTATTTTTAATTGAAGTTCTTGAATTTACCTGGATTATCTTAATTTAAGCTATTTTGTAATAATTAATTAATTTTAATTTGTTTTATCAATTGGATGAACTCTAATTTGCCTAAAGATGATTATTTAGTATTTTTGTCTGTCTGATTGAATGCTTGTGTTAACAAATAAATCAGACGTTACTCAACAGTTACTCTCTGGACTCTGCAAACAACGGCGGGGACAGATGGATGGACTCCTGTAGGCTAAACCAGGTTAGATTTGGACAGAAAACAGCAGAAAATACACATATATGCTTCCCATCTGACGAGAAAACAGATGCCAGTCTCCTAACTTTGAGGCAACAACGAAAAGTCTGATTAACTCCGCTCGGCATAAAGACGATTCATAAGATTCCTCTGAAAAGACTCACAGATAAACACATTAAATGAAACAACGGGTTTCTTATCTCGGAGCTGACAGCATGAGACAACCAGCAGAGATTCCAGACTCCCCCACATTAATCGAGCCGGTTTGCAGGTTTAATTACCATCCGTCTGTTTTCCCAAATGTGGAAGAAACCTTCTGAAATAACGACGGAATCATTTCTGACTGGATGCGTCAGGTTTATTCTTCCGTGCCGGTGAGTTCTTTAGGTGGTTGTGCTCCAACGTGAGAGGGCTCTAACTTTAAAAAAATGAAACTTCGACTCTGTTTTTATGGATTTACTGTCTTAATGCTGATGACACCCACATTTATCTGGGTGTCTCCATCCCTCTGCAGCTTCTGTTTAGCTCTCCATAAGATGTCAAAGTCTGGGAAACAGAGTTTTCTCCAATGAAATGAAGCGATACTCTTGGCCCTCTTCTCACTGTTCGCTCGCTGTTTTTCTTTAGGATCCATCCATCATCCATCCGTCCGTCCATCCATCTATCATCTATCCAATCCTCCCCCACGAGACACACCCATCAACCCCCAGCACCAGCGCGCTTATACTCCAGGAGCATGAAGTTAGACATGTACTGAAGGCGGTGAACCCCAGAAAGGCGGCCGGCCCCGACGGTGTACCTGGCAAGGTGCTAAAAGCGTGTGCTGACCAACTGCCTGGTGTCTTCACCGATATATTCAACCTGTCCCTGTCGTAGGCCATCATCCCACTCTGCCTCAAATCCTCCACCATCATCCCAGTCCCCAAGAAGTCAGTAGTGGAGAGCGCTAATGACTACAGGCCTGTTGCACTTACGCCGGTGGTCATGAAGTGCTTCGAGAGACTGGTCTCCAAACACATCAGAGACTGCCTCCCTCCCACTGTGGACCCTTACCAGTTTGCCTATAGGGCAAACCGCTCCACAGAGGATGCCATCAATATCACGCTACACACTGCGCTGAGTCATCTGGAGCAAAGGGAAAGCTACGTGAGGATGCTCTTCCGAGACTTCAGCTCAGCCTTCAACCACATCATCCCGGAGATCCTAGTCCAGAAACTCTCACTCCTGGGCATCTCGACCCCCATAAGCCATTGGATTAGGAACTTCCTCAATCACTATCACTATCAAACTCAGCACTGGCTGCCCTCAGGGCGGTGTACTGAGCCCTCTCCTGTTCACCCTGTACACACAGGACTGCTCTCCGACCCATCTCTCAAACACTATCATAAAGTTTGCGGATGATACCACCGTGATTGGACTCATCTCAGGGGGAGATGAGTCTGATTACAGGAAGGAGGTTAACAAATTGACACTGTGGTGTACAGCAAACAACCTGCCACTGAACACCACAAAAACGAAAGAAATAATAATGGACTTCAGGAAGGGAAGAGCTGTCCCAGCCCCGCTTTACATAAACGGGGTCTTTGTGGAAAGGGTGAGCTCCGTAAAGTTCCTGGGAGTGCAGATCTCCGACAGTCTCTCCTGGTCTGCTAACAGCACAGCGGTGGTGAAGAAGGCACTGCAGCGACTCCACTTCCTGAGGGTCCTCAGGAGGAACAACCTGGAGGTAAAGCTTCTGGTGCTGTTCTACAGAGCCACCATCGAGAGCATCATCGCGTACGGCATCACAGCATGGTACGGAGGGTGCTCAGCAGCAGACAGGAAAGCGGTACAAAGGGTGATCAACACAGCCCAGCGGATCACTGGCTGCTCCCTGCTCAGCCTGGAGGACATTGCCACTTCTCGCTACCTCAGCAGAGCGGACAGCATCTTAAAAGACACATCCCACCCCAGAAATTACCTGTTCGACCTGCTACCGTCTGGACGACGTTACAGGTCACACAAGTCCAGGACAAATAGGCTCAGGGACAGCTTCTATCAAAGAGCCATCACTATACTGAACAATAAAAAAAATAGATACTAAATTTTTACAGTTCATTCATCACCACACGCAATAATGAGAACCGTGCAATTCACTTCATGTGCAATATATACCATGCAATGTGTGTAATTCTGGAAAAATGTGCAATATTTTATTAGTTTAAATAACTCTGTTCCATTCACTACCATATATTATTTTATATTTCATACTGTGCCTTCATTTTATTTCATTTTATTTAAATATATTTAAATTTATTTTAAACATAGTTTTGTTTCAATTTCTGATTGTTTTATAAGCACCTTTGGAGTTGCAACCAAATTTCATTGTAATGTAAATTATAATGACAATAAAGGCGATTCTTCTGATTCTTCTATCTATCTGTCCGTCCGTCCGTCCGTCCATATATTAAATCTTGGCTTTTAAATTAGTTTTGAGCTCCATCGGGTCTTTTATGTTGTGGCGTCTCTTTGTTTTAGCTCGTTTTTTGGTCAATTTCATCGTCTTTTCATCTATTTATTTGTTTTTTTCTTGTAAAGCACTTTGGTAAATCTCAGTGCTTTTAAACGTGGCATAGAAATAAAACTGACAATATGTCAGTTTTCATGCTTGAAATATTTGTGCTAAGCTAAGCTAACCAGACAATAACAGCTGCTTCTGTGCTTTTTAATCTCTAACTGGAGCCGTAAATTTGATCAAACCGAATGTTTCCTAAAACATCAGACTGAATCCTCACATCTAATCTGAGAGTTGAGTTTAAATAACCAAGAACTGATCCAGCTGTGGTGGAAAAGCTCCAACGCTAACACCCGAGGGTCCGCTCCAAGCTGGACCGGTGTGTGAAGGATCTGGGGAAGATGTCTGACCATGTGGACGGTGGGCGACATGTTGTCGCCCTCGTCCTCGTCCGACAGGTCCGCCATGTTCACAGAGTTCAGGTCGGTGATGTCGTCCACGTCCTCCTCGCCCGTCAGCGACGTCAGCGTGTTGCCCAGGGAGTTGAGGCGCTTCCCGATGTTGGGGTCCATGTGCACGTCGATGCCGCACATCTTCCAAAGCACGTTGAGCGTCCAGGTGCCGGCGCTGCTGCTCTCTGCTTCCACACGGACGGAGGGAACAAACACAGAGGAATAAGTTAAAGTTTCAGACGCAGCTCTGGGCTGTGAGATCGGTGTCTGAAGACAAAGAGAGCTAACCTGCAGAAGGTTGGCCCGTAGTCCTGGAACACACCTCGTATGTGCCGTCAGGGACGACGCCTGAGCGGAGACGACAAAACGTCAATAATTCAGCAGATAAACTGAAGCGGATAAACTGAAGCGGATAAACTGAAGCAGATAAATTGAAGCAGATAAACTGAAGCAGGTAAACTGAAGCAGATAAACTGAAGCGGATAAACTGAAGCAGATAAACTGAAGCAGGTAAACTGAAACAGATAAACTGAAGCAGATAAACTGAAGCAGATAAATTGAAGCAGATAAACTGAAGCAGGTAAACTGAAGCAGGTAAACTGAAGCAGGTAAACTGAAACAGATAAACTGAAGCAGATAAACTGAAGCAGATAAATTGAAGCAGATAAACTGAAGCAGGTAAACTGAAGCAGGTAAACTGAAGCAGATAAACTGAAGCGGATAAACTGAAGCAGATAAACTGAAGCAGGTAAACTGAAGCGGATAAACTGAAGCAGATAAACTGAAGCAGATAAACTGAAGCGGATAAACTGAAGCAGATAAACTGAAGCAGGTAAACTGAAACAGATAAACTGAAGCAGATAAACTGAAGCAGATAAATTGAAGCAGATAAACTGAAGCAGGTAAACTGAAGCAGGTAAACTGAAGCAGGTAAACTGAAACAGATAAACTGAAGCAGATAAACTGAAGCAGATAAATTGAAGCAGATAAACTGAAGCAGGTAAACTGAAGCAGGTAAACTGAAGCAGGTAAACTGAAGCAGATAAACTGAAGCAGATAAACTGAAGCGGATAAACTGAAGCAGATAAACTGAAGCAGGTAAACTGAAACAGATAAACTGAAGCAGATAAACTGAAGCAGATAAATTGAAGCAGATAATCTGAAGCAGATAAACTGAAGCAGGTAAACTGAAGCAGATAAACTGAAGCAGATAAATTGAAGCAGATAATCTGAAGCAGATAAACTGAAGCAGGTAAACTGAAGCGGATAAACTGAAGCAGATAAATTGAAGCAGATAATCTGAAGCGGATAAACTGAAGCAGATAAACTGAAGCAGATAATCTGAAGCGGATAAACTGAAGCGGATAAACTGAAGCAGGTAAACTGAAGCGGATAAACTGAAACGGATAAACTGAAGCAGGTAAACTGAAGCAGGTAAACTGAAGCAGATAAACTGAAGCAGATAAATTGAAGCAGATAATCTGAAGCGGATAAACTGAAGCAGATAAACTGAAGCAGATAAATTGAAGCAGATAAACTGAAGCAGATAAACTGAAACAGATAAACTGAAGCAGATAAACTGAAGCAGGTAAACTGAAGCGGATAAACTGAAGCGGATAAACTGAAACAGATAAACTGAAGCAGATAAACTGAAGCAGGTAAACTGAAGCAGATAAACTGAAGCAGATAAACTGAAGCAGGTAAACTGAAGCAGATAAACTGAAGCAGATAATCTGAAGCAGGTAAACTGAAGCAGATAATCTGAAGCAGATAAACTGAAGCGGATAAACTGAAGCAGATAAACTGAAGCAGGTAAACTGAAGCGGATAAACTGAAGCAGATAATCTGAAGCAGATAATCTGAAGCAGGTAAACTGAAGCGGATAAACTGAAGCAGATAATCTGAAGCAGATAAACTGAAGCGGATAAACTGAAGCAGATAAACTGAAGCGGATAAACTGAAGCAGATAATCTGAAGCAGGTAAACTGAAGCAGGGAAACTGAAACAGGTAAACTGAAGCAGATAATCTGAAGCAGATAATCTGAAGCAGATAATCTGAAGCAGGTAAACTGAAGCAGATAAACTGAAGCGGATAAACTGAAGCAGATAATCTGAAGCAGGTAAACTGAAGCAGGTAAACTGAAGCAGGTAAACTGAAGCAGATAATCTGAAGCAGGTAATCTGAAGCAGGTAAACTGAAGCAGATAAACTGAAGCAGATAAACTGAAGCAGATAAACTGAAGCAGATAATCTGAAGATGGTAAACTGAAGCAGGTAAACTGAAACAGGTAAACTGAAGCAGATAATCTGAAGCAGATAATCTGAAGCAGATAATCTGAAGCAGGTAAACTGAAGCAGATAAACTGAAGCAGATAAACTGAAGCAGATAATCTGAAGCAGGTAAACTGAAGCAGGTAAACTGAAACAGGTAAACTGAAGCAGATAAACTGAAGCAGATAAACTGAAGCAGATAAACTGAAGCAGATAATCTGAAGCAGGTAAACTGAAGCAGATAAACTGAAGCGGATAAACTGAAGCAGATAATCTGAAGCAGATAAACTGAAGCGGATAAACTGAAGCAGATAAACTGAAGCGGATAAACTGAAGCGGATAAACTGAAGCAGATAATCTGAAGCAGGTAAACTGAAGCAGGTAAACTGAAACAGGTAAACTGAAGCAGATAAACTGAAGCAGATAAATTGAAGCAGATAATCTGAAGCAGATAAACTGAAGCGGATAAACTGAAGCGGATAAACTGAAGCAGATAAACTGAAGCAGATAATCTGAAGCAGATAAACTGAAGCGGATAAACTGAAGCGGATAAACTGAAGCAGATAAATTGAAGCAGATAATCTGAAGCAGATAAACTGAAGCAGATAATCTGAAGCAGGTAAACTGAAGCGGATAAACTGAAGCGGATAAACTGAAGCAGATAATCTGAAGCAGATGAACTGAAGCGGATAAACTGAAGCAGATAAATTGAAGCATATAATCTGAAGCAGATAAACTGAAGCAGATAAATTGAAGCAGATAATCTGAAGCAGATAAACTGAAGCGGATAAACTGAAGCGGATAAACTGAAGCAGATAAACTGAAGCGGATAAACTGAAGCAGATAATCTGAAGCAGGTAAACTGAAGCAGGTAAACTGAAACAGATAAACTGAAGCAGATAAACTGAAGCAGATAAATTGAAGCAGATAATCTGAAGCAGATAAACTGAAGCGGATAAACTGAAGCGGATAAACTGAAGCAGATAAACTGAAGCGGATAAATTGAAGCAGATAAACTGAAGCAGATAAACTGAAGCAGATAAACTGAAACAGATAAACTGAAACAGATAAACTGAAGCAGATAAATTGAAGCAGATAATCTGAAGCAGATAAACTGAAGCGGATAAACTGAAGCGGATAAACTGAAGCAGATAAATTGAAGCAGATAATCTGAAGCAGATAAACGGAAGCGGATAAACTGAAGCAGATAAACTGAAACAGATAAACTGAAGCAGATAAACTGAAGCAGATAAACTGAAGCAGATAATCTGAAGCAGATAATCTGAAGCAGGTAAACTGAAGCGGATAAACTGAAGCGGATAAACTGAAGCAGATAAACTGAAGCAGATAAATTGAAGCAGATAATCTGAAGCAGATAAACTGAAGCGGATAAACTGAAGCGGATAAACTGAAGCAGATAAACTGAAGCAGATAAACTGAAGCAGATAATCTGAAGCAGGTAAACTGAAGCAGATAAACTGAAACAGATAAACTGAAGCAGATAAACTGAAGCAGATAAACTGAAGCAGATAATCTGAAGCAGATAATCTGAAGCAGGTAAACTGAAGCGGATAAACTGAAGCGGATAAACTGAAGCAGATAATCTGAAGCAGATGAACTGAAGCGGATAAACTGAAGCAGATAAATTGAAGCATATAAATTGAAGCGGATAAACTGAAGCGGATAAACTGAAGCAGATAAATTGAAGCAGATAAACTGAAGCAGATAAACTGAAGCAGATAAATTGAAGCAGATAATCTGAAGCAGATAAACTGAAGCGGATAAACTGAAGCGGATAAACTGAAGCAGATAAACTGAAGCGGATAAACTGAAGCAGATAATCTGAAGCAGGTAAACTGAAGCAGGTAAACTGAAACAGATAAACTGAAGCAGATAAATTGAAGCAGATAAACTGAAGCAGATAAACTGAAGCAGATAAATTGAAGCAGATAATCTGAAGCAGATAAACTGAAGCAGATAAACTGAAGCAGATAAACTGAAGCGGATAAACTGAAGCAGATAAACTGAAGCAGATAAACTGAAGCAGATAAACTGAAGCAGATAAACTGAAGCAGATAAACTGAAGCAGATAAACTGAAGCAGATAAATTGAAGCAGATAAATTGAAGCAGATAATCTGAAGCAGGTAAACTGAAGCAGGTAAACTGAAACAGATAAACTGAAGCGGATAAACTGAAGCAGATAAATTGAAGCAGATAAACTGAAGCAGGTAAATTGAAGCAGATAATCTGAAGCGGATAAACTGAAGCGGATAAACTGAAGCGGATAAACTGAAGCAGATAAACTGAAGCAGATAAACTGAAGCAGATAATCTGAAGCGGATAAACTGAAGCGGATAAACTGAAGCAGATAAACTGAAGCGGATAAACTGAAACAGATAAACTGAAGCAGGTAAACTGAAGCAGATAATCTGAAACAGATAAACTGAAGCAGGTAAACTGAAGCAGATAATCTGAAGCTGATAAACTGAAGCGGATAAACTGAAGCAGATAAACTGAAGCGGATAAATTGAAGCAGATAAACTGAAACAGATAAACTGAAGCGGATAAACTGAAGCGGATAAACTGAAACAGATAAACTGAAGCGGATAAACTGAAGCGGATAAACTGAAACAGATAATCTGAAACAGATAAACTGAAACAGATAAACTGAAGCAGATAAATTGAAGCGGATAATCTGAAGCAGATAAACTGAAGCGGATAAACTGAAGCAGATAAACTGAAGCAGATAAACTGAAGCAGATAAACTGAAGCAGATAAACTGAAGCGGATAAACTGAAGCAGATAAACTGAAGCAGATAATCTGAAGCAGATAAACTGAAGCGGATAAACTGAAGCAGATAAACTGAAGCGGATAAACTGAAGCAGGTAAACTGAAACAGATAAACTGAAGCAGATAATCTGAAGCAGATAAACTGAAGCGGATAAACTGAAGCGGATAAACTGAAGCAGATAAACTGAAGCGGATAAACTGAAGCAGATAAACTGAAGCAGATAAACTGAAGCAGATAAACTGAAGCAGATAAATTGAAGCAGATAAATTGAAGCAGATAATCTGAAGCAGGTAAACTGAAGCAGGTAAACTGAAACAGATAAACTGAAGCGGATAAACTGAAGCAGATAAATTGAAGCAGATAAACTGAAGCAGGTAAATTGAAGCAGATAATCTGAAGCGGATAAACTGAAGCGGATAAACTGAAGCGGATAAACTGAAGCAGATAAACTGAAGCAGATAAATTGAAGCAGATAATCTGAAGCGGATAAACTGAAGCGGATAAACTGAAGCAGATAAACTGAAGCGGATAAACTGAAACAGATAAACTGAAGCAGGTAAACTGAAGCAGATAATCTGAAGCTGATAAACTGAAGCGGATAAACTGAAACAGATAAACTGAAGCAGGTAAACTGAAGCAGATAAACTGAAGCAGATAATCTGAAACAGATAAACTGAAGCAGGTAAACTGAAGCAGATAATCTGAAGCTGATAAACTGAAGCGGATAAACTGAAGCAGATAAACTGAAGCGGATAAATTGAAGCAGATAAACTGAAACAGATAAACTGAAGCGGATAAACTGAAGCGGATAAACTGAAGCGGATAAACTGAAACAGATAAACTGAAGCGGATAAACTGAAGCGGATAAACTGAAACAGATAATCTGAAACAGATAAACTGAAACAGATAAACTGAAGCAGATAAATTGAAGCGGATAATCTGAAGCAGATAAACTGAAGCGGATAAACTGAAGCAGATAAACTGAAGCAGATAAACTGAAGCGGATAAACTGAAGCAGATAAACTGAAGCGGATAAACTGAAGCAGGTAAACTGAAACAGATAAACTGAAGCAGATAAACTGAAACAGATAAACTGAAGCAGATAAACTGAAGCAGATAAATTGAAGCAGATAAACTGAAGCGGATAAACTGAAACAGATAAACTGAAGCGGATAAACGAAAGCAGATAATCTGAAGCAGGTAAACTGAAGCAGATAATCTGAAGCAGATAATCTGAAGCAGGTAAACTGAAGCAGATAAACTGAAGCGGATAAACTGAAGCAGATAAACTGAAGCAGATAAACTGAAGCAGATAAACTGAAGCAGATAATCTGAAGCAGGTAAACTGAAGCAGATAAACTGAAGCGGATAAACTGAAGCAGATAAACTGAAGCAGATAAACTGAAGCGGATAAACTGAAGCAGATAAACTGAAGCAGATAAACTGAAGCGGATAAACTGAAGCAGGTAAACTGAAACAGATAAACTGAAGCAGATAAACTGAAGCAGATAAACTGAAGCGGATAAACTGAAGCGGATAAACTGAAGCAGATAAACTGAAGCAGATAAACTGAAGCAGATAAACTGAAGCAGATAAACTGAAGCAGATAATCTGAAACAGATAAACTGAAGCAGACAAACTGAAGCGGATAAACTGAAGCAGGTAAACTGAAGCAGATAAACTGAAGCAGATAAACTGAAGCAGGTAAACTGAAGCAGGTAAACTGAAACAGATAAACTGAAGCAGATAAACTGAAGCAGATAAACTGAAGCGGATAAACTGAAGCGGATAAACTGAAGCAGATAAACTGAAGCAGATAAACTGAAGCAGATAAACTGAAGCAGATAAACTGAAGCAGATAATCTGAAACAGATAAACTGAAGCAGATAAACTGAAGCAGGTAAACTGAAGCAGGTAAACTGAAACAGATAAACTGAAGCAGATAAACTGAAGCAGATAAACTGAAGCGGATAATCTGAAACAGATAAACTGAAGCAGATAAACTGAAGCAGGTAAACTGAAGCAGGTAAATTGAAGCAGGTAAACTGAAGCGGATAAACTGAAGCGGATAAACTGAAGCAGATAAACTGAAGCAGGTAAACTGAAGCAGATAAACTGAAGCAGATAAACTGAAGCAGATAAACTGAAGCGGATAAACTGAAGCGGATAAACTGAAAAAGATAATCTGAAACAGATAAACTGAAACAGATAAACTGAAGCGGATAAACTGAAGCGGATAAACTGAAACAGATAATCTGAAACAGATAAACTGAAACAGATAAATTGAAGCGGATAATCTGAAGCAGATAAACTGAAGCGGATAAACTGAAGCGGATAAACTGAAACAGATAATCTGAAACAGATAAACTGAAACAGATAAACTGAAGCGGATAAACTGAAGCGGATAAACTGAAACAGATAATCTGAAGCAGATAAACTGAAGCAGATAAATTGAAGCGGATAATCTGAAGCAGATAAACTGAAGCGGATAAACTGAAGCAGATAAACTGAAGCAGATAATCTGAAGCAGATAAACTGAAGCAGATAAACTGAAGCAGGTAAACTGAAGCGGATAAACTGAAGCAGCTAAACTGAAGCAGGTAAACTGAAACAGATAAACTGAAGCAGATAAACTGAAGCAGGTAAACTGAAACAGATAAACTGAAGCAGATAAACTGAAGCAGATAAACTGAAGCAGATAAACTGAAGCAGATAAACTGAAGCAGATAAACTGAAACAGATAAACTGAAGCAGATAAACTGAAGCGGATAAACTGAAGCGGATAAACTGAAGCGGATAAACTGAAGCAGATAAACTGAAGCAGATAAACTGAAGCAGATAAACTGAAGCAGGTAAACTGAAGCAGATAAACTGAAGCAGATAAACTGAAGCAGATAAACTGAAGCAGATAAACTGAAGCGGATAAACTGAAGCAGATAAACTGAAGCAGATAAACTGAAGCAGATAAACTGAAGCAGGTAAACTGAAGCAGATAAACTGAAGCAGGTAAACTGAAACAGATAAACTGAAGCAGGTAAACTGAAGCAGGTAAACTGAAGCAGATAAACTGAAGCAGGTAAACTGAAGCAGGTAAACTGAAGCAGGTAAACTGAAGCAGATAAACTGAAGCAGATAAACTGAAGCAGGTAAACTGAAGCAGGAACCAGTGGTTTGGTTTTCTCCCGACTGGGTGAAGCTACTTCACGAGGACGAAGAATATAAGTACAGACTTGTGTTTGTAGCCAACAGAGGTGGGTAGGAATGAGTTACATTTACTTGAGTAAGTTTTTGAAAAAATTGTACTTCTAGGAGTAGTTTTAAATCTCTATACTTTTTACTTTTCCTTGAGTAGACAGCAGAAACTGTCCTCTTACTCCGCTACATTAGGCTACAATGAGCTGGTTACTTTTCTTCTTACCTCTTTGGTGTTCTACGCCTCATTATTTTTATCCCCCCGCGTACGCCTCATTTTAATGTTTTATTCTGACAGAGAGAGAGACTTCCGCCAAAGGCTCTACCACCTGACTGTGTTCCACCAATCAGACGCAGCCGTGCAGTCTGGTCACGTGACCGTACTCGATCTCAGCGGTGGGACGGGTTAGCTTTAGCATTAGCAGTCGTAGCAAACAAACAAAGAAACAGATGAAAAATGTCAGAACCAACGGTGGGAAATGAAGACGCAGACGAGGCCTCATACTGAAAGCATGTTTACCTTACAAAGAGTGAGAAACAGCAGCTACATTATGTGTCTTCTGTGTCAACCAAAACAAAAGCACATTTCAGCAGAAACTCAGCATCTAACTTGAGGAAACATGTAGCGCTAAGTTTCCTAAACTCGTTTTTCCCCCCATGGATAGGTGAACGTTTGTTTTTTAGGTTACATAAACTGTGCAGACCGAAGTGCAGACCGAGCAGTCCCCTGCTTCCGAGCAGCAAACACCGTAACAGGTGCGGCAGTGATACAAAGGGAGAGAAAATAGGGCCAAGCGATTGTGAGATCTGACTTTTTCCTGGAGAACGATTTTGTGATGCAAATGTATTACTCTGCTGAACGCATATTGTTCTGAGAAGCAAAACGCTTTATTTTTTAAACCCCAGCCAACTAGCCGGACTACCTTCATCAACACCAAAACGAGGCTGGAACTCTGCTCACAGGACGCAGCAGGGGGTAAGAAGATGTTCAGAAATGATGTTGCTGATATGGGATGTCACACAGCTTCATGTTAGAAGAGGCGAACTGTCCCTTTAAGACATCTTAATCTCCCGACTGATGTCAGGAAGCTGAGTCGCTGCCCATCTTTGGCCGCAGGCTGAACCCACATCCGCCCTCTGAGGACATCACCTGTTACGTCCCAGCTTCTTACGCACTTATTTGTTTCCTAAATGGTCTTTGTTTTCTAAATTGTCTTCCCATTTGTCTAGGTACCTAAGCTTTTAACTTAATTATTTCATGATTTATTTTTTATGTTTTATGGAATGATTTTATTTTCCTTCTTGTGATTTTATGTAGCTGTAAAGCACTTTGAATTGCCTTGTGTACGAATTGTGCTCTACAAATAAAATTGCCTTGCCTATTTGTTTCCTAAATTGTCTTTTCTTTCTAAATTGTCTTCCCATTTGTCTCGGTACCTAACTTATCGCACTTACTCTAGCACTAGTTATGCTCTTAGCTGTTTGGTTTTGGAAGGAAATGCACTTGTGATTTCTTGTGACCTGAAGTTCTTTTGCCTACCGATGTGGAACACACTTATTGGAAGTCGCTTCGGATAAAAGCGTCTGCAGAATGTAATGTAATGTAATGAGTTTAGTCAAAGCTGCTCTGAAAGACCAACTTTCATCGGTCACACGACAGCAGGCTCACACGGTCGGATGTTTTGAGTTTCTACACCAACAAATGTGTCGCTCACAGGCATTCATGACGAGGTCTCCCCGGATTTCGGGCTTCCAGTCGTCCCAGGAGGTCTCGAAGCCCTCTGCGAAGCGGATGCAGAAGGTCTTGAAGTGCCCTTTGCTCACCAGGGACTCGGAGGAGCAGGCGGTGATCAGCGTGCTCTCAATGGTCAGAACCACAGCCGACCCGGTGTCGAAGTCTATGCTGTGATTGGCCTGGTGGGAGGAAACGGAGACGGGTTACTCAGACCTGGAGGGAGGCGGCGGATCAGGGGAAACATCCCACTTCCAAACGCTCAGAAAAAGGCAGAGACGGCTGGCGACGCTTCACTCTGTTCTGCTGCTGTTTTATCAATGAAATGTCAAGAAAAATTGTTTTTTAAAGAGCCGATTCCAAATGAAAATCAAATTAAAAGGTAAATTACGCCTCTGAGTGAAACGTTACCAACCTCTTCAGCTAGTTGGAGTCAGTTCAACTGCAGAATCGGGTATAAAAACATCCATTTCACATCAATTTGTGGTCGTAAAATAGCAATCTGATGATGATCACCAGAGGGGAGGCACCAACATGCCAACCTCCTCATAATCCAATTAACTACTTTGATTGGCTTGGATGAATATCAAATTGGATTTTTAAGAGGAGCAATTATTGCAGGAATTCAGATAATTTCCCAACGTGCCCGTGTGCGCACCTTTGATCTAATGTAATGTCTAAAAAAAAACAAAAAAAAAAAAAACATCCACACGTTAAATCATTCATGAGAAGTAGTCGAGCACAACAACTGGCATAACCGTCCGTTATGCCAGCTTTGTGGAAGAAACATCTACAGTTAGAGAGTGTTAAAGCTAAAAAAAAAACAAAGCACTTCAGTGCCTTCGTGACAGAAGAGTATCACAGGAAGTCGTTGTCCCACAACAAGCCATCACAGGAGATGCAATAAACTGTACGGTTACTTTTCGTGCATTTTTTTGCTGGCCCGCTGACGTGCCGGCCCCGGCCTCAGAGGCGACGCCCTCCTGCCCAGCGGGTGCTTGTCCTTTCTATGGAAATAAGTGTGAAATAACAGCTGTATTTCCTCCAGATGTGGACACACTTTCAGTACAACAACAGCTGACAAATGAGGTTTGAGTTTCGGAATTAAATCTGGGAAGAATCTCCGCTTTAAGGCGGTATTTTTTTTCACATCTCGGAAGCTAGGACATCATTGCAAGTCTCGTTTTATGCCGATTTGAGTCGTTCTGCGTTTTCAGGCAACACGTGCGCTGCTTACACCTCCAAACAGGAAGCAGGGGAAGCTGTGGCGGAGAGTAACCACGGCGACGGGGCTAAAAACGTATGGTTCAAATGGACCAAACAAAAGGAGGAGCAACTAACTGCTTTATGGAAACGGCACGATGTTTCACCTCCTGTTCCACGGCCATATTTACTGTTAAACCTGACTTACTTTTGCCTTTTCTTACCTTTATTTTAGCTTTAAACGTATTCTTTTATTCATTTTTCTTTCCCACTCTTTGCACCAGTCACCAAATGTGAAAATCTGCTCGGTAATAAAAACGATTCTGATCAGAACGGAAGAAATTTGACTACTTTTATTCCGGTTTTACGCTCCTTTCTTACTCGTTTTTATCACGTCATGTATCGTCATCATCATCGTATGTAATTAGCACGACAATCTTCCCCTTTTACGTCTTCAGGTGGGTTAAATACACAGAGCTGACATGTTTTATTACGTCTTATTTTATTGAAATCCTTCTTATCTGTGTGTGGCATGATGGGAAATAATCTGCTGTTTGAGGAAAGAGAAGCTTCTCATCACATCATTAAGGGTTAAATAACTTAACACCAGCTGAAACATGTAAATTATTGGGGTACTTTTCCTCTCCGTGTCGTTTTTTTCTGTATTTTCTTTGGTTTTCTCAGAGTTTTTCAGTGCATGGGAGGCATTCGTCAGCAAGATCACCAACATTTAAAGTAAAAATACTCTGAAAGCCAGAGTTTGCTGCACTTTGGTTCAAAAGCAAAGAAAAGAAAAGTCCAGTGTGTTATTTGTTTAATCTATGCCGACTTGGTTCATTTTAATATTAATTTTATTTGAAAAAAGGAGGAGCGAGCAGCAGAGGGCAGACACAGAAGTGAGGACAGTGGTACTCAGGCTACGATAAGTGGAATAAAAACTTCCTTTAAAGTGAGAATAGAGGAAGAATGGAGTGGTGGATGCTTAGGGAAGGGACTTATATTACATCCAGATCACTGGCAGCTCGCCTGCTGGTGAAATTATAGCTGAAAAACAAAACAAAACCAGAGAAAGTGCAGCGGGGACGCATCTCTATGAGCACCGGACTGCTTTAACTGCTGATGTGACTGAGACGAGCTTCTCTTCACGTGTTGAAGATGCTGAAAACTCTGCATTTATATCAAATGTGTCAATGAAATGAATGAATAAATGGGCAAAAGAAGGCAGCAATGATGTCTGCGTGGTTGATTTTATCCAAATAAAACGCACCGCGTGTTCATTCCAGTTCTGTAAACGAATCCTATCGACATTAGAGACAGTTTGCTTTAAGGTTTTTTACTAGATTTAACATGTAAACTCCACAAACTAACCTCGATCTGAATGATCAAAGGTGTCTTTCCGTTGAGAAAGACACTGAAGCTCCAAAGCACAGTGGGCAGCTTACCTGTGACGCGTTGGTAATTGGGAGGCAGATACCCAGGTCGTTGACGGTCAGCTGCAGGAAGAGGGTGCTGAAAGCCTGGGCGGAGGTTTGCTGGATGCCCGGCAGCTTGTCCACCACCTCTTTGGTGGCCATGTGGATGTCCCTGTTGAGGGCCAGGCGCTGCTCGTTCCAGTTGTCGTACGCAGCCTTGTAATTCAACCAGAACAGGACGGCTGCGGGAGGGCGGAGACGTGGGAAAAAAATCATAAATTTATGTCCCGAACCTCAACCAAACAGGTCACATTTGGTGCTGAGGGGAAACAAAATTTAAATTCTGTCACCAATGGCGAAAAGTAGAAAATTGTTTTATATTATATTTATATTATTATTTAACCCTAATCCCTGATAGGGGACATTTTTGTCCACTTGGGGTGAACTTTCTCCTCTAATTCCACACTGTAGATAGTGATACTCATCATATTTGGTCCAGTTGTGCATTTTTGATTATTTTTTTTTACTTTCAAACACACAACATATACAATGCAATTTTTCATTGTGTAGAAAAAAACCTCCTTATTTTCTGAAAAGGGACATTTTTGCCCCCTTTTAAAACGACCTAAAAACATCATATTTTAATATTTTTTTTCACTTATAGTGTTTTCAATTATTTTTCAAAAAATGAACCCTTTAGATGCCAATTTGAACTTTTGAGCCCACATTTTAAGCCTTTAGGTGCCAGTATTTTCAAAATATGGAATGCAAAGTGGAATTATTGAGTAGGGACAATTATGGTCTGGGATTCAGAAGCCAATAAGAGTGGGGCATTAAGCCGCCAGGGGTTCCTATGGTTAGGTTTAGGGCCAAAATGCAGGCAAGAGCCTTTATTAAATAGTAGACTCCCATAAGGGGTTCAGTTGTTAGGTTTAGGGCATCAGAAGAACCCCCTTTTCCCTCTTTTTAGTGCATTTTGTTGCTGTTCTTTAAAGCACTTAGAGCTGCAATGTAGTATGAACCTCGCTGTATAAATAAAGTTTTATTCCCTGTCGTTTGTTTCTCGTCTCTGATCCTTAACTTGTAATCGTTCGTCTCTTTGTGAACTCTGTTTTTGAAAGCTGCTCCATGAATAAAGTTATTAATATAATATTTGAGATGTAGAATAAAAGAGAACCTCTGTCAAACGCCACCGGCTGAGCGAAAACAATCGGCCTGTTGAGCGTGATGAGCACGGCCTCCTTGTCCGAGGAGCCGCTGATCTCTTCCTGCAACGCGTTCCGGAGGCCGATCCGAGTTCGGAAGTACGCCACCTGGTGGAAGTCAGAGCCGGCCTCTTCATACACCTGAAAAATGAACAAGAAGTGAGGATTTGGTGTCTTCGTGTAGCTTGAAGACATCCAGCCTGACACAGCGGGATAACCTCGACCTGGTGCTTGACGATCTGTCCTAGGGCCAGATTGAGGTCAACTTGGCATTTGCCGAAAAGTTTGAGGTAGCTGCTGCTGCCGCCGGGCTGAGCCTTGCACTGGACCCTGTTGGAGAGCTCCAGCTCGATCAGGCCCGTCTCAAAGCGCACGGCTCGCATGGACGGGGTGGTGGCCGTCATCTGGATCCCCTGTCAGCACACAGATGTCAACGTCTCAGTGATCAAACTCACCTTTATTTACCGAAAAAAAACACCACCAAGTTCAACCGTAAGTTTGGCCATGAGCTACCTTGAACATGAGGCTGAGAGAATAAAGCAGAATTTTTGGCTTGTCTGCGTCTGTTGAGGTGTCGTGCTCATTCCACAGTGGGATGGGCTGCTCTCCGCCTGCAACAACAGAAAGTGAGCCTCACAGTTCACACAAGGAGAAAACCGAAACTCGCAGAACTCTCTCGGCTGGGAAATTACACTGATCGAGCTTTGTGAGTTTAGCACGTTTCTGTCAATACTGCAGTGGAAATAACCAGGACTGGATTGTTCTTAGATGAACTTTATTGATGCGGAAAAGAAAAACCTGGGTCACTGCAGCATAAACGTGCACACATATGGTAAATTAGCTTAAACAGAATGCTTGCTCTTTTTCCAAATTAAAATTCCAGACTTTTTTAAAACTGATTTTTCCCCCAAGACCTTAACTTTATGTACTTGTAACTTGTGTGCCTACTTCATTGGTTGAGATTGTACCAACTGTGTTTATTAGAAATGTTAATTTTCATAGGCTAGTATTCAATGAACAAATGCATTATTCACAGTAAATTATGCTTTTACTGATGAAAACGTTTCAAAACATGAAAAAAGTACATGAATTTCACATCAAACAAGTGTCACAAAAACTATCTATAAAAAAAAAAATGAATGGATGGATGAATGTATTTAGAATTCAGTCCCTCATCCCATTAGACTAATACAGTACGTGACCAGTTAGTAAAATTATAGTTTTATAGCCTACCTTCCTATTTCTCATTTCACAATGCCTTTAAAATTCTACCATACATATATTTTCCATACTTATTAAGACTTTCAAGACTTGCACATGCACCCTGTTAAACATTTAGCATGAAAAGCTGCGCGTAAAAGCGTTTCCGTTTGCGTTACACTACCTGAAACCTTCTGAATGACTTCATTGACCTCCTTCATGAACACTCTCTGCAGAAACACCAGGTGGTTGAGCAGGTCTGTGGTCAGGTTGTGCTCGAATGAACCGATCTGGGCACCAGAGACAGTTAGAGGATCGCGTTTTACTACGTTTAAAGCGTGGAAACTCGTGTCTGAACGCCGGTTAGGAGACTCTTACCTCAGCTACACAACGCAGGTAGTTGCCTTGCAGGTAGTTGCCTTGCTTGGCGGGGAAGTCATCCTGTGCCCAGCCCTGGTCTGAGTGGCTCTCGTGGTCCTCCATGATGTACTCGCCTGACATGGTGACCGGAGGCAGAGTGAGGCTGGCTGATGGAGACATGGTGGACAAAGTGTCCACTGGGGACACTTTGGACTGGAAGCAAAGTTTGTGGTTTGGCAACTCAAAGGTGAAACTGGTTTGTGCCCCTGAACACAAGAAGAGGAGAAAAAGAAAAATCAGTGCAGCATGGGTGTGTTTAGAACCGCAGGGTGACATTATTACACAGAATGGAATAAATCTCCACCTCTATGCTGATGATACTCAGCTGTACCTATCTATGAAACCAATCGGACTACAAGCATGTCTTAGACATAAAAATAAAGTTGTTGTCTCTGGACTATATTTTTAGTTATATACTTACTATAGATGGTATTTGTTTGCCTTCTAGTACAACAGTGAGGAACCTTTGGAGTTATTTCTGACCAGGATCTGTCCTTTGACTCACATAAAACTGGTTTCTAGGACTGCCTTCTTTCAGCTTCGTAATATTGTTAAAAATCAGGAACATCCTGTAAAAACTGCTCCATGCATTTGTTACTTCAGGATTGGACTACTGTAATTCTTTATTATTGGGCTGTTAGACTGAAATAAAAAATGTAAAATGCTTGTTCATTCAAACTAATAACTTAATCCATCATGTCTTAAAGATCTCCCAGTTGGATATTTTCCCAACAGAGCACTTTGCTCTCTGCAGGTTTACTTGAGGTTCCCAGAGTTTCTAAAAGCAAAATGGGAGGCAGAGCCTTCAGTTATCAGGCCCCTCTCTGTGGAACCAGCTGCCAGTTTGGGAGGCAGAGCCTTCAGTTATCAGGCCCCTCTCTGTGGAACCAGCAGCCAGTTTGGGAGGCAGAGCCTTCAGTTATCAGGCCCCTCTCTGTGGAACCAGCTGCCAGTTTGGGAGGCAGAGCCTTCAGTTATCAGGCCCCTCTCTGTGAAACCAGCAGCCAGTTTGGGAGGCAGAGCCTTCAGTTATCAGGCCCCTCTCTGTGGAACCAGCTGCCAGTTTGGGAGGCAGAGCCTTCAGTTATCAGGCCCCTCTCTGTGAAACCAGCTGCCAGTTTGGGAGGCAGAGCCTTCAGTTATCAGGCCCCTCTCTGTGAAACCAGCTGCCAGTTTGGGAGGCAGAGCCTTCAGTTATCAGGCCCCTCTCTGTGGAACCAGCTGCCAGTTTGGGAGGCAGAGCCTTCAGTTATCAGGCCCCTCTCTGTGGAACCAGCTTTTGGTTTCCTTAGCTGGTAGGAAAACTAGACTCTTTACACACCTGTCATGCCGTGGCTCTTCATGCGGCCCATTTTGTACTCTGCTTTCAGGGAGGGCAGAAGGGCGGCCCCGATGATGATGCCATCCATCATGGCGCTGAACTTGAGGACGATGGGCTTCTTCTCCAGGCCTTCAGGGAGCTGGGGGAACTCGTTGGCCTCCACGGGGGTCTGATTGATGCTGGAAGCTTTGTCAGACGGTTGTGGGGTGGGCGTGTCCTCCCTGTTCGGTGGTTGACTGAAATAATAAAAAACAATAATATATTCTTTCACATTTTGTGACTGATTATAAGATTTACTGCTGGCCCACATTCCAGATGACACCGACTTCCAGCCCCATTCTTTAATATCCCCATATCACCACGGCAGCAGGCTGCGTGAGACTTTTGAGAAAAGTTTTGATGAAAAACAGAAGACAAACGAGGGAGACGTACACGTTAGAGGGCTGGCGGATGAGGTCGGAGATCTGTTTGGAGAGCTGGTGGGAGCTGCGCACCATCATGCTGTGCAGCGTCGCCGGATGCTGGGGGATGTTGATCAGGATGGCGCCCACCTTGAAGACGGCGGCGTTGTTGGTCCTCAGACCGCGCTGGGCGCTGTACAGCGCCTGAGATTTGGCGATGTTGCACTTGACGACCGTTCTGCAAAAAGAGGGTGAAGTGGAATGAGCCACGTGGCGGTAATCCGTCATCACCGAGACGATTTGGACGAATGAGTGAAGGTGGAATTACTGAGAGGACATCGAATGATGAAACTTCATGCGGATCGTTCCTTTTTGGGGGGTAAAAACGGGTAGAATGAGCAGTCACGACAATCACAACATGAATAGTAACGATTATTCCCTTCGGAGGGATTCTTATCCAAAAAAGAGCTTTTAAACTGAAACTCCCAACAGATTTTAAGATAATTCAGTGTTTCAGTGTCAGATTATCACACAAATGAGTTTACCAGCAAAGCCACAAGACTTCTAGATTAATTAAAAAACTAAATTTGACTTCTCCGATTGGATGACACTAAGCTGACCAGCAACACTGAGATGTTGGAGGTTTTAACCCACATTTGAAATACTTTTGACTATTTTCTGACATTTAAGAAGGAACTTCTTTTCTGAAATGCCAAAACAATCAGCAGAATAACCAGAATTGGCTTCTTTGAGGCGATTCGAATGGAATGAGCCTTGAAATACAGCTGGCAGACAGGTGACTGGGACAAATGAAGGATGTACAGGTAAGACAGTTGTGGTTCGGGTTTAGTGATGCATGAGAGCCCCAAATGGCAGCATTAACATACAGGAACTCTTGTTTAGCAGTGCTGGTGGGAGATGTGGGGAAATCCTCCAGTCTTTGCAAGTAGTTGGGGGGGGGAAAAAGAGGAATAAGAACAGAAGAAAGTGTAAAACAGCTCAAAAACTGAGTGAAAACAACTTCCTGAAAGGCAGAAATAAGAGGATTCTTTGTATGTCCCGATAAAGGTCTGAACAGATAAAGAGCATCCGTCACGAGAATTAAAGAATTAAACCACAGAAGCTGCTAGGAAATAAAATAAAAGTTGAAACCTGGACGATCTTATGTGTGGATACGACTAAAGAAGGCGGAGCTTCGGTTCGGCATGCAGCTGTTTGGAGTTCAGACTTCACAGCAGCATCAGCATCCGTTTCCTGAGGTTCCACTCATCAAAAACGCATGGCTAGGTCCATCGTGCTAACCGTAGCGTTGAAAATAACTGCAGTGTGCTTTAAAAAAGCTAAAAATCCTAACAATGGCTTTAATTTCCAGACATTCTAAAGCATTGGGAACAATATTCCAAATGAAAACATGAAGAAGAATGAACATTAGGCTGCTCACAAAAGCAAACAGCTACTGTACAAACCGAAAAACTAGCTTCGGCTTTAATATTTAGTCGTATAATTGCTGTTTCTGAGAGCTGCTTCATGGCAGGTGTTCACGGACGATGATTCCTGGAAGTCTGGAAGCGTTCCTGAGTCCAGGCAGTGATTTCCAGGACAGAATCAGGTCTGTTTTTAATGCAGAGCTGCCTGAGAGTCAGATTCTCTGAGTCTTTGGATGATTTTATGTTCTGTAGGTGAGACTCTGCCTCTTTCAGGTGCTCTTTTTTATACCCAATCATGTTGCTAATTATCCTGATTAGTTTCAACATCTTCCACTACCCAATATTTCTCATTAATTTTCAACATCTGACATATTTTCCATGTTCTAATGAGAGTAAAATGCTGCTTTATGACATTTGGAAATTCACACTTTTTTTCACGCCGCCCTGAGTTCTTTTTTTTTTTTTTTTTTTTTAATTTGAAAGAGAAAAATCACTGCATGCACACAACAAAACCTCGATCAATAAACCATCCCACCTGAGACAGTTTGGATCAATACGCTCAGAGATGTTTGGCGAAGCTGCAGCTGAGACTTTCAGAACCCGAAGTGCTTTTAAGGCAAATCTGCTGAAATAATTAACTTATTGGCCGAGCCGAAGCAGGCCGCAGCACGTACTGAATGTCGGGCGTTATCCCCTCCAGCAGGACGATGTTCACGCCGCCGATGTGAGCCGACGCGCACGTCTCCGTCATTTTCTGATGAAGGATGTCTGCAATCATAAAACCAGAAGAAGAAACGTTACGTGGAGCCCAGCGGACCCGGGAGTTCCTCGCTGGGAAACACTCGCCTTTCATCTTCTCCTTCAGCGTGAAGCTCCCGTGGATCTTCTTCAGCTCCGCCTCCATGGTCAGCCCGCCGATGTCCGCCTCCAGGTGCGTGCGGTTCACCATGCCGATGCCGAACACTATGAGGGTGACGTGCTGCGGCTCGGAGCTCACCAGGCTGCGGCGCCGCCCGCCCGCCGCCGGCTTGTTGGGCGTGGCGGGCTCCTGCTGCTCGTTCTCAAAGATCACTTTGCAGAGCGGCTCGGAGGGGCGACGCCCACCTTCTGCGGATAAGATGAGAGGAAATACTCGCTTTACCCGCTAATACTGGGACGGCCGCACATAACTCGGTGCAAATCATTTTACTCTGACCTCTACGTGACCCAAATGCAACATAAAAAAAGCCCAAATTTAGTCCTCTGAGTTGCTCTTTCTGTTTATCTTCCATACTACATACTTCCATACTACATACTTCCATACTGCATACTACTATTCTGCATACTACTATTCTGCATACTATATATATACTACTATTCTACATACTACATACTTCCATACTGCATACTACTATTCTGCATACTACTATTCTGCATACTACATACTTCCATACTGCATACTACATACTTCCATACTGCATACTACTATTCTGCATACTACATACTTCCATACTGCATACTACTATTCTGCATACTACATACTTCCATACTGCATACTACATACTTCCATACTGCATACTACTATTCTGCATACTACTATTCTGCATACTACATACTTCCATACTGCATACTACATACTTCCATACTGCATACTACTATTCTGCATACTATATATATACTACTATTCTACATACTACATACTTCCATACTGCATACTACTATTCTGCATACTACTATTCTGCATACTACATACTTCCATACTGCATACTACATACTTCCATACTGCATACTACTATTCTGCATACTACATACTTCCATACTGCATACTACTATTCTGCATACTACATACTTCCATACTGCATACTACATACTTCCATACTGCATACTACTATTCTGCATACTACATACTTCCATACTGCATACTACTATTCTGCATACTACATACTTCCATACTGCATACTACTATTCTGCATACTACATACTTCCATACTGCATACTACTATTCTGCATACTACATACTTCCATACTGCATACTACTATTCTGCATACTACATACTTCCATACTGCATACTACTATTCTGCATACTACATACTTCCATACTACTATTCTGCATACTACATACTTCCATACTGCATACTACATACTTCCATACTACTATTCTGCATACTACATACTTCCATACTGCATACTACTATTCTGCATACTACATACTTCCATACTACTATTCTGCATACTACCTGTACATACTTCCATACTGCATACTTCCATACTGCATACTACATACTTCCATACTACTATTCTGCATACTACATACTTCCATACTGCATACTACTATTCTGCATACTACATACTTCCATACTACTATTCTGCATACTACCTGTACATACTTCCATACTGCATACTACTATTCTGCATACTACATACTTCCATACTGCATACTTCCATTCTACTATACTGCATACTACATACTTACATACTACTATTCTGCATACCACATACTTCCATACTGCATACTCATCGATCAGACAGTATGCAGAGCGTTTACCCACAATGCATTTCGCTCCTGCCCGAGCCGAAATCAGCCGGCCTGAAGCTGATTTCGCTTAAGCTCTAAACTCTGTAAACTTTAGCAACATTTGAAACATTTTCAGGTGAGAAAGTAGTCGTTTAGATCCCCAACGTGTTGAAAACCTGACAAAATACCGGCTATTTACAATTTTGTTCCCACGAATTCGGCGCTACTAAAGCTAGCCGCAGTGAGCAACGCACTTCCTGTTATTTTCACAAAATAAAATACCCGTTGCCTTTTATCATAGGGAAAGCCATTACCATACAATTGGTGCTTTTGTTTTGAAAACAGGAAGTGAACCTACCCTCGTTGTAGCTAGCTTGAAACTGCCGTTTTGACAGGAAATGACGATCGGCGACGTCACGTTACGTTGCATCTTGGGTAGTTTGAGTATGAGTAGTAACCTCATGATGCATACCCAACATTTAGGAGAATCTAGTATGCATCTGGGAACTTCTGCTTACTCAAACTCGCATACTAACTCAAAAAGTTAGTAGGAGTAGTAGGAGAAGTATGCGGTTTCGAACACAGACCATGTCTTCAGTTTGCTTTGCCGATTAGAGCGCTGATTTATCTGCATACAGATGTATCTTAACAAATCTTAAACAGTGTGCTGAATGAGCTGCTCCGATCTGATGATGGGAAGGTGACGTATTTATAACCGATCCAGCAGCCATGTGATGGAGGCACTGCTTATAAATACCACAGATGATCAGAGGGAAATAAAATTAAATTAAAAAGTTAGTAGGAGTAGTAGGAGAAGTATGCGGTTTCAAACACAGCCTATGACCATGAATTATGCAATAAAAGCAAAGAGTAGGCAGGAGAGCAGTGAGTCCAGGCAGATGATGAGAGAAAAGGAGGCAGAAAATGTGAAAATAAAGCCGTGTCTTAGCAACAAAAGGCGTAAAAACAGTGGAAGAAGAATCAAAATGTAAAGTTGAGCTAAAGGAGTGAAAGATTTCCACCTGAAAGGCAGGCCCCTGGGGAGCTTTTCTCCAGGATGCCGGTGGGATCGGAGATGAGGGAGTAGAAGTTGAGCAGCTTGTACATGTTCTGCCAGCATTCTGCGGACGGCTCGCTCTGCTCCGACACGGTGATGGAGTCGGAGTCGTCCATCTGGATCGCCATGTGGTCGGCGACGTCACGGGAGCCCTTCCTCGACACCTGAAGATGTGACGCAGGATATCAAACAAACACCACCACGATATATGTGTGCGTCAACGGGGGCCGGAGGGTAAACCAACAAGTTGGGTTTCATGTAAAGCTGAGGAGCTTTAACAGGAAGTTACACAGGTGTTACAGCTCAGGTCGATGCTGCCTGATCTGAGAAAGTCTCATCATCCGTTGGCTCCATCTAGAGGAGAAAATGTTATTTGAATGGCCTGAAATAATTTCATTACACACAGTATATATCTGTGTTTACACACGAGGAGATAAGACCAGGTATATCAGCAGCCTTTCTATGTCCACAAATCGTTCAATCGGAAACCCGAGGAAAAGCTCCCCTTCTATCTGCAACTATTTTACATTTTACTTTGGGAGCAAATCGGCACCCGAATCTGCAGTAAGTATCCCAACGAAAACACTGCTTTAGGGTTTAAGTTTAACGCTGGAGACGGAGACAGATGAGCAGATAAATCGGGTGAAAACGTCAGAATTAAAACCAGGAACCTGAAGAGAAAACCAGCTGTTGGTAACTTAGCAACCAAACAGCAGGAGGAGGGAAAGAGGAAGGATAACGGTTTGTTTTCCTCCTCACAGCGCCGCCCTGAGGGCATCGAAGCAAAGTGAACACAGCTCTTTGACTAACGCCTGATATCTCATAAAAAGGGACTTCTTTGCTGCCTGTTTGCATCAAACTGAAATCATCAGCACACACGGCTCCCCTTTGTTTTAATCAGATCTTCACTCATTATTCATTCTATCTTTCCTGGAGCTTTGATCCCCATAAGGCCACAGGATGCTGAGAGTGGCATCCTTTACTCAGTCTTTCCTGTGTTGGTATCTGCTGACTCATGGCTCTAAATTCATGCTCCCGAACATGTTTACATGACTGCTAAATACATCTTTTGCACCTTTTCTCCAACTGGACTACAAGACAGCACAGCTTAACTTTACTCAAAACTAGGGCTGGGCAACGATTAAAATGTTTAATCTAATTAATCCCATGATTTCCCTGATTAATCACGATTAATCGCATTTGTACGCAAAATCCAAAAATGAATCCGAAAGTAGCGTATAGCTTTTAGCATTTAGTTTTATTTTAAATGTGCTGCCATATGAATGAAAGTGCCATAACATTTGTTGTGCAAACACACTTTTAACATCAGCATCTTTCTGTAGTTTTTATGTAGAAGCCTCGCTCCACTGTCTGTTTCCTTGAATGACTTGCTGCTATCAGTTGTGTGTTTTGCCTTTAAGTGATATTTTAGACTGGAACTACTACGCTGAGAAGACAATTCAACTTGGCAGAGTTTACAGATGACTTTGGTTCTGTCGACTCCGCCGTCTGGAAGAACTTTAACATGAAAATGGCCGAGTAAAAGTTCCGTACCCTTCTCCATGTTTGGTGGATCCGCCGATTACTTTCTTTTCCTGTTCCACAGCAGACAGCAGCAGACTTTTACAAAATAAAAGCCTGTGAGCAACAGACTTTTACAATAATAAAACAGGGGTGGTCCGTGGCGTAGTGGGCTGAGCAGGCGCCCCATGTACAAGAGGCTATAGTCCTCGCTGCAGCTGGCCCCGGTTCGAGTCCTGCATTGGACGGCCCTGTGCTGCATGTTGTTCCCCCTCTCTCTGCCCCCTGCTTCCTGTCTCTCTGAACTTTCCATTAAAGGCACAAAAGCCCGAAAAAATTATATAAAAAAAGGAAAAAAATAACATTTTTAAAAACCTGCGTAAATGCGCGATAAAATATTTATCGGCGTTAAATAATCAACAAGTTAACGCGATAATAACGAGTTAACTCGCCCAGCCCTACTCAAAGTATCTGTGAATAACCTGAGTTTACCTTCGAGGTGCGTCGCTCCGACCGTCCGAGGGAGCTGCGTCCTCTGGGCTCCCTTCTTCCCAGCGTGTCCATGCCTGATGGGGGTCCGTTGGGGGGCAAACCGCCTGCCCCGGCTGCTCCTGCCCCGGCTCCTCCTGCCCCCCGCTTGCCCTTCAGGGTCTGGGTCCCGCTGCGGCCCGCCCCGTTCAGGCTTCCGCGGGAGCTGCGGCTGAAGTCCGAGGACCTGAAGTGGCGGTACGGCCGGCCCTTGAAGGTGGGCGTCGGGGAGGCGGAGCCGGCGGTGTAGCGGTTCAGCTTGATGTCGGTCTGCGTGGCCTTGATGTCGTCGATCATGGTGCTGAACTGGTGGATGAGGCGCACCAGAGCCATGTCCACGCGCTGGCTGATGGCCTGGCAGGCCGTGGTGAAGTCGCAGTGGAACGTGTTGTAGTGGCGCCGGTTGAGGTCGTGGAAAGAGAGCGGGGCGGCGGTGGGGCCCTGCGGCGCGCTGGTCGACTTCTCCATCACGACGGCGTTCACGCTGAAGGTCTCGATCAGCAGCGCCGGCTTGAACTCGAGCGGAGGGAGGTTGACCGTGCCCTGCCTGCGCTCCAGACAAAAACTGGATTTAGAGTTCATCCCACATCAAAAACACATCAGCAAGAAAAGAATAAAGATTTGGGTCATTTCACCTCTTGGATCGCTTGTTTTTACGTTCTTTGGACGTATCGGAGTCGACGATGTCTGCTCTGAGGCACTCCAGGTTGCCAGAAAAGGACAGGTGCTCTCCGAAATACATCTTGTAGCTCAGAGGAGTGGCGTCTTGGGCCTGGATTCCAGTGTAGCTCAGCAGAGGCTTGAAAACCACCTGAAGGGGTTGGCACAGGACAATAATGGAATACATACCTCTAGACTTTCTTTTTTTTTTTTTTCTTTACTTTATCTTTATAGAAAGAAACGACAAACAATATACAGAAAAACATAGAACAAATAATTGTTCACCTACACATTCAAACAGACATTATGCTGATGATACGAGTCGGTTCATACGGTAATGGCTCAGTGAGCATCTCTTGTGGCTACAAACACAATCCATTTTCCCCAGTATTGCGAATATTTATCGCTCGGTAGCGAAAAGGTCATCCTTTCCATATTTTGAATGTTTGTCACAACATCTATCCGGTCCGTCTCTGTTGGGGGTGAAGCCTGCAACCATTTCCGGGTTACAGCTTTCTCTCTGGCTGCTAATAATACTTTTAAAAGATATTTGTCTCGCATCAGTAAATGGGGTGCAATATTGCCGAGATAGATTGTGGAAAAAGAGCGGTGAATTTCATCGCCAAAAATATTTTGGATTATCCGCATGATCTCTTGCCAGTATGGTTGTCTTACCCGTCTTTTGCGCTCCAAAACTAACACCTTTGGACGAATATGGAAAGCATTTCTTGACTATATCAATGTAAACATCTCTGCTATACTGACAAGGGCTTTTGAATAAAATGCCCTTGTGTTTTTTTTTTTTTTTGGGGGGGGGTTATCTTCTTTTTTAGCTCCAGCTGTATCTCTAGCTCATTCTATACTGTATAATGTACCTAGAAAAAATTAAACAAATAAAAAAACACCTGAAGGGGTTAAAAAGAGTTTATTAATGAGCAGAATTTGGTTGGAGCCGACCTTTGAGCTCCTGATGTCTGACTGGAAAAGTTAGACCGACTATTCGTGCCTGGATTACCTCATTTAGTATCAGAAAATCAAAAAAATGAGACATTTTCACCCGTTAAAGGATAAACGTGTCAGCTAACGTTCAGTTTAGATGTTAAAACGATCTCTAAAACCACACATCAGGCTGATGTGACTGGGACTCCATTAATGGGAGATGTGTATGTATACAGAGCAATATGAGGAGGGTGCCTGTGTGCACTGTGGGGGCAGATGGGGGGGGGGGGGGGGGGGGGGCAGTTAACTGGAAGATTTGCCTGCTTAGGATAGATGGATGGCAATATTTTACTGTATTTTAATCCATCTTTGTTACTGACGTGATGGCAAAAATGTATATTTTGTGTTTGAAAACCAATAAAAAGACGTTTAAAAAAAAAAAAAAAAGGAGACATTTTCACCCGTTAAAGGATAAATGTGTTAAAACATTTAACCTTTTGTGTGGTCTTAACATTGTGTTTACTCCCCTTTGTCCTACGGGTCAGAAATGAGCCGCCCTACCAAAGCCCCAAAATAAAGCAACTTAATTGAATTTTAAATCCAAAATCTATTTTGTATGATGAAACCACCTGTTATTTATCTATTCAACACATTTTTTATCATGTATTTTTTGTTACACAATACAAAAAGACAATCACCAGTTTTCAGGATTACACTTTTTTTTTTTTTTTTAAAACCACAAACCAACTGTCAGTTGGACCAACAGTTTTCTTGTTTTCTCAGTTTTCTTTTACATAATAAAGGTTTATTATTGCTATTATATAAATGTGAAGTAATTACTTATATTGAAAGGAAAAAAAACAGTGTGAACAGTTTACTGGGCAATGAAACGTCAACTCATGGCTTCACCAAGGAACCAGCTACTGGTACTTTGATTCAGGGAACCTTTATATCCTCTATGCAGAATTTGTTTTTATTATGTCTGAGATTGATTTTTGTTTTGTTTGGGAGCTTGTGTGATGTGAGGAGTCAGCTGCAGATCAAGAGTGCAGGTGCAGGTCAAATTCAAGTTCCAGTTTCTTTGATGTGTGTGTATTAGAGAGAGTTTGTGTCGCCTTTTTATCTAAATGTTTTTATAATTCACGGGTCAAAAATGACCCATAAGACAATCTTTGTACCCTAGTGGTGTACAGCCCACATGGAAACTAGGGGTGTGCAAAATAATCGTCATGACGATGCATCGCGGTTCTAATTTTCGCGATCTACTGCATCGATTCTTGACGCCAAGTATCGATTTTTTTAATTTTATTTATTTATTTATTTTATTTTATTTTATTTTTTAATTATTTTTTTTTGGCTTTTTATGCCTTTAATGATAGGACACATGCAATTGATGCATTTCGCTGCAAGGGATTTTTTTTTTTTTTTTATAGTTTTATAAATCCTACGCACTTTTTGTGATGAGTGTGTCCAGTAATATTTGTTTTTAATGGCAATACCTCCAAAAGTTGTTTCAATAAATACAGTTATGAATTGATTTGCTTTTTTTTTTTTTTTTTTTTTAAGTATGTTCAGTTAAAATATCGCAATGCATCACAATAATTCAAGTATCGTGATAGTATCGCATCGTGGCATGTGAATCGTGACTTCTTTGCCAATACCCACCCCTAATGGAAACATAGACAACAAATAAGTATGACTTTTTCTAATGATGGGGCCCCTTTAGTCATAAAATTTCAAGTAGGAAAAAGATAGTTTAAGGTATTTTTTCTACAGCTAAACATGGTAGTGGGTCACTTTTGACCCGCAAGACAACAGGAGGGTTAAAACCATCTCAAACCAGCTCTAAAACCACACATCAGGCACCTAAAGATGCATCAACCAACAGAGAAACAATGACAGATCAAACAGATGTGCAGACCTGAGCGTCGGCCAGCTGAACAGCAGCTGGACACTGGTTCCCCTCTTCGATGTCCACGATGTCGTCCTGGCTCTCGCTGTGCTGGGAATGCTGGGAGTGCGTCCCGTCCAGGGTGTTCTGGTCGCTGGACAGAACCGTGTTGAAGTCTGAGGCCGAGGGGATGGTGGGCAGGTTACACATCCCACCTGAGGGCGGACAGGACGGGGACAGTCAGAGCCTCACAGAAGGTGCTAAAGGGCAGAATCTGTGCTTCATGCACAGCCGTAAACAGGGAAGGGAGGAACTGGCTAACGCCTGGTTCTGAAGATCATACACACGTTAATCATCCCGGGCACAAGCTGTAGAGATAAAACAGGTAATTCCACACAATTATTCTGTTATTTAAGAGAAAATGGAACAAATTCACAGTTACTTGGAAGACAGAGAGCAGGGAAGGTGTAATATCAGGGAGTTAAACTCTAATCTATGAGGTGAACTAGACCGATTCTCTTGGAACAGAAGAAGAGCGAAATATCAGTTATTATCAGTACCGAAAGAGAAAATGAGACCGTTTCAACAGTTATTACGATTATTTAACAGGATGACTCAGTCAGTGGGGTCACATGGCGCTGAAAGGATCATATTATTGGCTAAATTACAATAAGACTGAGTTGAGCGAGGGTAATTCTCCTTGGATATATGGCGGTGAATGAATGGGATCAGAGGCACAAAGCGTGTCATACCCCGGTGTGATAGGTGGCGCTGTACCCATTCCAGCTGTTGCTAATAGAGCCACTTCCTGTTGACCTCTTCACCACCAACAACAACAACAAACTCAGGCATCCTGCCACTGGGGGGCTTTAATCTGAACATGGTGCAGCAGTCCAGGTACCCGACTCCCTCCTCAGGTGGAAAAATGGGGGGTTTGAAGTAGGAAAATGTCATTTTTCCAGTAGAAATATTAAATATAATCACAATTAAATGGTGAGGAGAGCTTCACTCTGGCACACCAACATTTATATCATTTATTTAGTTATTTATTTATATTTAGTGTGACTTTCAACCGAGTATTCTCGGGGTCTTAATCCAATCCAATTCTTAGTCAGATTAAGGTGTCCACATGCAGTTAATAACTCAGTCTGATTGTAATTTAGCCAATAATCCGATCCTTTCAGTGCCATGTAACCCCACTGAGTGACTCTGAAAACAACGCATACTTTCCCTTTAATTTGAGATATTCAGCTGCATTTTCTTGCTGTTTCTTTGATTAATCCCTCAGAGAGCTTCATTTAAAAGAGAAACTGAGAAAGAGTGACAGTTTTGCCTTTTTTCAGGAGAGAAATGCAACATGGCAGGACCAACAATATCGTTTTTAAAATAACTGGAGGCCCAAACGCACTCTTTCCATTTTAAAAATCTTCTTCTTTTCTTTTCTGAGAGGCATGATTTACTCTGAATGGTCGCAGTCATCAAAGTGTCACCGAGGGAGCGTAAAATTAAAGATTTGCTCCGTGGAGCGTTTTAAAAACTCAAACCACGGGACAGCTACATGTCACAGACGGCTAGAAAAATCACCACACACAAACATCAGCTGTCTGTGACTATCGAGCTAATCAGAGAGACAAGCTAACGGCCAGCTAGCTAACAGCTTCACCAACACAACACCCAACCATGCCTGACCTCGCTCTGCGTTGCTAACCAGCAGCGGCTGGTAGTTGAAGCTGTTGACGGGTGAATCCGGCGAGTCTGAACGACATATTAAATGGAAATTTAACGTGAATTCCTTTTGTGTGAAACCTTACTGTGCAGCTGCTGAATGATGAAGAAAACTGGACATTTAAAAACGTATCATCTGTGTAACATTGGTTGGGCTTTTTGATCGAGACACTTTAAATTGACACGATCGTCTTTTTGCTGGTCATTTAACCTTTTAATTGTAACCAGTGAGCACAGATGTATATATATTTTTTATTTATTTTTTTATTTAGTCATTTATTATTAGTTAGTAGTAGTATTTTTATTAGAATTGTTATTATTATTGTTGTTGTTAATATACAATCATTGTAAATATTAAATATTTTGAACTTATCTGGACTGTTGCTTGTTTTTAAATTCATTTAAATTATTTTATTTGTTTCTCTTTATATTATTTTATGTGTTTTTAATGCTTCTTCCACTCCCTGCTGCAATGCTTTTATTTTATGTGAAGCACTTTGAACTGTTTTGTACATGAAATGTGCTACAAATAAATTTGATTTGATCTGAATAATTTTTTGAGCTACTTCACTAATTTGAATTTCCCCTATTGGGGGATGAATAAAGTATTTTTCTATTTCTATTCTTCTATATCTATGTATTCATTTTTTGTGTTGTGGGTAACGCGTTAGAGTACTCTAATTATTTTTATCGAGTAACGTTACGCATTAGTTTCGTGCATTCGGTAATCAGTAACCTAGTTATTTATTCATTTATTTTAAGTAATCGGTTAAAATCCCGACTGCAGCCTGCTTTTTGTCAGACGGTTCTGTGCCGCCTGCGGATGTGTCGGCGGAGGCGTAGCGCTGTGATGCGTCTGCTGCTGACCTACATCACCTGTGTGTGTGAGCGAGTGTCTCGAACCAAAGTCAGCGTTTTCATCGTGGAAGTACGCACATTATTTTCAATTCACCAGCGAAAAGGAGGAGGACATAACGGTAAAATGCGCTCTCTGTGTTGGTGAAAAGCTTCCGTCGACCTCAGAAAACGTCTGCGCTTCAACACGAAGTCTCGTTCTTACTCCCAAAAGAAATAAACTGTCGGACAAACTTTTGTAAAGTCTTCTTCTGCTACGTTTCAGTCCCTACTCTGAAGAGTAAATGTAAGTGGACGAAGGTAAAGTGAGTTTAGGCCGGTGATACTTGAATAGTATTTTCATAGTTCAGCTATTAGGCTACATTTGTCGTTTGCCTGCTGTGTGCCAGTGAGCGATTTTATTGTTCGTTTCATTCGGCATTTTTGTCAGATCGTTGATTGGTCGTTAATTTATAAATGGATCTGAATCTGCAACCTTTTTACCTCAGATTCTGTTTCATAACTGCATCATATCGGCTGCCTGGGCACCAAACGTTTGGCAACTCCTGAATTTTGATCACATGTTCTGGGATTTAAAATAAATAAATAAATAAAATGCTATGTGGCATATAACTGACTGTCTTTCTTGTTAATCTGGTTGGATGACTGATGTTATTCATTATCAGGACGTCTCGGTGCATTTAAAGTGTGTCTGCGTCAGTTAAACTGCAGCAAACCGCTTTTAATCTTCGGTAACGCAGTAGTACTCTAACGCGTTACTTTTATTATTAGGTAACGCTGTAACGTAACTGATTACTTTTAATTGATAGTAACGCTGTAACCTAATTAACTACTTTCCAAAGTAACTGTTCATATATATATTTTCTAAATGGAAACTCATTTAATGAACTAACTAACTTCTGGACGCCAGCCCTTTCTGACCCTTTGATGATCGTTGTGAGCCGAGTTTTGATGCCAGATGGGTTGGTTTTACACCACTTATGATCCGTTTTTCCAGTAATAATCCTGCTCCAGCTGTTTTTGTGCAGTCCTATAGATTGTTTTTCATTTTTGGGTTAAAAAAAACTACAAAAAAAACAACTCAGATGGTATATTTGGAAGGCAGAGCTAATGATAAAACCCCCATTCCCCTGCTAACGTGTCCTGGCCTTTCACCTGTTTGGAGGCTGTTGTGGGTGGAGCGGTTGACCGGGGACTCCTGAGCTACACCTCCCGTCCGGTTACCCACGGCGTTGGACATCCAGTTGTAAAAACTGACGGAGGAGGGCTCAGACAGCAGCGGGTGCTCAGTCAGCACGTCTGTTCCTGAGGTAGATACAGAGAACTCAAGCTGCAGCATTATTTTCACATGTCGGCGAGAATCAAGCGAGTCGTTTCAGACACGGCACAGCGACCGCCGCACCTCCACCCCGCCAGTCCTGCTCGCCACTAAGGTGCCTCAGAATTTGTAAAAATCCACCCGGGTATTTTGCCCTTTTTTAATTAAAAACCGATCCATTGTGCCTGCATCTCGCGCTGGCTAAAGCAGCTAGCGTGCTCTGTGGTCAAGTGTGAGGTGGTTTAAGCGGGCTGCGTTGCCAGGTTTAACAGTTCCCCCTTTAGGAAACGCCATTAAGCCTTGATTAATACTTAATAAAAATACTTAATACTACAAAAATGCAAACTTAATAAAAATACCTAATACTGTGCAGTATTCGCTGTATGTTATTTGAAAAAATGTATTGTTATTGTTAGCATATTGTTATAAGCTACAATGCGAGTGTGATCCGCCAATTAAAGCTTGAGGAGCCGCGCAATGAGTATCTCTGGGATAGATCTCAAACCCCACAAACAAGTTCCATAATTAATCATTCGACCGTCCCCCTTCGGTTTCAGGGGAAAACGTCCACTCAAAGCAGAGTTTCCCACTTTTGGTCAGACCCTGGAGTTAACGGTCACCCTCAGGAATAACACAGTTCCTTTCTATTATAAAAAGTTCAATCATTATTATTACAGTAGTAGTCTGGTAATTAAAGTGTTTTTTTTTAATCAGTTTGTGGCGTAAAAACCTTAAAAGTTTCCTATGAAACCTCAACTCTGCACACTTGTAATCACAATCCTTCCGTGTACTGACCAGCAGAGGTCAGTGTTGTAGCAGAAATGTGAACCTCGTGAAAAGCGTCTCCCAGAAGCTTCCGGGCTCTGAACAGCCGGCTACCTGTGCGCGTGAGGGAGCTGCTCTTGGTGGCGGCGGCGGCGGCGGACGGCTCGTTCCTCTGAGGCGTGCCCTCCAGCAGGTTGTGCAGACTCCGGAAGCTGCCCGTCAGGTTGCTCAGGAGGCTCTCCTTCCTGGGGCTGTCCTTGGCCGGCAGGCCCGCACAGCTGACGTGGGCGGGCGAGTCGGCGGCCGTGTCGCCGCTGGTGTAGCTCAGCGACTGGTAGGGATGGGAGCCCTGGGAATGACAAACATATTGATGGCGTTTCATTTAAACGACAGGTCGGAATAAACTGTCGGGCAGCGTCAGGCTGAATTAAAAATACTTCTTGGACTAAAAGAGCTGAGCTGGCTTAATAACAGCAGAGGTGACATCAACACAACACTTTAATTTGGCACCGTGTCTTCTATTTTGCCTTTAAGTGGACGTTATGATCCTGCTGGCTTTCCAAAGATGGAGTCACCTTCATAGCGCGCTGTAGATCATCCACTTCCTTTAAAAAAAAAGGTCACACCACTCACTTAGGCAAAGGGGATTATTACAGCTGAAACCTGCCTCCTTAAAATACCAGAACATAAGATCTCACAGGAGGAATGGGACAGGACAGGAAGTTCCCCCTCTTGGAGGGAATTCAGCTGAAAAAAAAACTTGATTATTTCGCTCCCGAGCACAAAAGACCGACTATTCTGATCAGAACGCCTGCTGGAGGTCCCGCGGGAATACTTCAGCAAATCATTTTCACATTTTTTGGGGGCTGTCCCTCTGTGGCTCCATTTTGGAGAGAGATTCTTGGGGTCCTGGAGTTTCTAAATGTTTCTAAACTTTAAAGTTATGTACCTTTGTGATCTGGATGGACTCGAATACACGAGTGTTGTTAGTGGGGTGCAAAAAGGCTCTGACCAGAAAGTGGCTTAAGAAAGAAAAACCAACAATAAATGAGTGGATTGATGTAATTTATAATATATATTATATGTGTTATATGTGTTATGGAGAGAATTACATTGAAATTAAGAAACCAAACTGATATTTTTGAAGAGAACTGGTCAAAATGGCTCAGCTATGTGTCCACTGTAAGAATCTGATGTCATATAGATCGAGCTCAAACCCTCTATTAAGATTTTATTTTAAATTTTTTTTCCCCTATTTTCGAGCAGCATCCTTATATTTCTATGTATGATGTGCTTAAAATTGATTTATTTATTTATTTTTTTAGTCATTTATTATTATTATTATTAGTTAGTAGTAGTATTCTTTACTAGAATTTGTATTATTATTGTTGTTGTTAATACAATCATTGTAAATATTTAAAATAAAATGTTGAGCTACTTGACTAATTTGAATTTCCCCCATTAAGGGATGAATAAAGTATTTCTCTATTCTTCTATTCTATTCTTATGTTGATTCTGCCGTTTTACTTAGTGCACAATCCTTCCTTCGTCATTTCATGTTATGTTTTTGTGCCCAACTGGCACATATGTGTATGTTACCAAGTTAAAACGAATAAAAAGTAAGAAAGAAAATACCAGAAAATAGCCGATGGTCATCTCCCAGAACTAAAAATATGAGATCTAAGTGCCCGTTTATCTCAATACCCTGAAGGTATTAAAGTTCCTTTCAAAGAAAACTGAGAAAAGAAGCAAATGTTTCCTTAAAAAGAGATGAAGTTAGTGACCTTCTCGTAGTTTATCTTTAAAAAGCTGAGGCTCATTACAGCTCAGGCACTCCAGGAAGGGTAAAAGAATATCTGATATCTTGCCATTTACTGTAATTCTACTACTTTGGAAAAAAAATAAAAAAAATGAATGAAATAACCCTCGATGATAAATCCTGAAAAGTTGACAGCATGCGACTCTAAAAGCAAGATTTATGGCTGCCTTGGAGGGAACCTTTCACAGCTTTCTGTGCATCACCGGACGAGCAAGGATGGATCTGCGAAAACTGCAAACAGCCATCTACGCTGTCTGGTTTACACACAGGGAGTGAGGGGAGTGATTTACTGTGTGCGCCGATTAATAGTCAAACTTGGTCTGTAATGTGTACATTAATGTGTAAACTGAATTTATTAGTTGTGACTCGTTGGTTCCAAATAAAAAAACGACGTTTTTAACCCGCTGCTGTTCCCTTTGGTCAGACTGAGGCGGCTCAGCGTCACATCAGTGTGTGCCTGCAACAAAAGGCCGAAAACAACCTTCAACAATCAAATCAAATCAGTCACCAAATCAGCCTTTTATCAACCTAAGAACATATCCAGAATGAAGGGTTTCATGTCCCAAACAGATCAGGAGAAGTTGATTCATGCTACATGCTAATGCTAACGGTCTTCTGACTGGACTCCCCCAAAAGAGTCTCAAACAGCTGCAGCCCGAGTTTTAACCAGAACAATGGCTGTGTTCATACATACATACTGCATACTCATCGATCAGACAGTATGCAGAGCGTTTACCCACAATGCATTTCGCTCCTGCCCGAGCCGAAATCAGCCGGCCTGAAGCTGATTTCTCTTAAGCTCTAAACTCTGTAAACTTTAGCAACATTTGAAACATTTTCAGGTGAGAAAGTAGTCGTTTAGATCCCCAACGTGTTGAAAACCTGACAAAATACCGGCTGTTTACTATTTTGTTCCCGAGAATTCGGCGCTACTAAAGCTAGCCGCAGTGAGCAACGCACTTCCTGTTATTTTCACAAAATAAAATACCCGTTGCCTTTTATCATAGGGCAAGCCATTACCATACAATTGGTGCTTTTGTTTTGAAAACAGGAAGTGAACCTACCCTCGTTGTAGCTAGCTTGAAACTGCCGTTTTGACAGGAAATGATGATCGGCGACGTCACGTTACGTTGCATCTTGGGTAGTTTGAGTATGAGTAGTAACCTCATTATGCATACCCAACATTTCAGAGAGTCTAGTATGCATCCGGGAACTTCTAATTTTTATTCTATTTTTTTAATTCTCTTTAAATTGCTTGTTTTGCTGTTCTTTTAAATGTCTTTATGTAAAGCACACTGAGTTGCCTGTGGTATGAAATGTATAAATAAAGATGCCTTGCCGTAAACCTTGAACTCGTACCTTTATTCTGAGCGCAGACTCGCTCTGAGTGTGGGACTTGGAAAGCTTCCTCATGATCTCCACTCCGCTGACGGGGCCGGTGTTTGCTTCTTTAGGCGGAGGACGGCTGCATGCTCCCTCCAGCAACATGGTGTGTTCACTCACTGTGGCTTCACAATAATCAGATCAAATAAAACTCCCAAGAAAAAACACAGGGTTAAGAATCTGTAACATCTGGGCGACACACTTTAACATCGGCAACGATAAAAGCCGTTTGTTCCCACCTGCGTCAAATTCAAACTCGGCTCCGTCGGCGCTGGTGTCGCTCTGCAGCGCAGCTACGCTGTCCAGACCCAGGATGGCGTCCACCAGGTTCGGCGGAGGCTCGTTGGGTTTGGTGAGCTGGCTTGGTTTCATCAGACCAATAGCCTTAAAACCCTGAGTGACGACTATGAATTTCATCCACTGTCTGGCCAAAGCCACCAGGCCCTTCTTCAGAGTCACCAAGGCCGGGACGCCGTCGTTCTGAGGCGAAAGATGTGATTAGCGCCACTGTTTTAACACCGAAACGCAGCTACGGTCACCGTAACTCACCATGGTGGCCTCCTCTATGATGGAGTAGTCGGCTTGTTGCAGGTAGCGGTGCAGGATGTTGCAGAGCATACAGGAGGGATTCTCGTGCAGGTAGCGGGCTCGTTTGGTCACGCGGTTGTATTTGCTGCGGATCGGGATGTGGATGCTCTTTTTCTGTGGGGAGAAACAACCAAACGCACGGCAGAAAGGTTGTAAATCCAGTGATAATAGCCAAATTCGGACAGAACCGCTCTAAGAACACCGTTCTAATAGCTGCCCTTCCCCAGGGGAACCGTTTCAGTTTGCATTCCCACATGAGTCGGACCTTGATAGGGACTGATGCGACGCAGCCGTCTGCGACAGCGACGTGTTACTTTAGCGCCACATTCAACAACAGAACAAAACCCGGTAAAAGTAGGGAGAGAAGAAAAAAAAACACCACCAAGAAGCTCACATGGAGAGCGGGGAGGCCACCGTGTTCACGGTCTGCATGACGGTGATATTAATCATGGACGATCACATCGGGCGTCTAACATCCACCCGGGTATTTTCCCTTTTCATAGAGCAGGGTTCGCCTGGCTCGCTCAGTCGGTGGAACGCAAGATTCTTAATTTCAGGGTCGTGGGTTCAGGCCTCACGTTGGGGGCCATCTATTAACCATCTAGACCAGAGGTCTTCAACAGGGGGTCGCAAAATCTTTGGTTGATTAGACGATTTTTAACTTTTTTTTTTTTTAAACAGTTTTTTTCTCACAAATTGTGTGCAAACGTGTGCCATCCACAGATGGTTTGAGGATTCATTGTCCCATCTACATGCATGTTTAAAGTTAAAATCTGTGGATTATTTGAATAGCTCAGTGTCGTATGCAAGATGTTTGTTTATAAATGGCAGTGGCGCGGCCACCCTGTACCTTGCACATGTTTAAAATAAAAACATGAATATATTAACCTGTGTATTATTTGAATAGCTTAGAATTGAATGTACAGAGTAGCTATGTTTACACACGGCACTAGGCCCCGTTAAATATAAAATACAATTGTATGCCATATAAATAGGGGGGGGGGGGGGTCCCTGCTCCAACTCTCCATCAGTTTGGGGGTCCCTGGCCTGAAAAACGTTGAAGACCCCTGATCTAGACCTTATAAGTCACGATCAAACCCCACAAACAAGTTCCATAATTAATCAGTCGACCGCCCCCCTTTCGATTTCAGGCAGAAACGTCCACTCAAAGCAGAGTTTTCCACCTTTGGTAGAACGGACGACCGCTCAGACCCTGGAGTTAACGGTCACCCTCAGGAACAACAGTTCCTTTATTGCCACATTCGGACAGAGCAGTTCTAAGTACGGTCCTCCTCGAATTCCGTTCTAATAGCTGCCCTTCCCCAGGGGAACGTTTCAGTCTGCATTCCCACATGAGTCGGGACCAGGTCGGGACTGATGCGACGCACAGAGAGAGTCAGGAGACGAAGGATGGAGCGCAGGCCATACTTCTTGGTTTCATGGAGGAAGGAGAGCAGAGCGCCGCAGACAAAGGAGACCACGTGTCATTTTTACATATTAAACACGCCAAGGCTGTGTCCGTGTCGTATGAGGAAACATTTCAGCCTGACAGCATGACAAGGGGTGGAGCTACCGAACACCAAACATTTCCGTCAGATGTGTTCCTATGGAAACCAGAACAGACCCAGCTGAGGAGAAGGAGCTGAAATGGTTCCAGGAACTGAGGACCATGGTCCCGAGTTCCTGTATGTGCGAATGCGGGAAAAAACGGACCCGTTCCTGAAAAAGTTATAGGAACTGCCAAAGGTTCCTACAGTGGGAATGCAGCTAATGACAATGAAAAAGAAAAAAAAAAAAAAGTGTAAACGTTGGCTGTATGTGCACTGCTCACCTCCAGGGCTTCGGTCATGATGCAGCCCATGACGGCACACACTCGCAGCGTGCCCTCCATGTCCAGCTTACGGAGGGAAGATTTGAGTTGGTCGATGGGAACCAGCCAGGCTCCAATGGCAGGTGTGGCGGTGCTGAGCAAATTCAACTGCCTAGACGTGCAAAAGAGAAAACTTTTCTTTTTAAACTCTTTATTTATAGTAGAAAACATTGAACAATTACCCATTCAAGGTCCGGGGGTTGTCAGTATTTTCGAAAGACAGAATATCATACGCAACACATTAAAACAGTCTCACTCATTGGGCCATTTCTGCCATCGTTTTTCACCCAGATCTTTTTGGAGTTGGATTGAGTGAGTCATTTGCTCCAGGACATGCAATTGTTTTACAATATCTACAAAAGTATCTGTAGTGGGGGCATTTTTCTGGCGCCAGCATTTTGTGACGGCCTTTTTACTTGCTGCCAGCAAGACCCTAAGAAGATAATTATCAGCTTTACTCAATCCATCTGGAATATTTCCAAGATAGAGAGTTAGGAATGATACATTGATATTGAAACATAGAACATTTGAAATTATATTTGCCACTTCCCTCCAGAAAAACTGGATGGGGGGGGCAAGACCAAAAAACATGGGCCCCATCAGCAAAGACCTCTCCACATTCTCTCCAGCAGGCCAGTTGTGTGCCAGTCTATTTGGACTTCTGCTTGGAGAAAACGTCACCTTTTATCTGATCAAAAATATGCTTATTCTTCTATTTTATCAGCATTAGCTTTCAGTCCATTAAGGGATTCAGTTTGTAGTTGTAAAGAGTCTGTCTGAACTTTTACAGCCTCAAACTCAATCCAGAGCTCTGAGGTGTATAAACTGAGTAAAACCCTTCGAAAAACCCATTTAGAGCTTTTCAAGAGGCTGATCTTGGCTTTTAATCATAGAAGCACTGATTTATTGTCAACTCGTGCTTATTGTTGTATATTCAGCTTATAAAGCACTTTGACTTAACTAGCAGTTAAAATGTTAAATGTGTAACATGTGAAGTAATATGTAGAGAGACTTTTGCATTTTCTGTTCGTTTCTCTTACGCCAGGTAAATGGAGTTTCAATAAAACTCTAAATTCAGGGTGCACCTCCCTTTGTGATCTGTTTGCTGAGCTGTCAGACCGACAGATCTGCACTGACAGTGACTGACAACTGTAGCCGTGAGGGGCCTTAGTAATTGGTGCTATCATACCTCGATATGGCCTTAGTAATCGGTGCGGTCATACCTCAATATGGCCTTAGTAATCGGTGCTATCATACTTCGATATGGCCTTAGTAATCTGTGCTATCATACCTCGATATGGCCTTAGTAATTGGTGCTATCATACCTCGATATGGCCTTAGTAATCGGTGCGGTCATACTTCGATATGGCCTTAGTAATCTGTGCTATCATACCTCGATATGGCCTTAGTAATCGGTGCTATCATACCTCGATATGGCCTTAGTAATCGGTGCTATCATACCTCAATATGGCCTTAGTAATCGGTGCGGTCATACCTCAATATGGCCTTAGTAATCGGTGCTATCATACCTCGATAAGACCTTAGTAATCGGTGCGGTCATACCTCGATATGGCCTTAGTAATCTGTGCTATCATACCTCGATATGGCCTTAGTAATTGGTGCTATCATACCTCGATATGGCCTTAGTAATCGGTGCGGTCATACCTCGATAAGACCTTAGTAATCGGTGCGGTCATACTTCGATATAGCCTTAGTAATCTGTGCTATCATACCTCGATATGGCCTTAGTAATCTGTGCTATCATACCTCGATATGGCCTTAGTAATCTGTGCTATCATACCTCGATAAGACCTTAGTAATCGGTGCGGTCATACCTCGATATGGCCTTAGTAATCTGTGCTATCATACCTCGATATGGCCTTAGTAATCTGTGCTATCATACCTCGATATGGCCTTAGTAATCGGTGCGGTCATACCTCGATATGGCCTTAGTAATCTGTGCTATCATACCTCGATATGGCCTTAGTAATCTGTGCTATCATACCTCGATATGGCCTTAGTAATCGGTGCGGTCATACCTCGATATGGCCTTAGTAATCTGTGCTATCATACCTCGATATGGCCTTAGTAATCTGTGCGGTCATACTTCGATATGGCCTTAGTAATCTGTGCGGTCATACTTCGATATGGCCTTAGTAATCGGTGCGGTCATACCTTGATATGGCCTTAGTAATCTGTGCGGTCATACTTCGATATGGCCTTAGTAATCTGTGCGGTCATACCTCGATAAGACCTTATTAATCGGTGCGGTCATATCTCGATATGGCCTTAGTAATCTGTGCTATCATACTTCGATATGGCCTTAGTAATCTGTGCTATCATACTTTGATATGGCCTTAGTAATCGGTGCTATCATACTTCGATATGGCCTTAGTAATCTGTGCTATCATACCTCGATATGGCCTTAGTAATTGGTGCTATCATACCTCGATATGGCCTTAGTAATCGGTGCTATCATACCTCAATATGGCCTTAGTAATCGGTGCGGTCATACCTCAATATGGCCTTAGTAATCGGTGCTATCATACCTCGATAAGACCTTAGTAATCGGTGCGGTCATACCTCGATATGGCCTTAGTAATCTGTGCTATCATACCTCGATATGGCCTTAGTAATTGGTGCTATCATACCTCGATATGGCCTTAGTAATCGGTGCGGTCATACCTTGATATGGCCTTAGTAATCTGTGCGGTCATACTTCGATATGGCCTTAGTAATCGGTGCGGTCATACCTTGATATGGCCTTAGTAATCTGTGCGGTCATACTTCGATATGGCCTTGGTAATCGGCGCGGGCATACTTCGATATGGCCTTAGTAATCTGTGCGGTCATACCTCGATAAGACCTTATTAATCGGTGCGGTCATATCTCGATATGGCCTTAGTAATCTGTGCTATCATACTTCGATATGGCCTTAGTAATCTGTGCTATCATACTTTGATATGGCCTTAGTAATCGGTGCGGTCATACCTCGATAAGACCTTAGTAATCGGTGCGGTCATACCTCGATATGGCCTTAGTAATTGGTGCTATCATACCTCGATATGGCCTTAGTAATTGGTGCGGTCATACCTCGATATGGCCTTAGTAATCGGTGCGGTCATACCTCGATATGGCCTTAGTAATCGGTGCGGTCATACCTTGATATGGCCTTAGTAATCGGTGCGGTCATACCTCGATATGGCCTTAGTAATTGGTGCGGTCATACTTCGATATGGCCTTAGTAATCTGTGCTATCATACCTCGATATGGCCTTAGTAATCTGTGCGGTCATACTTCGATATGGCCTTAGTAATCTGTGCTATCATACCTCGATATGGCCTTAGCAATCGGTGCGGTCATACCTCGATATGGCCTTAGTAATCGGTGCGGTCATACCTCGATATGGCCTTAGTAATCGGTGCGGTCATACCTCGATATGGCCTTAGTAATCGGTGCGGTCATACCTCGATATGGCCTTAGTAATCGGTGCGGTCATACTTCGATATGGCCTTAGTAATCTGTGCGGTCATACCTCGATATGGCCTTAGTAATCAGTGCAATCATACCTCGATATGGCCTTAGTAATCGGTGCTATCATACCTCGATATGGCCTTAGTAATCGGTGCGGTCATACCTTGATATGGCCTTAGTAATCGGTGCTATCATACCTCGATATGGCCTTAGTAATCGGTGCGGTCATACTTCGATATGGCCTTAGTAATCGGTGCGGTCATACCTCGATATAGCCTGTGAAGGTGAGCGGACATTAGTGGGAGCAGCGAAGCTGAACCAGATCTCTCTGATGGTCAGCTTCATGCTGCTGGAGTCAGGCGGTGGGGGCATTAGGGGCAGGTCTTTCTTCAGGTCGTCAGACTCGACTCCTTCATCCTGCAGAGAAGAAAGTTGGATTTAGCTGAAACAGTTCGACTGTTTTCTTCTGTTAGAGCAGCAGTCGATCCGCTGTTCTTTCCCATTATACATATATGTTTACATGCACCTTAAAAGCCAGCTTTTAGTCATACTAACACAAAAAAAAGCTTTTCTTAGTTTCATGTAAACATACTAACTTCCAACCCTTCCATCCCAAGTTGCTGAATCTCCTCCATCTTAGTCGGAGTGGGCCCATTCTTCTGGTACACATATTTACATCTTTATGTAGGCTGACTGCAGCTTTTACACTTAAGTGGCATTTAGGACTTGTTTTGCTGCAGGAATCCTCACTAAATGTTACCAAAATCAGCTTTTAATGCATCAGACTGTAGGTCAACAAACTGTGATTATTATTAAAAAATATTCTTCAGTTAAGTCCTTGTTGTTTGTTTTTTTAACTGCAAGTTGAGAAGACCTAGGCTACTTGGTTCGCCTGATTACTGCCAGTTTCGGCCCTTTTTAATCCAAACTGATGTCTTTTCTATGCTTTCTTCATAGTCATAGTCAGAGTGAACTTTATTGTCAATCTTCTATGAAACAGTACATTACACAGTGACTGAAATTGCGTTTCCCCAGACTCCAAATGTGCAGAAAGCTATAATTGACACGTAACTAAGACATAAACTAAAATTTGCACTAAAGATAAAAATTTACACATAAACTAGTATATGACATAAAGTGCAGATAAATATCAGTAACAACACAACAAAACAACAGTCACCACAGCAAGTACACAACAGTGAGCATCATTTTGTTACCTTTTCTTTTCTTTTAACAACTTAAAAACCCAGATAAGTTAATGATTTTCGTTCTTTCCACACTGTGTTTGTAACTGGACTTTTTATTGGTTCGGTACATTTATTTCATTCCTCGTTTTTCTTAAGTCTGTAACTTTGTTGCTCGTTTTTACAGCAAAAAAAGTAATTTTTCTCATCTAAAATGTGACATTTCTTTTTAAAAACACTGGTGCAGAAGACAGTCAAGGAAAAATTATAATGATAAACATTAAAATGAGTTAAGTTAGTTTAGGAAAACATGAATAAAAAGATAGCGGAGAGCTCATTTCTGAAGCATTTAAATGTCAAAGAAAACGATATTCATTTGGTTTGAGTGTCTCACCTGGTCGTCGGAGTCTGAATGCTCGTTAGCATCGGAGGCGGGACTGTTGCCGTCGTTTGGGAGGTTGTCATCGGACACGTCAGTGCTGTAACCACTTCCTGTTTGAGAGCCGGTCGAACCGTTCGACTTGGACATTCCAGTCTTCCCTCCGGTCTCAGAGCGACCCATCACACCAAACGCATTGTAAAGAATGGCTCCTGATTGGCGGCCGCCTGTGGCACAATGGGAACTAATTTCACTGATCTGCACACAAACGGCAAACAGTCCTCGCCCCGCTGCTCGTAGAGTCTGGACTGGGTTACCTTTGACCGTGAGGTTCTCTATGCCACATTCAAACATGATCCAGCCCCATTTCTCAACAGATGCGGCAGAACGGCCCATATCGCCCGCTGTTGCCTGGGCGTCCGTTTCATCCACCAAGGAGAACTCCTCCAATTCCTCCAGACCAAACAGCACTTTGGACTTCTCAAACGGGATAGCTGTGATGGCACATGTGCCGATGTCTGCAGGAGCGGCGGGAGAAACGCAGCTGTTAGAAATGGTGTCGTGGCCGAATTAAAACTAAAAAGCTCCGATACCAACCTGTAGAGTCCAGGCCTCGGAGCTGGCTGTGGATACGGTGGATATAGAGCCTAGCAGCGATCTCTTTGCCTTTCTCGATGCCGGCATTGGAGCGCAACGAGCCGGAAGACTGAGGCTGCATCTTGGTGGCTGATGCATACTTCTCCAAATTGACAGAAGTTCGGCCATGTTCTAGGGTGTTTGGCGTCTCTTCTACGATTCCCCTAAAAGGACCAGAAGGAACATGTGTGCTTCAGAGGCTCGTCTGCTCTTGCATTTACATTCTTGTTTGAGATGCTGCACGCGGGCCACCTTTTGGGAGTATTTAATCGTTCTATATTGGGTCCACGGCTCTAAATTAACTTTTTTTAAATCACCAGCCAATTTGGCTAGTAAGTTTCTGAAGTTACCAGCCAATCAGAATTTCCACTAGCCACATATTTTTCCGTGCAAAACAGACAGATGAGAGCCACTGAATTCATTTGATCAATTTATAAACTAAAGCTTTAAATTCATTTTACAGTGAAATTGGGAATGTATATCCAATTAAAATAATTACAATAATTAAACTTATGTACATACAAAACTTATTTTAACATATCATTACTCCTCAACCCTCACATACTATTCAGGGTCACATTTTTTGTACATAAAAAAATAACTTTAAAACTTATTTATATTCATGTGAACCCTGAATCTACAAAAATGGAAATATTTAACAACTTTCTAACCATGTTTTAGTGCAGATAATGCACAAATTAAACACAAAACTATGTGCAGAGACTAATTATGAGGGGATAATGTTAAATGCTTAAACATCGTCCGAGCTCTCTGAACTGTCTTCGGACCCATCTAAATCAGTTCCATTTTTCCCTTTTCTCACAAAGTGTCACCATGCCAGATTCAATATATTCAAAATATCATCCTCCTCCCCTCCTTTGGCGGGCAAATCTTTTCTCTTCACGGCCGGCTGTCCCAACCATCGCCACATTTTGTTAGTGTTTGCGTCTGTATTTGTACCGGCATCTATCGTATTTCCAAACCAAGAGTGACCCACGCCCACTCCCCGAGTAAAGCAGCCTCGCCGGATGCGTTCCCATAGAAACTGCGCTCGCATAGACTGTATATAATAATTTCGCGTCCCGCAAAATAGATGGTAAAGTTCCTCATTTATCATCGGCCAAGCCGGCTAGTGAGTTTTTGTTTAATACACGCCAAAAATAACTCTCACCCGCATTTGGCGGGTTGGCGGGTGTTAATTTAGAGCCCTGATTGGGTCCCAACAACTCTGAAATAAGTGTTGGATAACCGTCCAACACAACCGCAAACAACGGCCTGATGAGCGGTGGAGGAGTTACCTGTTCATCCTGAACTGCGTGGCGATCCTGTCGAAGCACAACGCCACCAGAGACACATGTGTGACGCACTTATTGGAGCATGACGGTGACCCTTCCTCTACAGACGCCTGCAGGAGGCAAAGGTTCACCTGCACAAAAAGGGACAATTTAAAGAAAAGCTGCTGCGAAAAACACATCTAAAATGATGAGTTTCAGTCCCACAAGGGCGTATGTAAGAAATAAGGTATACTTTTCACATGCCTGATGCAATAGCCTCCGAATTAAAGCACTTAATTATCAAGTATCCAAACCACTGTCTGCATCAAGTTGCTCTTGAACCTCTGGTGGTCAGAGCACAATTTGTGGAACACGGCTGGCCTCTCATTATTCGGGTCATGGGTCTCACCTTGGGGATGGAGACGTTGGCTTGAAGGCCCTTGATTTTCACATTATCCGGTTTGACGGACAGCTCCGTCTGGCCCTGGGAGATGTTGAGCGAGCCAGGGGCCGTGCCCTCCGTCTTGGACAGCTTGTGCTCCTGCTTGCCTGTTTGGCTCTGCGCAGATCCGGATTCAAAACATCGAGACGTCAGTCGCCGAGGCAATTATTTCTGCTTCTAAACTAAAGCTGACTGTGTTGAATCTCTAAATGTTTAAAGCAGAAACTTCTGACTCGTGTGCAGCTCTGTTGTGTGAGGTGTTGAACGTACCGACTCTGTGACGGTGGACTTGCTGATCTGATAGGCATCATTGAGGACTTTGCCGTGCAAGTCGTCAAGAATGGCCGCTGGGTGTCGAATACTGGCAAAGTGGACCATGGACTCGATGTACCTGAAACAAACCAGCCATTCGAGTGTTATATAAATATATTTAGTTAAAGGCCACAAATGCCGTGTGGCCTCAGAAAACGGGGGCGCCGAAACTGACAGTAAAACCTCAGGTGGGAGCCGCTTTCTCAATGAAACCAGAGCAATCTGGACTGCGAATGCTCTTCTCTCTGTGGGACAACTCCAGAGATCCGTGCTTTTACAACCACGTGCCGATAGCCCAAACCCAAATATCCCTCCTGCTCTATCCCCAACAGAGGTGGGTAGTAACGAGTTACATTTACTTGAGTAACTTTTAGAAAAAAATTATACTTCTAGGAGTAGTTTTAAATCTCTATACTTTTTACTTTTACTTGAGTGGATCTGTGCAGCAGAAGCTGTCCTCTTACTCCGCTACATTAGGCTACAATGAGCTGGTTACTTCTCTTCTTACCTCTTTGGTATTCTACGCCTCATTATTTTTATCCCCCCGCGTACGCCTCATTTTAATGTTTTATTCTGACAGAGAGAGAGACTTCCGCCAAAGGCTCTACCACATGACTGTGTTCCACCAATCAGACGCAGCCGTGCAGTCTGGTCACGTGACCGTACTCGATCTCAGCGGCGGGACGGGTTAGCTTTAGCATTAGCAGTCGTAGCAAACAAAGAAAGAAACAGATGAAAAATGTCAGAACCAACGGTGGGAAATGAAGACGCAGACGAGGCCTCATACTGAAAGCATGTTTACCTTACAAAGAGTGAGAAACAGCAGCTACATTATGTGTCTTCTGTGTCAACCAAAACAAACGCACATTTCAGCAGAAACTCAACATCTAACTTGAGGAAACATGTAGCGCTAAGTTTCCTAAACTCGTTTTTCCCCCATGGATAGGTGAATGTTTGTTTTTTAGGTTACATATGGGTTACATATGTTTTAAACATTTCCTAAGTCTCTTTTATTTTTTATTGAAGTTCTTGAATTCACCTGGATCATTTTCCATCCATCCATTATCTATACCGCTGAATCCGTCGATCGGGTCGCGGGTGGGCTGGAGCCTATCCCAGCAGTCAATGGGCGAGAGGCGGGGTACACCCTGGACAGGCCGCCAGTCCATCGCAGGGCCACATAGAGACATACGAGACAAACAACCATGCACGCTCACACTCACTCCTAAGGACAATTTAGAGATGCCAATCAACCTAACATGCATGATTTTTGGACAGTGGGAGGAAGCCAGAGTACCCGGAGAGAACCCACGCATACACGGGGAGAACATGCAAACTCCACACAGAAAGGCCCCAGCTGGGTGTTGAACCTGGAACCTTCTTGCTGTGAGGCGACGGTGCTAACCACCACACCACCGTGCAGCCCCCTGGATCATTTTAATTTAAGCTATTTTGTAATTAATTAATTAATTTTAATTTATTTTATCAATTGGATGAACTCTAATTGGCCTAAAGATGATTATTTAGTATGTTTGTCTGTCTGATTGAATGCTTGTGTTAACAAATAGACGTTACTCAACAGTTACTCAGTACTTGAGTAGTTTTTTTTCCACCAAGCACTTTTTTACTCATACTCAAGTAATTATTTGGATGAATACTTTTTACTTTTACTGGAGTACAATTTTTGGCTACTCTACCCACCTCTGATCCCCAATGACTTCAGAGTCTGAAGCACCATTGGCGGAATCTTAGATCCAAGATGCTGTGTGCAAAGGGATTAAACTGGCTTAAGTTCAAATCTTTGGCCCCAGGCTAAAAATAACACAAAACTATGAAAGTGCAGTGTGAGAACAGCTTTGTGGCAGCAGGCGGGTTATTGTTTTCAGGACTACAAAAGCCTGGTTGTTACCTGTCTAGGGATTCGGCCACAAGGGGCGTCAGCACCACATTGATGGCGCCCTTAACTTCCACGATGGCAGTGGTTCTGGTCTGAGCCAAAGGCTGCTCCAGGGTCCAATCGTCCGTCGTTGTGTCCTCATCCGTGTTCTCCATGGCCCTCTTATCCAGGGGAGTGTACGGCGTGCTGTGGAGGAGAGAAGAGACGACCACATCAAGGCAAAACAGGAGAGACCGCTGTCCGAGGGGCTTTTGTGAGCTAGTTTAACACTTTATTATCACGGACACAGAACACGTGTGTGTCTATTTTTACAAGGGAAAAAGAAATTAAATGAATAAATATTAGGGCTGGGCGAGTTAACTCGTTATTATCGCGTTAACTCGCTAATTATTTAACGCCGATAAATATTTTATCCCGCATTAATGCAGGTTTTATTTATTTATTTATGTTAAATAAATAAATAAATAAATAAATAAAAATTTCGGGCTTTTGCGCCTTTAATGGAAAGTTCAGAGAGACAGGAAGCAGGGGGCAGAGAGAGGGGGAACAACACGCAGCACAGGGCCGTCTGATGTGGGACCAGCTGCAGCGAGGACTATAGCCTCTGTACATGGGGCGCCTGCTCAACCCACTACGCCATGGACCACCCCTGTTTTATTATTTATTTTATTATTGTAAAAGTCTGTTGCTCACAGGCTTTTATTTTGTAAAAGTCTGTTGCTCACAGGCTTTTATTTTGTAAAAGTCTGCTGCTGTCTGCTGTGGAACAGGAAAAGAAAGTAATCGGCGGATCCACCAAACATGGAGAAGGGTACGGAACTTTTACTCGGCCATTTTCATTTTAAAGTTCTTCCAGACGGCGGAGTGGACAGAACCAAAGTCATCTGTAAACTCTGCCAAGTTGAATTGTCTTCTCAGCGTAGTAGTTCCAGTCTAAAATATCACTTAAAGGCAAAACACACAACTGATAGCAGCAAGTCATTCAAGGAAACAGACAGTGGAGCGAGGCTTCTACATAAAAACTACAGAAAGATGCTGATGTTAAAAGTGTGTTTGCACAACAAATGTTATGGCACTTTCATTCATATGGCAGCACATTTAAAATAAAGCTAAATGCTAAAAGCTATACACTACTTTTGGATTCATTTTTGGATTTTGCGTACAAATGCGATTAATCGTGATTAATCAGGGAAATCATGCGATTAATTAGATTAAACATTTAATCGTTGCCCAGCCCTAATAAATATCTGATTAAAATTGTGGAAGCTGCTTAAAAAAGTATGGGAATTGTATGAGATGGAGCGAATTACATTTGCAATAAGGTTACAAAGACCCATATGTATAAAGAGATGGAGCCCTGTAATGGGTTTATTGATGCAATAAGAGAGGTGTACTTTAGTTGTAATTATTACTTTCATTTACTTTGTTTATTCATTTACTTACATAATTTTTACCCTCTTTTCGTGTTTTTCTTTATTTATTCATGTGTGTATTTAGTCTTATTTATTTGTGTAGGATAAGTTGAAGTGGATATCTAAGCAGCTGTGATGGTGTAAAGTATAATGCAAAAATGTAAAATGTAAATGTGTACTGTCTGTATGGAATGGAATACCTTTGTGAAAATAAAATATGAGTTAAAAAAAAAAAAAAGTTGTGGAAGCTGTATTTGTATGAGCTGTAGAAAGTCGAGTTTTGCTACCTGTTGTTCTCATCCATCAGCTGAAGTCCTCGGTCCAACAGCGAGCTGGCTGAGAGGCCCTGCTTCACCACCTGCGACGCCAAAGTAAAAGAGGTTTGAATACGTTCGATTTCCCCTCCGACAGAGTCTACCTGCTGAAACTTAAGTGACCATTGAGCCGTCGTTACAGGAGGAACAAATACTGTGAAGCTGAAGTAAAGACCTTAAAGCTGGGGACAGAGAGCTGGTCGAAGGAGGCGGAGCTCTCCTCACTGGTGGGCGTGTCCAGATCCAGAGGGCGATGCAGAGAAGACTTGGAGGTTCGCTTATTGGTGGGCTGCTTGACAGACCAGTTTGAGACCTGAAAGAGGTAAAAGTGATTAACCAACACGGAGGAATTAAAGGGATAATCCGGAGTAAAATGCACTTTAGATCAATTTACGGGATGTTGGGAGTACATACGTTGAGTTGACATCAGAATCATGTCATTCGGATGTGTTTTGAGAATTTCGATTTGACCGTTTTTAGCCAAAAGTCGTTAGCCTGGAGGTGACCGGGGCATATCATGTCACCGCTACAAAACGCTATTTTTATAGCTCTTCTGCAGCTCCAAACAACATAACACTTACGTGGTAGTGAGTAGAGGGTCCCTAAAGCCAAACCGAAGTGTCCCGAGGTCTTCATGTGGTCGGATAGAGAGTCCAGAATGAATTTAATCAAGCCAGTACCTTTCCGGAAATGTTGCTGCTGCAGCTGCCGCTACAGACCGTGGTGAAGTCGGTTTGATATTGGATATTCGACAGATATTCACAATAAAGCCTGGTTTATAGTCGGTAACGCAAGACGCAAAGCAAGACGCAACGCAAGCCCTTGCGCGGTTGCAAGCCCCCCCCTTGTTTGCTTGCGTGTGTCACCTCAATTTTCTAAACTTCACGCAAGACGCAAGCCACTAGCGTGGTCAAAACCGCCAACTACTTGATCGATCTGACAGTATGCAGAGCGTTTACACACAGTGCACTTCACTCCTGCCCGAGCCGAAATCAGCCGGCCTGAAAAGCTGATTTCCCTTAAGCTATAGGCTAAACTCTGTAAATATACAACTTTAGCAACATTTGAAACATTTTCAGGCGAGAAAGTAGTCGTTTAGACCCCCAACGTGTTGAAAATCTATTTACAAGAAGAAGAAGAAGCATGAATCTATGGAAGAGAGACTTGCCAAAGAGCTCCTGGCGGTGAATTTCCTTTCATCGTAGTAGGCTTGTCATTGAAAAAACCCGCTACTCCACCTACTGTCCTGGCGGTGAATCGCCACGCAGCACACGCAACCAGCGACAAAGCAAAATGAAGCATAAACGTCTCGAGCCATTAACACAAGCGCAAGACGCAAGCGCAAGGGCAAATAAAAGAAGTATAACTCAGCCTTTAGGAAATAAGGTGTCTTTTTTTCCCAATACCTCCCCAGCCTTGTGACCTAGTGAGTGTAGTACCAACCACACACACCTTTTTGTACACCAATTGAATGCACACTCTATTTTATATTAATATTATTTTATCCAATATCAAACCGACTTCACCGCGGTCTGTAGCGGCAGCTGCAGCAGCAACATTTCCAGAAAGGTACTGGCTTGATTAAATTCATTCTGGACTCTCTATCCGACCACATGAAGACCTCGGGACACTTCGGTTTGGCTTTAGGGACCCTCTACTCACTACCACGTAAGTGTTATGTTGTTTGGAGCTGTAGAAGAGGTATAAAAATAGCGTTTTGTAGCGGTGACATGATATGCCCCGCTCACTTCCAGGCTAACGACTTTTGGCTAAAAACGGTCAAATCGAAATTCTCAAAACACATCCGAATGACATGATTCTGATGTCAACTCAACGTATGTACTCCCAACATCCCGTAAATTGATCTAAAGTGCATTTAACTCCGGATTATCCCTTTAAGCCGGGTGGATTCTGTAAAACCTTCAGGCTTTGGGTCTGAGACCGGTGGGGGTACCTGGTAATGGGCCAGGTAGCTCTGGTAGCACGCCATCACGTGGGGCTGCCGCGTCACCAGGCCCGGTTCGGCCGTCTTCTCCGCCTCCACCGAGCTCTCCTCCTCCATGGCCAGGGCCGAGACGAAGGAGGCCTGGGATGTGTGGCTGGGCAGGGGCTGGGGGGGCAGAGGGGGGAGGGTCGGGGGCGGCGGCGGCGGCAGAGGGCGGGGCTCGGTGATCACCTCCCCGTTCAGGACGTAGGTGAGGGGACCCTCAACGCTGTGGTAGATGGAGCTCCGGCTAGATAAAGAAACACGTTTACCTTTAGATTTAGAGCCAGAAATACTGTAAAGCTGATTTATTTCAGTAGGAAAAGGCCTAAAACAACCCAAAAAACACCTTTTTGTTTTATAGCCGCTCTGAAAATGAGCCTCATGTGTGCCATTTCAAACTTCCTATGAGACTAAATTGAATATTTGTTTTTTGTTCAGGCTCGATCGGGGAAAACACGCTGAAGTCAAAGTGAGAGCAATTTATGCTAATAGAAAAGGAGCGAAATCCAATTTTCTCCAACATTCATACCCGTGGATCAAACATCACTGAAATCACGATCGCGTCCAGGTAATAAATCAAAGCTGCGACGTGTTTAGCCTCCGAGAAAAGTTGTTTTTCCAACAATGAAAGTCATGATTTGTTGAGTATTAGGAATCATGTGGATGCATTCCAGCAGCTGTGAGCCACCAGAGGTCCTAATTACACTTATTTAGGATTGCTTTTAATACCCAGTATGATGGCACTTTTACCTTATTTTATCTTAATCGATTTTGTTATATTTTATTACTTTCACTGTTCTTTTATTGTTTTTATTTGTTTTTACTTATTCTTCTCTTCATTTATTACCTGCTGTAAAGCACTTTGGTACACCGTAAGGATCGTCTGTAAAGGGCTGTAGAAATAAAGTACATTTACATTTAATGCCACTTTTTGAGCACAAATTAAACAGTAAATCTTCTATATTTGGGACATTTGTGCGTAAAACACTTCTGTAATGATTAAAATCCGAATATTCTGTTTTTCTTTTCTACTTTTTTACTGAAACTGACGTTTGGTACACAAATGTTTCTGCAGAAACCCCACCGTAAAACAGCTGTGAGCAAAAAAAAACCTTCTTGTTATCGTCTGAATAATAAAGATTCAGATTATTGCTGCTTATTTCCACATTTTTACTGACTTTTTTCTTCTAATTGGTGATTATTTAAACAGCAATTTCTTCCCTTTCCACTTTTTTAAAATCAAAGTTAGCGATAAAAATAATACAAACGGAGAGCTTCGATATTCTTACCTCGTAAATAAATAAAATATAAATAAAATACATTTACATTTATCACGTGAATCATTCATCCTTCAGAACGGCTGCTTCGTTTAATTTCTAAGCGGCTACACTTTGGTCAGAACTTGACAGATCAATCTGCGCTCACAGATGAAAAATAAGACTCTTTTGATGTTACTGTGGGCTCCACTCTGTCATTTAGCTTCACTGGCAGCAGGCGCCGTATTTATTCAATTCATTTTTATTTATATAGCACCAAATACAACAAATGTCATCTCAAGGCACTTAAATAATAAAGTCCAATTCAAGCCAATTGGAATTAAATTCATCGTAATCATAATTATTTATAAAATAATCCATATAGAGCCAATTCAAAAAACAATTTCCCAGCTCAGGAAACCAACAGATTGCACCGAAACTTGTCTTCAGTCCAAATACGGAAGTTTTTCTGTGCCATCAGAGTTTGAATATGAATTTCTAATATTGAATTTTTACAGCATCAAAATCAGACTTTGAATTTGAAAAACCAACAGTGTAAAAAAAAAAAATCAATTTCTAAAAATAAAAATCAGTGTAAAAAAATTAAACATCTAATTTTTTACTGAATTTAATCTATTTCCACTGAATTTTTTTAAGTTGAATTTTTTTCCACTGAATTTTTGGAAGTTGAATTTTTTTCCAATTAATTTTTGGAAGTTGAATTTTTTTCCAATTAATTTTTGGAAGTTGAATTTTTTTCCATTGAATTTTTTTCCATTGAATTTTTTTCCAATTAATTTTTGGAAGTTGATTTTTTTCCACAGATTTTTCTTTTTAGAAATTAATTTTTTTTTTGTTTTACACTGTTGGATTTTCAATTTCAAAGTCTGATTTTGATGCTGTAAAAATTCAATATTAGTAATTCGTATTAAAACTGATGGCACAGAAAGACTTCCATACCAATCTCTGAGCGTGCACAGGACGGGACTTTATCTGACCTGTAGTTCTCCATGTGATACGGCGGCTGCTGCGGCTGCTGCATCTGCTGCCTCCTCTTCTTCTTGCGCCCCGGGTACGTCCCCGGGCCTTCGTCGGCGCTGCTGATCGGCTCAAAGTCCTCGGCGGCGGAGAAGTAGGCCTCGCTGTCGGCCACCGACATGCTGGAGTCGGCGGAGCGGTACTGGTGGAAGGTGTTGGAGTCCGCCGACGGCGTGAAGGGAAAGGAGCCGTAGCTCCGGCGCTGCCGGGGAGAATCCAGGACGTTCTCGTCGCTGCGGGAGACCTCGCTGCTGAACTGCACGCCGCCGGACAGCACCGGGGGCGGCTTGTCGGCGAAGACGGCGGCGGACAGGCTCTTGGTGCTGCCCAGCCGACCGGAGTGAACGGACGACTGGCGCTTGAGAGGAGAGCAGAGAGGCGAGCGCACCGAGGAGCGATCCTGGGAGCTGTTGGGCGAGACGGGCGAGACCTCCGGGACCTCCCCCAGCGTGCTGCAACAAGAGCAAACACGAGACTCAGAAAGCATCTCGGGGAGATACACAAAACATTGGAAAGTATATCCAATGTGAAAATACCTTTCCAGTTTTGCATTTTTATTTTAGGGAAAGATGATTTTCACCCAGCGCACTTCTACAGTTACTTATTTGGTGTTCTGATATCTGTTGGTAAAAAAAAACCATCACTAGGCACTGGCTGCTTCCTGACTCCCCCACAATAGAGGAATGGAAGGATATAGTTAATGAAGTATACAAAATGGAAAAAATTACTTTTTCACTTCGCGTACAAATGAACAGATTTATTAAGTTGTGGTCAGAATGGGTCTCCTATGTACAACAGTCACGGACAGAATGCTTTAAGGCATTCTCACTATTAAGTTCCTGTTTCTCTTTATTATTATTATTCCACCAGTTTTCGGCACCTCACTACTCCTGCATGCTTTCAGCTATTTCTACAGTTTTGGTATAAAAACGTTCAGCTCTTTCAGCAGATTCCTGCTATCAGTTTTGGTGTTTTTAACTTTTACGCTTTTTAAGATATTCAACTTTTATTCAAATTTTCCCGTCATTCAAATGAATGGAAACTGCTTTCAGCTCTTCCAAATCATCTTTCCAACTACCTTTGCATGCTTTCAGCTAGAGACACCATTCAAACTTTAAATGGGTCACAAGACATTCAGCTATTACCACTTGTTTCAGCTTTTTCAAATCTTCAGCCAATTTTGAAACATGACAGTTTCAAAAACATGAACATTTTGCTCCTTCTTGATTTTTATGAATGAGCACACAGTTGAGTGCGTGCTGATAAGTTTAAATTTTTTCAAACAAATTCCTCTAACTTTCATACAGTTTAACTTACAGAAACAAATTATACCTTAAAATGTAGGAAACATTGTCCTCTTTCAGCCAATGTAACTACTAAAGAGCTCACATTTACAGAATTTCAGCTATGAGCCTTTAACTCAGATAAAAAACTCTCAAATTCTCTGACTAACTCCAATGTTAAGTTTGGTAGTTCACAAAAATCACAAAATTCCTTCAACTAATACCTCAGCAACAGTTTTTACTGCTAAAGTTGAACTATTTTCAGCTTTTTTAGCATGTTCAGCTCATAAGCATTCTCACTGCTGTTTCGCAGGAACAGCTCTTTCTAGTTTTATTTAACTGTTTAAAGAAACCCAGATGTTGATGTCCCAACAGACCACGTACATTTCTGTTCCATCCCTCTGTTCTTTTTATATTAACAACAATATAAACTTATATATGAACAAAAAGGAAATGGAAAAGAAAAAAAGAAAAAAAAAAGAAAGCATCTGGAGGGTTTTGTTCACGCTCAGTTTACGGGACTATTGGCCACGATGCTCACTCAGCGGGACTTTTGCCGTTCACGGGGAAGGTGCGCTCCTCGTTGCTAGGCGACGGGGTGTCCCTCTCTCCGGCCAGCAGGGGTAAGGCAGCGCTGGAGGAGCTGTTTTCTTCGGAGGAGGAGGCGGAGCTGTGGGAGCGCTGGGGCACCTGGAGGCTGAGGAGATGCTGGCCACGCCTCTCAGGCAGCTCCGGGGGCAGGCAGGGGGAGTGCGTCTCCGTTTTGAGTCCGACAACCTTGCCTGAGAAAACAGGGATAGGACAGACAGAAAGTCTCTTTCATGAGGCCAAGGTCACGTTTATTTATACAGCACCTTATAACAACCTGGGTTGACCAAAGTGCTTTGATTTAAATAAACACAGGGTGTATACAGGTATAAACAAGCTAAATTTAAGACTTTTTAAGACCTTTTAATACCACTTCTAAATGAAATTTAAGACCAAACGTACGATGGAAATACCAAGTAAACACACTGACAGTATGGTCAAATGACGGTTGAGTTTAAGAACATCGACTAAATGTGTGTCATGCGAAAAGATCACAAAAATGTCATCACTGTCCTAAATTAAATGTATTACAATATTTTTAGAACATTTAATGCTTATAAAATCAAGTAAATATATTAAAAAAAAATAAATAAATACTGTTCCTTTAGAGCAAAAAGAAAAATACACAAATATTTAATCTGAATTTAAGACAATTTAATACTTTTTAAGGTCTTATTTTCAGGAAAATTGATTTAAGACTTTTTTAGGACCCGTGGCCACCCTGTAAATAACAATAAAATTGGCCAATTTAATTCATCTGGCAGATAAAACTATGACAGGAAGCTCAAGATCTCTCATTTCTGCAGTGAACTCCCACATAAACAGCCTGTAATCCTTCCCCACGGCCGAGAGGCTCCAATCGCTTCTATTAATACAGGAATAAGGACGTGCAGAGTAATCCCTAACAGATCCGTACCATCCACTTTGGGAGTTTCCTTTGTGATGATCCACTCCCCCGGCTGCAGCAAAGACCGGCCGTAGCACATGTCCGACTCGGTGCTGGAAGAGGAGAAGGCGGACGAGGAGGAAGGCGTCAGGTCCTCCAGCCTGAAGAAGTCCAGGCCCATGTTGGTGCCTCCGAAGAACCGGCAGCCTCCCAGGCAGCCGCAGCGGTTCCTGCCGCGCTTGTTGCGGATGCTGGGCTCGTCGGGCCACAGGAACCAGAGTCTGGAGAGAGAAGAAACAGAATCCTCTCCTTTAGTTTCAAACATCTGCGTTACATTATGAGCTGATCGGTGACTCACTCTACAGAGGTGTGATACCACAGAGGAGTCAGTTCCCCTCTGAAAATAAGTGTCAGCGTCCACTGTTGTGTGAAACGCGTTTTAAAGGGACAGTTCGCCTCTTTTGACATGAAGCTGTATGACATCCCATATCAGCAGCATCATTTCTGAACATCTTCTTACCCCCTGCTGCGTCCTGTGAGCAGAGTTCCAGCCTCGTTTTGGTGTTGATGAAGGTAGTCCGGCTAGTTGGCTGGGGCCACAAAAATAAAGCGTTTTGCTTCTCAGAACAATATGCGTTCAACAGAGTGATACATTTGCATCACAAAATCGTTCTCCAGGAAAAAGTCAGACCATCAACAGGCGCGGCTGTCGGCAGGCGTCTTTCCTTTCCTTTAATTTCTTTTCCTTTCCTTTTGTTTCATTTCCTTCTCTTTGCTTTCTTTTTGTTTCCTTTCCTTTCCTTTCGTTTCCTTTCCTTTTCTTTCGTTTCCTTTCCCTTCCTTTTGTTTCCTTTCCTTTTCTTTTGTTTCCTTTCCTTTTCTTTCGTTTCCTTTCCCTTCCTTTTGTTTCCTTTCCTTTTCTTTTGTTTCCTTTCCCTTCCTTTTGTTTCCTTTCCTTTTCTTTTGTTTCCTTTCCTTTTCTTTTGTTTCCTTTCCCTTCCTTTTGTTTCCTTTCCTTTTCTTTTGTTTCCTTTCCTTTTCTTTTGTTTCCTTTCCCTTCCTTTTGTTTCCTTTCCTTTTCTTTTGTTTCCTTTCCTTTTCTTTTGTTTCATTTCCTTTCCTTTCGTTTCCTTTTGTTTCCTTTCCTTCTCTTTTGTTTATGTGCCAACTAGCCGGACTACCTTCATCAACACCAAAACGAGGCTGGAACTCTGCTCACAGGACGCAGCAGGGGGTAAGAAGATGTTCAGAAATGATGTTGCTGATATGGGATGTCATACAGCTTCATGCCAAAAGAGGCGAACTATCCCTTTAAATCATCACCGCTGAGCTGCTACACCGTCGAGCTCAGAGGCGAAGTCAGAGCAAACGGACGAGTGTGCGTTCCACCTTTTGGTGTGAGCGTCGTGCAGCTCCAGGAAGTGCCTCTGGACTTCACATTTGGCCGGGTGGTCGGCAGCCAGGGCGATGTCTGCCGTGATGAGGTTGAGGTTGACCGAGCCGGCCTCCAGCCAGACGGAGCGCCGCAGCAGAGGCAGCGGACCGAGACCCTGACCGAGACCCTGCCCGGGACCCGGACCCTGCCCGGCCAGCAGCAGCCTGGCGGCCTCGCTGTGCTGCTGCTGCTGCTCGATGTACTGTCGGATGTTTACGTCCTGCACCATGGCGCTGATGCCCTCGCCCACCGCCTGGTTGTGCAGGTTACAGTTGGCCACACGGACAACTCCAGTCTGCAGAGGGGGAGAAAAGAGGGGAAAAAAAAACAATCAAACGTGTTTATTAACCGACAACCTGCACGGCTGAGTCGACACATGAGCCTCAAAATGTCCAGCTGCTTATTTTAATCACACAAAAGGGCCAGAAAATGACCGCTGCCCTTCCAACATCTGGCAGCGATCTGGGATTTACTGCACCAACAGTTTAAAATGTGAACAGCAGACCCTCATAGCGAGAAGAATAATTTTACTTAATTGGAAGCAGGCTGCTCCACCCTCCTACAAACTTTGGGTTAGAGATACGCTACAACTCCTGAAGCTAGAGAAGATTAGACTGGCTCTACGACGTCCTAATAATAATTTCAGCAGGTTATGGCAACCTTTTATTACATACCTGCTCGGACAGGTATAACGTTTTGATATGTCATGTATATATTGTTATTCATCATTACTGAAAACCACATGAATGCTCTCTCACACACCTTTATTTTGTGTTCATTTCTTTAGTTATTATGTTTTTTTTTCGCTTGTCCCCTTGGGGTAGGGGGGGGGTTCTTATATATCTGTATTTCTGTATGTCTTATGTATCATTTTAAATTGTGAAAACCAGTAAATAAAGTGGAAAAAAAAAAAATGTGAACAGCAGGTTAAATTTGACATCTGAACTAACATATATTGTAAAAAAAAAAAAAAAGAATTTTGCTCACTCATGGAAACCTTATAAGGACTTTCTGGAAACTCACAACCTTGAACTGTAATTAACTGTAGAAGTTCTGCAGTTTGTGCACTGCTGTGACCCTACTGGAAGGTAATTTTGTTTTATCGTGAGAATGCATTAAGGCATTCAGAATCAGAATCACTTTTCCGGTTTAGCTCCTTCCTCTCAGAACATCAACACCGCCATTTTTGTGCCGGTCAACATTTGGTCAAAATTATTTGCATTTCAACATCAACTAGAAAGAGCTGTTCCTGCGAAACAGCAGTGAGAATGCTTATGAGCTGAACATGCTAAAAAAAGCTGAAAATAGTTCAATTTTAGCAGTAAAAACTGTTGCTGAGGTATTGGTTGAAGGAATTTTGTGATTTTTGTGTGTACTACCAAACTTAACATTGGAGTTAGTCAGAGAATTTGAGAGGTTGGTCTCGGTTCAAGGCTCATAGCTGAAATTCTGTAAAACGGATGGCGACGGAGAAGCATACATTACATTACATTACATTACGGTCATTCTGCAGACGCTTTTAACCAAAGCAACTTAGAATAAGTGCGTTCAACATCGGTAGGCAAAAGAACTTCAGGTCACAAGAAATCATAAGTGCATTTCCTTTCAAAACCAAACAGCTAAGAGCAGAACTAGTGCTAGAGTAAGTTAGGTACCGAGACAGATGGGAAGACAATTTAGGAAACAAAGACAATTTAGGATTCAATATAAACACAAGAAACTTGTGCTAAAGAAAATAAAAAAATAAAAATAAAATAAAGGACCAGACTAGGGGTGCGCGATCTGACGATATAAAATCATGACTGGCGAGGAAGAGATGAGAATCGCAGGCGATCTACCAAATTAGAGAAACCGTATAGGTCGCCTTTGCCAATCAGTGCAATGATTTTTTATTTTTTTTTTTAATGCTGGTTCCCGCCGATGCGGCAGACGTAGGGCGTCCTTAAAGGGGAAGTTCGCCATTTTGCACATTAATAGGTCCACCAAATCCTAAAACAACTGTTAGAAGGCACATTTCGCTGCGATTTTCGGGTCAATTTATCGAAATTGACCCGAAAATCGCAGCGAAATGTGCCTTCTAACAGTTGTTTTAGCATTTGGTGGACCTATTTTTCCGGACACCGTTGAATAGCAGCAGCAAGACATCCAGCCACTAGGTGGCAATAGTGCGTTGTTTGTGTACAATACAAATCAATGAGGACGGACAATAATGGTAATATAACTTCTCTGGAAGCGTATTTCGCGGTGATTTTCGAGCCAACGTATCGCTGTCCACCACAGACCACACGGTGAGTTTCATGTCTCTGCAAACGAAAGTTTAATGCCGTTTTATGATTGTTTGCTTGAGTGGTCATTGACTCAATGCAAAGGTGGGGGGGCTGCAGCAGTGGATACCTAAATGCTCCGTTCAGCACCAAATGTCCAAATTGTGATCAGAACATCTATAATTCACCCCAGACTACCTAAAAACAGGACTTAATGTGCAAAATGGCGAACTTCCCCTTTAACCTAACCGACCAATCATAGCGAACTGTGCGTCGTGACACTTTCTTACACGCCTCCATGTTGTGTTTGTAAAAACTTAGAAAACGCATGGACAGCCATGGCTGAAAGCCAAGCCGACGAGCTGGTGAAGAGGAGGAACTCCACCTCTGTAATTTGGAATTGGTTCGGGTTTTCTTCTACCCTAACCCACTGCTGCTGGCCCACATCAGGAATAGGAACAGCAGCAGCGGCACCATCCACAGCACATCCATAGCGGCGCACGGGAGAAACCCACGGCCAGCAGCAGCACTCTCGGGTCGGATGAGGAAACCGCTAGCTCGTAAGCTAACTACGGTGCAAGAGAAAAGGGATGCACCGCGACCGTGACAAACATTACACAGTTGGAAAGTATTCTTTAGGGCGCTCTGGTGATGGCAGTGCGTGACTGTGGCTGCAGTAAATGAACATGCAGCGTTGCTCATCTGTTGCTAAATGGCATCGTGAGGTGGAGTCAAGTCGTTATCAGTGGTTCGTGTTTCTATTTCCGGTTGCTTCACTCTCACTGTGTCAGATGTCATTAATTAGATCATTATTTTTCATCTTGAATTGGGTTACAGTTGAATTACAATGTGTTGATTGCCAAATTATTTCTTTTACTCCTTAGCTCTTCTGTGGTTCAGCATGTCGACTTAACTCTACTGTAATTGGTCTTTTTTTTTTTGGATGGAAGGTCGTGATAAAAAAATCGAAATCGTGATTTTATGCAAAAAAAAAACGTGATACAACATTTTTCCATATCGCCCCCCCCTAGACCAGACTCAGTGAGTAATTCCCTATAATATAGACCAGTGAGCAGTGCTGACCAACATGTCAGTGGGGTCATCAGGTGGGAACCTCCTTCCATCAGTGTTTCGTCTAGTTGGGCCCACGACACCTCCAGGAGGCTAGAGAGTGACCACTGGCGTCCCAGAGTCACCCCCCTAATGCCAGCCAACACTGCCCCTCACACCACAAAAACCATAATCTACCCCAGCCTCTCACCAACTGCACACCAGTCACAGCGGGGCGGGGATGCAAACCCTGGTTCGGGTAGGGGTAATGAAAGTATAGAGGGTGCCAGTGGTGGAGGAAACAATAAGTGCGTAAGGAACTAGGACGGAGCAGGTGATGTCCTAAGAGGGCGGATCAGGGTAGTGTTTCCTGAAGAGATGGGTTTGCAGCCTGCGGCGAAAGATGGGCAGCGACTCAGCTGTCCTGACATCAGTCGGGACAGCTGCCGAGGCCTAAACACAGAGATACTCATTACGCGGCTCCTCAAGCTTTAATTGGCAGCTCGCACTCGCATAGTAGCTTATAACAATATGGTAACAATGACAATACATTTTTTCAAATAACACACAGCGAATACTGCACAGTATTAAGTATTTTTATTAAGTTTGCATTTTTGTAGTATTAAAGGAGAACTCCGGTATTTTCAACATTAAGCCTCTTTTCTGAGTCGTCTGCAATGTTTTAGAACCCCCCTCACCGCTTTTTTGATGTTTACTGCTCTCTCCGGTATTTGCCTAATTTTGATTCTTCTCAACCTGCTTCAGAACGGCAAGTCATGTGCATGTCCTAAAAGGTCCGTAAAAGCACCATAAACGTCCGTTTTCAAAATCATCAACTCACCGGAGTGGTTACTGGTGTGCACTGGTAATCCATATCAAATTTCGTTGCGAAAAGTTGCTTCTGTCGTGTTTTATTTGGCAGCTCGTTCATGCTCGCACTATTTTCTTAGCGGTGGCGGAGTAATATCAACCAACATCCAGTACAAAATGTCAAATAAAATTTCGTTAACGCCCCTTTTTCCCGTGACGATGACGCACAAAATTGCTTCCAGAAAATAAAAATATGACGAGAATAAAAAATGATTTTCGTTAACGAGACTAAGACAAGACGAAATTTACAAGCCATGGACGAATGGACATTAAAAAATGTAACTGTTTATAATTAATTTGTCATTTGTAATTGTTAATATAAGTGTTTCTTGAACTTCATAGAAGATTGCGCGCTGTTGCCCTGTTTGTCCCTGCACGGCGCCTGTCCCACAGAGCCTCGCGCTTCCCATGTCAAGTAACGTAGCCGGTAGCTAGCTATAACTTAGCCGTAGCTAGTTCAACTTTGCAGTCCAGTCATGGCGTCGGGCTCGGATACCGGTATACAGTTTGTTGGAGCTGGGCAGTGTGTGATATATGTTAAAAAGAGAATCAGTGTGTGGAGAAGTTTTATTCTGTACAGTGTTGACTAAAATGACTAAATAGGACTAAGACTAAAATTAATTTTCGACATTGTGACTAAGACTAAGACTAAATTTAAAAAAAGCTGACGAAATTAAGACCGATTACAACAACAAACTACAAATACAACATGAAGAAAGTCGAGGACATGCACGCCAGCTTTTGCTCATCCCAGTATTAAGGTAAATGTGGTCTTAATTGAAAATGTATTGGCTAGGTTGTTTCTTTTTTATATGTAGAAATGCATATTTGCAAAAGGGGACTTTAGTATGTTGTGGTAAAAGTGGCTCTTCCCTTGATTTTGAAGTCTTTTCTTTACACATCCTCGGTGCTCAGGGCGAATCGTTACCTTGATATTGGCGGCGCAGCCGTGCTCCACGAAAAACAGGTCGACTCCGTCCATGGCCAGCCGCGTCATGGTGTACTTCAGGTCCTCTGATGTGCGACAGTGACCAGGCAGGCAGCTCAGCTGGAAGACAAACCAGTGTTCAGAGGCTTTCTCACAGTCTTTGACTGCGCTTTACATTCTGCCCGCGGCCACAGCTGCTCAGTTGTCAGAAACTAATGAGGGCTCTGGGGTAGAGCTTTAAAAAAAACCTTGTTAGTCTACACATACGAGCAAGCATCTCTGAACTTGACTGAGCCCATCAACAGCGGCGCGTACGCCTCCGATGGAAGGCAGCTGCGAGCACAGAAATAGATGTGTGCTGTCGCCTTTTCTGTTTCTTAAACTGTGGCCTTTCTGAGTCGAGCTTCATTAGAGAAAAGGTTTCTGTTTTTGGTATCAGATCACACAGGATAAATCTGACCAACATTCAAGGCCTCCAGCTGTAACGATCCAATTTAGCAGCATTCGGACACACAGCTTCGCCAGCTGCATCAGAAAATAAGCTCGCCTCACGCTTTGCTGCCAGTTTGTACCTTTGCGTCGCAGATGCGCCGATCGACGCCGTGCTGGCAGATGACGGAGGGCTTGGGTTGTTCCAGCTGGAACTCTCGAGAAACGACGTGGAATAGGAAAGACTCGCCCCACTCGATTATGCTGGCCACCTTACGGTCACAAACACAGAGAAAGAGGAAATAAAAAGGGTAACTCAGCTCGCTAACTCAGCTCGCTAACTTATCTTCTTAAGGCGAGACACTACAGGTCAATGGGGTAATATTTTAAAACATGAAACTTCCTCAGGAATTCAAAATATACTGTCCATAGCCTAAAAAAACATTGATTTTCGCCATATTTTTTTATTATAATGTCACATAAATCAGGCCAGGAATGATTTATCAACAAATCCTTCTGTAAGTATCTTCAGAATACTGCTAAGTGTATAACTGGAAAGTTTGGTGTTAGTAGGTGCTCCATAGGCTGAGATATTGATACTGGAAAAATACAAAAAAACTGATTTTGAGAAAACTAACCCTAACTAGCTTTTAAGGCGAGACACTACAGGTGAATGGGGTAACATTTTAAAATAATAGATATCACCATGAAACTTCCTTAGTTGATTACTTATACAAGTATGAAAAAAAAATGTATTACAAGTTTTATAAATTTGTATGTTTAATTATGCAAATTAGGCATTATCTCATTAAATATGTGCACATTTGCATATATTTCCGGAAGATAGATCTGAACATATGATAAAGCCAGGCGCAAAATTCTTTTTTCATTATGTTTACACACAAAATGAAAAGAAAATTATGGAGGGATTTCAGGATATCTGCTTTCATTTCCTAGGAAATCAAAATATACTGTCCATAGCCTAAAAAGAATTGATTTTCGCCATATTTCTTGATTATAATGTCACATAAATCAGGCCAGGAATGATTTATCAACAAATCCTTCTGTAAGTATCTTCAGAATACTGCTAAGCGTATAACTGGAAAGTTTGGTGTTAGTAGGTGCTCCATAGGCTGAGATATTGATACTGGAAAAATACAAAAAACTGATTTTGAGAAAACTAACCCTAACCCAACTAGCTTTTAAGGCGAGACACTACAGGTGAATGGGGTAACGTTTTAAAATAATAGACATCACCATGAAACTTCCTTAGTTGATTGCTTATACAAGTATGAAAAAAAAATGTATTACAAGTTTTATAAATTTGTATGTTTAATTATGCAAATTAGGCATTATCTCATTAAATATGCGCACATTTGCATATATTTCCGGAAGATAGATCTGAACATATGATAAAGCCAGGTGCAAAATTCTTTTTTCATTTTGTTTACACACAAAATGAAAAGAAAATTATGGAGGGATTTCAGGATATCTGCTTTCATTTCCTAGGAAATCAAAATATACTGTCCATAGCCTAAAAAAAAACCCATAGATTTTTGCAATATTTTTTTCTTATAATGTCACATAAACCAGGCCAGGAATGATTTATCAACAAATCCTTCTGTAAATATCTTCAGAATACTGCGAAGTGTATAACTGGAAAGTTTGGTGTTAGTAGGTGCTCCATAGGCTGAGATATTGATACTGGAAAAATACAAAAAACAGATTTTGAGAAAACGGCATTTAAAGATTTAAATAGGGGAATTTAATACATCTGTATTGGAAACAATTGCTCAAAAACAGAATAAATACTCAGGCCCTTAGTAATACTAATATTGAATAAAATTATCTTATTAATAAAGAACACAAGTTAAAGCTCGAAGCTCGGCATGGCGCGTTGGAACGCTAACTTTTTGGTCAATTCGGGCGAAACGTGCTGCTGCGAGTAAACGAAATGTAATAAAATAAACGTTTTAATTTATGTTTTCAATGTTTTCTTTATAGCAGATTGAAAGAACACATGTTGAAGGAGTAGACTGGCCCAAAATCTCAAAATTGACCACTGTTTTATCCTGCCGTGTCTCGCCTTAATGTTCTTTAACTCCAGCTGATATAAAAACAAAAAACCACACACCTGAGGAGCGGTGACCCTGCCGGTGAGCCCCCCGGCCTGCATGTCGATAAGCCAGGCGTACTCCAGAGTGTCGCTGCCCAGAGGAAGGCCCTGAGCCGAGAACATGGCGTGCGCCCTCATCTGCAAGCCAGACAGACTCAGGTGTCCGTCCCTCAGCACGCCGTCCGCCGTCGGACGCTGGAGGCAAAAACCAGAGATCAGACGGAAAAGTGATCCTCACAAAGAGTCTCTTCCTCGAGCATAAGCTGTTATTTCTCTTTGTAACATCCCAACATGCGGCACAGAAAGGGCGTTGCATCCCGCTGGAGGGGGCGAATGTGTCTGGGAAAAAGGATTCGAGTCATGACTAAAATATACATAAAAAAATAAAAAAAACACGGAGCTGCTTATTTATAAATGTGGCTGAGAGCAGATTTTATTTAGCTTGTTTTCCTATGACTGAGTCATCCTCTCAGGTTCCACCTTAAAGAGCCGGCTGTGCAGCTACTGTCGGCCCCACGGAGCAGGAATTATTCACCGTGTTAGACCGATGCTGTAACCGGCGAGATGGACAACAGACGCCAGCAAGAGCTGCTGCTGTTATCGTTTCCACAAATACAAAGAAGAACGTTGATTTTCTGCCCGATTACTGACAAAATAAACCAGAAATCTGTCAATTTAAACTGTAAAATGGAAATTAAATGAGGAAAGTGAGACATTTAACTGAAAAATATGAGCTTATATTAAATCTGATGGCAGCAACGCGTCTCATAAGTATTGGGACAGGTCCATGTTTCTTCTTTTAACAACATCTGTAAACATCTGGAACTGAGGAGCCCAGCTGCTGGACCTTTGGGAGAGGAATGTTGTTGGTTTTTATTCACATTTCAAACAGCTTCACGAGTTACTCTGGACCTGGGAGTTGTGGTTTAAAGCTAAAATCAGCCCCGTGGGGGGCGGCTGCGTCTACTACAGGGCTGTTCAAATGGCGGCCCGCGGCCTAGAAGCAACACCCGAGTGTCTCTCAGCCCTCAGACGAAAAACCGTCGTTTTAACGGACCGATGCCGTTTTATTTTACCGCCAACTCCAAACGCACCTTGTGATGTGCTACGGTCAGATATGACCAGGATGTTACTTTCATTTCATTTCAAAAGGGAGACAACATTTTGTGACCAAAATATTCTTTTTAGTATTTTAAAGTGAAAAACAGCATTGTTGTTACCTCAGGTTCTATTTATTTAGAGAAGTTTTTAATGCACTTTTTGATGTTCTTATGTCAGAAATAGAATAGAAAAGAAATAGAACAGAAAAATACTTTATTCAAAATTCTAATTAGTCAAGTAGCTAATAAATAAATAATAAAAATGTTTGTTAATGTATGTTTATTTCATTTCAAAAGGGAAAACTATTTCATCACCATGGATGTGCACTTTTTGTTTTTGTTCAAAAATACGAAGAGGGGGAAATGATGAATAAACATCACGTTATTCGTCATCACCTCCTCCTTACTGACCGCTGAAAACGTCCGACCCAGCTTAAGGTCTCGGTTTTAAAATCTGGCCCAACTGAATTTGTAATGGAACAGCCCTGATCTACCACCTGGTAGTTGTCACTGACGAAGATGTGAACGGGAGACAGGAGCATCTGAAGCATCGTCTCCTTGTAGCCCTTTTTCATCTCGAAGCACAGCCGCTCCAGAAAGCCAGACGGACCCTCCGGACCCTCACTGCTGCAGTGCTGGAGGCGCCAAAAACAGTTAGTTACTGTCAGAAATATCACTTTAAGCATCTGCATTACTCTGCGTAGTGCTGGGATGTTTGATCGGATCAAAGGCAGTCATCAGTCTTACTATCGGCAGCCGGCCGTGGACTTTGTAGAGGTTGATGAGCACCGTGATGTCCCAGGGCCGCAGGTCCAGGGGATGGATGTCTGCGCCCTCCTTCTGTTCGCCGTCCTCCATCCCCAGAGGACACCAGCCGAGGCCCGAGGAGGTCGACGCCGACAACACCGGGCTGGACACGGCCTCCTCAAAGTCCGTGTACATGTCGTCCTCGCCAAAGTAGTTTTCCTGTTCGAACGGCAGAATGGGAGATCAGAAAGCTCTCAGGCTGTGTTTGAAACCGCATACTTCTCCTACTACTCCTACTAACTTTTTGAGTTAGTATGCGAGTTTGAGTAAGCGAGAAGTTCCCGGATGCATACTAGATTCTCTGAAATGTTGGGTATGCATCATTAGGTTACTACTCATACTCAAACTACCCAAGATGCAACGTAACGTGACGTCGCTGATCGTCATTTCCTGTCAAAACGGCAGTTTCAAGCTAGCTACAACGAGGGTAGGTTCACTTCCTGTTTTCAAAACAAAAGCACCAATTGTATGGTAATGGCTTTCCCTATGATAAAAGGCAACGGGTATTTTATTTTGTGAAAATAACCAGAAGTGCGTTAGCTCACTGCGGCTAGCTTTAGTAGCGCCGAATTTGTGGGAACAAAATTGTAAACAGCCGGTATTTTGTCAGGTTTTCAACACGTTGGGGATCTAAACGACTACTTTCTCACCTGAAAATGTTTCAAATGTTGCTAAAGTTTAAAGAGTTTAGAGCTTAAGGCAGTGGTTCTCAAACTTTTTTGGTCATTCCCCACTTTGAACAAGTGGGGATTTTCAAGCCCCACCTGCCCCTGTCGCCCCAACAAAAATATTGATAAATTACATTTCAACTCGATTGAACTAACACCAAGTAACATCATATTTTATAATGAATCAAAATCAATAACATCAAATAACACAAAGTTCAAAAAGAGAAAATAAAAGCGTTTAATTTGCAATCTGTGTAAAAAAACAAAAAAAAACCTCAAATGTATCCCTGCATTAGTGGCTGCAATGAGCCTGTTGTGCACTGCACAACTTCTCAAAACGTGGTTGCAGGCTTGAAACTGCCACTCTCAAGTCATGCTCAATGTTGAGCTGAGATCTGTGTTTTGTTTTCAGAGATGCCACAGCTGAGAAGCATGTGGTTGCATTTCGGGATTCTGTATGTAACTTTGTATGAGGCCATTTGTGCTTGACTGTTAACCGACGCGGCCTTTACCATGCGTTGCTCCTGCTGTCGATTTTCTTTTAAAGAAATCCAGTGGTTTGTTAACGTGACAGGGGTGTGTTATAGTGATGGGATACTCGAGTTTGTATGAGTCACTCACTAAAATGAATCGGGTTTTCGAGTCACTTGAATCAATCACCCAGAGTGTGCGCCACGGAATGTACAAACAAGTTCCAAACCACGTCCCAAATCATTGTGAAGAAGGCTAAAAATCCAGAAGTCTCCAAGGCGAAACATTTATTTTTCTTTCTTTCTCTCTAAATAAATTCAAATAACCCAAATAGCCAATAAATTAACATTCAGTGTGAAACAGTGCAATTGTAATAATATATAATTATATTAAAATTATAATAAAATGTATGAAACTGTGCACAAATAGAACATTTAAATAACCTAAACAATAGTGAAAAAATAATAATATTCTAACATTCAACACTGCACCATTAAAATAAGATAATTATGTACAGATTGTACAGATCTCGCTTCCTTCAAAATAAAGCCGGAAGGGAGAGGGAGCGAGGGAGCGAGCTGTGAGCTGCCTGTGAACTGTGAGTCGGGTATAAAATCATGAGTCCTGAACCGTGTGGAGCAGCGAGTTTACGAGGGAGAGCGAGTGAGCTGTGAACAGCGAGTCTTGAATCATGCGTCCTGAATCATGAGTTCTGAACTGTGCGGAGCAGAGCTGGCGAGTTTCTCGGGTATGGGAGGGGCTCTACAAGCTGGGAGGGAGCGCGAGCTGTATTAGCTCCGCTTCAGCCACAGAGCTAATACAGCAATTAGCTTTATACATTTACGCAATTGCAGTTAGAATAATAGTTGTGTGGCATGTCTCCTCTTAACAGTTAGCTAACAGTAGCAGCGGTGAGTCAGTGAACGAGTTAATGGAGACAATAACTCCCGGGCCACAAATGTATCCATGTTGCTCACAGCTACGCTACCTGCTACCTTGCTGTCCAGCCGCAATTAACAACCCGACGTCAATCATTGTTTTTGCACTTTAGTTCCAGGTTACGTTTTTCTCCCGGTCTCCCAATGCTCTCTCATAATTTTAGCTATTCATTATTACTTTGTTTGTGTGTGGGTGTTTTGTTTAGTGAATTATCTTTATTGTAAATAAAGAAAAGCATTTAAGATGGGCATAAAATTTAAAATTTCCTCCCGTTTGTCGCGCCCCACTTGCCATGTCTCCGTTCCCCACCAGTGGGGCGCGCCCCACACTTTGAGAAGCACTGGCTTAAGGGAAGACACCTTCAGGCCGGCTGATTTCGGCTCGGGCAGGAGCGAAATGCATTGTGGGTAAACGCTCTGCATACTGTCTGATCGATGAGTATGCAGTATGTAGTATGGAAGTATGTAGTATGCAGTATGCCGTATGTAAGTATGTCGTATGTACTATGTAGTTTGCAGTATGAAGTATGTAGTATGCAGTATGGAAGTATGGAGTATGTAGTATGCAAGTATGTAGTATGCAGTATGCCGTATGTAAGTATGTCGTATGTACTATGTAGTTTGCAGTATGAAGTATGTAGTATGCAGTATGGAAGTATGGAGTATGTAGTATGCAAGTATGTAGTATGCAGTATGCCGTATGTAAGTATGTCGTATGTACTATGTAGTTTGCAGTATGAAGTATGTAGTATGCAGTATGGAAGTATGCAGTATGTAGTATGCAGTATGTAGTATGCAGTATGGAAGTATGCAGTATGTAGTATGCAGTATGTAGTATGCAGTATGTAGTATGTAGTATGCAGTATGCAGTATGCAGTATGTATTATGTATTATGTAGTATGTAGTATGTAGTATGCAGTATGTAGTATGCAGTATGTAGTATGTAGTATGCAGTATGCAGTATGCAGTATGTATTATGTATTATGTAGTATGTAGTATGTAGTATGCAGTATGCAGTATGGAAGTATGCAGTATGTAGTATGCAGTATGTAGTATGTAGTATGCAGTATGCAGTATGCAGTATGTATTATGTAGTATGTAGTATGTAGTATGTAGTATGCAGTATGCAGTATGGAAGTATGCAGTATGCAGTATGCAGTATGCAGTATGCAGTATGTAGTATGCAGTATGTAGTATGCAGTATGCAGTATGCAGTATGTAGTATGTAGTATGCGGTTTTGAACACAGCCTCAGACTTTCATCTTCCAAATGTCACTTTTCAGATGCAGATTGAAGGGTTTTCTGTACCTTGATGGCGATCAGGGCTCGGAGCAGAGGCCCGTAGAGCAGGATTTGAGAATCTGGGGACATTTCCATCTCCACGTGAAGCCTGTCGGGAGGCAGCTCTGAGGGGTCGGTGCCGGCCCGGCTGTTGGCAGCTGAAGCGGACGTGGAGGTGTAGCGTGGCGGGGCGCTGGTGGTGAGCTCCGGGGGCCGCAAAGCTGACAGCATGGACTCCTCCATCTCAGACACTGATGATAAGATGACAGATCAGTGAGAATGTGTCTTAATGCTCTGCTAAGAAATAATCCCGGTGAGCTTACACGACTGCTTGAGCTGCTCATCGGCCTTCTGCGGATAGATGGGGTGCCAGGTGTAGTCGATGATGAGCAGGAAGTTTGGCACGCTCCAGCAATCCACCCAGCCGGCCCTGGTGTGAGGATGAGTAAGGCAGCACACAGTTATAATGCTGGATCATCATTTTCAAAAAGATTTCACACCTCATCGTTTGCTTTATGACCCATTCAAGAGAAGGACAAAGTGGAGGCGACAGACAGCAAACAGGTCACGCCTAATTTCCCCCGATCGTACCCTCCCAGATCTAAGAGTAATACATCAGTACAGCCCAGACTCAGGGCTGCAAACGTCTAAAATAAGCATGCACGTAATCTGATGAGGCAAACAGATGGATGAACGGATGATTTCAAGCTGCATACCTGCTAATATCGACTACATTTAGACTAGCATGGGCCGCCGCTAACATCATGGATTTATTTTCAAAGTTGCACATCAAACTTGGGTTAAAATCCAATAAAAAAGGGAAAACGAGGTATTATTTGTCATTTTGCTGCCTAAACATGGCAAAGATGCTAACATCATGGATTTAGTTTCAAAGTTACACATCAAATTTGGGTTAAAATCCAATAAAAAAAAAAGGGAAAACGAGGTATTATTTGTCATTTTGCTGCCTAAACATGGCAAAGATGCTAACAGCATGGATTTAGTTTCAAAGTTACACATCAAATGTGGGTTAAAATCCAATAAAAAAAGGGAAAACGAGGTATTATTTGTCATTTTGCTGCCTAAACATGGCAAAGACGCTAACATCATGGATTTAGTTTCAAAGTTACACATCAAATCTGGGTTAAAATCCAATAAAAAAGGGAAAAGAGGCTTAGAAAACGAGGTATTATTTGTCATTTTGCTGCCTAAACATGGCAAAGACACTAACATCATGGATTTAGTTTCAAAGTTACACATCAAATTTGGGTTGAATCCAATAAAAAAGGGAAAAGAGGCTCAGAAAACGAGGTATTATTTGTCATTTTGCTGCCTAAACATGGCAAAGACACTAACATCATGGATTTAGTTTCAAAGTTACACATCAAATTTGGGTTGAATCCAATAAAAAAGGGAAAAGAGGCTCAGAAAACGAGGTATTATTTGTCATTTTGCTCCCTGAACATGTGACAATTTATCATCATCATCATCATCATCCAAGATTTCTTGAGTGTGGCAAACTTCTTTAAATGCAGATGCACTGATGTCCCTTTTTATGTCATAAACTTTCAAACAAAAAGGGTAAGCTTGGGATGTCATGGAGATTCTCCAAAGGTTGAGACCGTATAACAGCCAAATGAGTGTCCTGATGCTCAAACAGTGACGACATGAAGGCTCATCAGTCGAAAACAAAGAAATAATTGAATTTTCATGGTTTGTAAGGGTTCTTTGACCAATTTAAAGTCATGTTGATAAACAACTCTGTCTTTATAGGAGTAATTCTTATGTAGAAAACTGAGGTAATCGTATCTAATCTGTATACGTGGAAAGGTAACTGCGACTTTTCTTGACGAGTCCACATCAACAGGAAGAACAAAATGAGCCTTTGCTCGTCTTATTGCTACATATAAATAAAGAATGGAAACATACACATCGCCTGGTAAAACTATGCCCCCTTGTGGTGACTTTTTTGAGGAGTAAAGTTACAAAATCCACCTTTAAAAAGACGCCGAAAGATAACCGAACAGAAAGCGATCCGTTCCAACATGGAGTAAAAAAATTCTTGACTCAACAACAGAAGCGCAACAAGAAATGTTTGTAAGTTGCGTTTCTGCCAGAGCGACAGCTGCCAAGTCCCTCAACAGAAAGTAGTAGCACAGCTTAAAGGTAACGTAATGTTTAAAAAGGTAAAGTTTTTTCATAAAGAAGCGACCAAAAGAAATAATAACAACAAATCCAGTAAAAACTAGCTACAACTAATACTAAGAAGAACGAAGTAATAAGTAAAAACAACCAATAAAACACAACTGTTACTGAGTTTTTGGGATGCAAAGAGCATTTGGTTGCTTCAAACCCTAAAAGTGAGCAATAAAATCTTAAAATCAATCAAAAAACAAACTGGGAGCCAATGAAGGGAAGACAAGACCCGAGTTACGTGATCAGGCTTCAGGTTATATCGGATCGGTGCATCCCAGTGACCTACAGGTAAACCTGGATGTCATCAGCAAAGCGGTGGAATGGCCCGTTATGTTTACTAAAGACGGACCCGCCAAGGCCACCTAAACAAACAAAAAAAAGGATTGGACCAAAAACGCACCCTGAGGCACTCCACGAGGGAAGGGTGCTTATTCCAACCGCAGTTTCACATGCAGCAGACCCGTCTAAAAGCACTAAAACCGCAAAATTAACAGAACCAAACGCTAAAAGCAGGTTATTAAAAACCAATGGCCAATCAAGTAAGAGAACATTTCCAGATTTTGCTGTGTTGAGGCTTAAACACTCAGTGTCAGTGACCTGCTCAAGCAGAGCATAAACCGCCGATATGGAGCGGCCCATTGTTACCGATACCCGATCTAGGATTTTCTTAAATATCGGAACCGATACCGATACAAATATTGGATTGGTGCATCCTAGTGATCTAGCCTGATTAACATAGACTTTCAAATCTCTTCGAGATTCTGGTCTGACCAAGACCATAACGAATACGATTCGAAATGGCCTGGTCAACCCGCCTCCCTCGGGTTGCTACTGGTTGTGGCCAGAAAAGGCTGTGCCTAAGCTTAAGCCAATCACACCACTCTTTCCTCTGACGTATGATTTAGCTACCAGCGGGGCTAACTGGTAGATTAAACTCTTACCAAAGCCAGTAGGGAGCAAGGCGAAAACGTCTTTCCTGTCAAGAAATGATTCAAGGGCTGTTCTTTGCTCGATTTTTAACGAGAATCTCCCGTCGAACGCTTTCATTACAGCATCTACAGCAGTGTCAAAAGCTTGACGCTGCTCCATGTTGATATTGAATGAAGCGCTTCCGTGTACAATCCATGGGTTGAGTGGCAGTTCAACCACGTCACTACCTTGAACACGCCTTTACCCTGGGCCGCTGGCGCTGCTCAAAGTTGATTGCTTCCCGACAAAGTGGGTGGAGTTCCCATTTTTTCGGGAACTCGAATCCACCTGAATGAGCAGTTTGCCTGAGTAAGTGTAGCAGAGCCGAAGGTGTTGCGTCACTGCGAGGGCGGAGCCTGGGTACTAGTGATCTACATGTAAACCTGGATGTCATCAGCAAAGCGGTGGAATGGACCAAAAACGCACCCTAAGGCACTCCATGAGGGAAGGGTGCTTATTCCAACTGCAGTTTCACATGCAGCAGACCCGTCTAAAAGCACTAAAACTGCAGAATTACCAGAACCAAACCACTAAAAGCAGGTCAATAAAATACCCAGTGAGCCCAACTCAACAAGCACGTCAAACCTGAAATAAACAGCATCAAACTGAAGGCACATTCTCACTTCTACCTCTCCACTCATGTGTGATGAGTCATCCTTGCTAACACACTCACTTTTTTTGCCCACAACAAGAGATTCACAGTTTGAAGGTTTATCTCACTCTGCGTGGGTGATGTTCCTCCAGCGGGGTTTGGTGGGTTTGGGAGGAGGAGCCCCTTGACTCTCCCCTGACATGAACATGTCGGGGGGCAGCTTGACGTTCTGGTAGTCTTTGGCCAGGGTGAGGAGGGGGCAGCGGCTCGGGTGGCACTCGGGCAGGGACAGACGCATGTCTGTATCTTCCGCCTGAAGAGGACGAATCACAAACACCCAAATGCGCCCACACACATTCACAGCCGGTGTCAAACTGTTAACATTTGTGGGCGCGCAAGCAAATACAGCTGCATCTCAAAAATAAGTCTTTAAACCAGTGTGAAAAATTCACTAAAAGCAGTCGCACGTCTGCAGGTGAACCTCCAAAAACAGTAAAAACTCAATTAGGCATTGACAGATGTTCAGAACAAAAAACCCGTCCACTTAAGGCCGGACTCACCCTCAAGCTGAAGCGGGTATGGCAGATGGTTGGAACGAACTCATTGAAAGGCAGAGTGAAGTCTATATTGAGCGTCTCGCCACAGGCTGCCAGGTACACTATGGACAATCGATAAAGCAATTGATTAGTCTGCCTGTTTGAGGATTAAATGGAGTACACACACTGTACAGTGCATCATGACTTAATAGAGTTAAAGCATCCTGTCATGGACACTAGCTTCCACTGTTAAAGAGGCATTAAAGTGTCGGCTGCCTTCATTTCTGCTCAACACACACAGAGCAACGGGTTTATTTAACTCCTGGCAAAGCTGGAAACTCACTTTATTAGTTTAAAAACCTTTAAAAAAAAGGAAAAACATTCGTTATTCTATTTGGGCCAAAAATACAAATGCACGCGTCTGAAAATGATTTTCTCTCTAAATGAGTTTATTTTTCTACAATCTGCCACTAAAATCTGACCGACCAAAGTTTCATGAGTTTTATTTCCACCACGTCTGTCATGTATCAGCTGTTCCACGAGTTATACGACCCAAACTGAGGGGCAGGAAACCCCAGAAACAAACATGCATTTGCATCAACCAAACATGCTAAATGTTTAGGGTTAGGGTTCAGTATGGTGGCGAGTCTCCTCCTATCACACTACATACCATCAAGGTTACCGCACATACCTTCTAATGGTTCGGTGTTAGGGTAAAACTACAGGGCAGGGCGCCATTTTGTCTTAATACATAGCATTAATTAACATGCAAAAGCACAAAAAAAAAAACGCCTTTTCATGAGATCAGGCTGGGCAAAGAGATCATTTTCGTATTACATATATTTGTTTACTAACCATTAACCTTTTCTGACAGGAGATAATGCAAACAGTACAAAAGATGCTCAATAATGGTGTCAAATGCCCTTTTTCTGCAGTTTATTAGGGGAAAACGTGTGACAAATATCTGTTTAAGTACCAATACTGGGAATATGGATTGTGTTTACATCCAGACTCACTTCTAAATTAAATGATATGTGTCCTGTAGAAGAGATTTTTTAGATATCTCATTATATTACTCGATATTAAGTCTGAAGTTACTCGTTTTATTGTTATTGTGAAGTAAAGCACTGCATTTAACTAATGCAAACGTAAAATTTATAGTAACATAGTAGAAATAAAAGTTTTAGACATACAGTTGGATTTGGCCCAAAAGCAATGGTGAAAAACAAGTTTGAGAACAGTTTAGAACAGCTTGGTACAGGTTGGAACCGGTTTGGTCCGGCTTGAGAGAAATTTGGCCGAAAGCCAACCAATCGGAGACAAGTATTAGGTGTGATGCAATTGTTGCTGGGCAGAAGACACTTTGTTTTTTTGTTTTTTTAAAGAAAAAGGCAGGGCTTGACCAGAAAATTTGTCAATAAAAGCTTTTTTCCTGGGGAAAACTCTCTTTTTACTTTCGATTTAAGCAACTTTGAAGGTGCTTTTTCTTAAAATATTGAAGACTCAAACTCCGACTGGGACTTTGTTTTCCCAACAACCAGCATATCACTTGTATGGATGCCTGAGTAACCAAATGCCTGCATACTTTTTGTTGCATTTAGAGGTTTTATTCATTGAAACAGGAGTTTAGGTGTGATTATTGCTCACGAGTTGCTCCGTAAAATAGCATAAACCCTAAGTCTTCCATAAATCCAACATTTCTGTACACACACACACGATGCAAAGTACACGTCTAAGCTTCCTTTAGTTTGATCCCGTTTTAAATTCCTCACTTTTGGGCACAAGCCAGTACGACGTGGTGGCAGTAAAAGCATGAAACTTTATGTTTTCAATCAATTTTCAGAGGCAGATTTCAGTAAAAATATCAAACATAATGAAAAATATACCATTGAGGTGTTTTTCTAAATGTGTATTTTTCCTAAATGAAACATTTATAAAGCTACGTGGAATTAGTGGTGCATCAATGAGGCTGTTTCTTTGTCAACTACCTGCTGACCAATGACTAAAGGAAGGATAATTTTATCTCATCTTGAACCTCACTGAAACAACAACTAAATTAGATTACATTCAGACATCATGAACAGAAGCAATAATCTCTAATAAATCATGTTCATTTACAATGGAAGAGGTTTAATTACACCAAAAACCTCATGAATACTGTACTACAGATGCTTTTGTGGCTATTTCCATGTGGAAGTCTTACCATTCTCCTGCTGCTTGGTGGAACAGTCAATCCAGTTGTGCTGGTTTGCCGCCCAGATCATCTCAAACTGGTGGAAAAGGATCTTGAACTTCCAAGAATAGGGCACAAAGGAGTAGATGTCAGGGGCACTATCACTCGCCCAGTCCCGGATCAAATCTGTGGAAGGAGGGGAAAAGTCGTTCTCGTAAACGGCTACATGCTAATAGCTTGATCTGACCACCACATCTGGATGTAATGAATACCAGAGGTTTACGTTCACTTCGGACAAATACATTATTTTTACTGTCATCAAAGTCAGAAGTACTTAAACAACAAAGAAAATTCCAGATGAATCCAGTTTGAGTTTTAGAAGCTTCTGATTGGCTAAGAGCCGCCTTTCTCTGACATCAAGACTTGAGACTCTGAGACTTGAAAGCTAAGACTTGAGACTTACTTGAGACTTGAAAGCTAAGACTTGGGACTTACTTGAGACTTGAAAGCTACGATTTGAGACTTAGTTGAGACTTGAAAGCTAAGACTTGAGACTTAGTTGAGACTTGAAAGCTAAGACTTGAGACTTACTTGAGACTTGAAAGCTAAGACTTGAGACTTACTTGAGACTTGAAAGCTAAGACTTGAGACTTACTAGAGACTTGAAAGCTACGATTTGAGACTTAGTTGAGACTTGAAAGCTAAGACTTGAGACGTAGTTGAGACTTGAAAGCTAAGACTTGAGACTTGAAAGCTAAGACTTGAGACTTACTTGAGACTTGAAAGCTAAGACTTGGGACTTACTTGAGACTTGAAAGCTAAGACTTGGGACTTACTTGAGACTTCAAAGCTAAGACTTGGGACTTACTAGAGACTTGAAAGCTAAGACTTGGGACTTACTTGAGACTTGAAAGCTAAGACTTGGGACTTACTTGAGACTTGAAAGCTAAGACTTGGGACTTACTTGAGACTTGAAAGCTAAGACTTGGGACTTACTTGAGACTTGAAAGCTAAGACTTGGGACTTACTAGAGACTTGAAAGCTAAGACTTGAGACTTACTTGAGACTTGAAAGCTAAGACTTGGGACTTACTAGAGACTTGAAAGCTAAGACTTGAGACTTACTTGAGACTTGAAAGCTAAGACTTGGGACTTACTTGAGACTTGAAAGCTAAGACTTGGGACTTACTAGAGACTTGAAAGCTAAGACTTGAGACTTACTTGAGACTTGAAAACTAAGACTTGAGACTTACTTGAGACTTGAAAGCTAAGACTTGAGACTTACTTAAGACTTGAAAGCAAAGACTTGGGACTTACTTGTAATGAATACCAGAGGTTTACGTTAACTTCGGACAAATACATTATTTTTACTGTCATCAAAGTCAGAAGTACTTAAACAACAAAGAAAATTCCAGATGAATCCAGTTTGAGTTTTAGAAGCTTCTGATTGGCTAAGAGCCGCCTTTCTCTGACATCAAGACTTGAGACTCTGAGACTTGAAAGCTAAGACTTGAGACTTACTTGAGACTTGAAAGCTAAGACTTGGGACTTACTTGAGACTTGAAAGCTACGATTTGAGACTTAGTTGAGACTTGAAAGCTAAGACTTGAGACTTAGTTGAGACTTGAAAGCTAAGACTTGAGACTTACTTGAGACTTGAAAGCTAAGACTTGAGACTTACTTGAGACTTGAAAGCTAAGACTTGAGACTTACTAGAGACTTGAAAGCTACGATTTGAGACTTAGTTGAGACTTGAAAGCTAAGACTTGAGACGTAGTTGAGACTTGAAAGCTAAGACTTGAGACTTGAAAGCTAAGACTTGAGACTTACTTGAGACTTGAAAGCTAAGACTTGGGACTTACTTGAGACTTGAAAGCTAAGACTTGGGACTTACTTGAGACTTCAAAGCTAAGACTTGGGACTTACTAGAGACTTGAAAGCTAAGACTTGGGACTTACTTGAGACTTGAAAGCTAAGACTTGGGACTTACTTGAGACTTGAAAGCTAAGACTTGGGACTTACTTGAGACTTGAAAGCTAAGACTTGGGACTTACTTGAGACTTGAAAGCTAAGACTTGGGACTTACTAGAGACTTGAAAGCTAAGACTTGAGACTTACTTGAGACTTGAAAGCTAAGACTTGGGACTTACTAGAGACTTGAAAGCTAAGACTTGAGACTTACTTGAGACTTGAAAGCTAAGACTTGGGACTTACTTGAGACTTGAAAGCTAAGACTTGGGACTTACTAGAGACTTGAAAGCTAAGACTTGAGACTTACTTGAGACTTGAAAACTAAGACTTGAGACTTACTTGAGACTTGAAAGCTAAGACTTGAGACTTACTTAAGACTTGAAAGCAAAGACTTGGGACTTACTTGTAATGAATACCAGAGGTTTACGTTAACTTCGGAAAAATACATTATTTTTCCTGTCATCAAAGTCAGAAGTACTTAAACAACAAAGAAAATTCCAGATGAATCCAGATTGAGTTTTAGAAGCTTCTGATTGGCTAAGAGCTGCCTTTCTCTGACATCATGGGGGAATAAATAAATAAATAGGAGAAATAAATAAGAATAATCAGGAGAAATCAATGGAGCCATCGAAACTGGTTCATCCTTCGGTTCAGTTTCCAGATGCCTGAAAGTCCCACTGTCAGCCGTTCAAACCACACCGCTCAGGAAGGAGACGGCTTCAAAATGTGCAAATCAACCCCAGGACCACAGAAGAAGACTGTGAAGACGCCGGCTGAAACTGCTGAGATAGAACGATGGGCTGAAAGTCCACTCAGCCCGGGAAAAGGCTACCATAAAAAAGCTGGAGTGTAGTTTGAAAGATCTTCATTTTCTTTAGGTCTCAGAGCAGCATCCCCACTTTAAAGCATGGTGGTGGCAGCATCATGCTGTGGGACTGCTTTGCTGCATGAGGGACTGACGCCCAGAAGAAAATAATGTAGAGGATAATCAGCCAGAAAGTCTTCCATATGGACAATGAGCCCCAATATGTGAGATTCAAAGTGGTTTAAGGACAACAAAGTCTAGGTTTTGGGGTAAACCTGACCCAGTTACAGCAGTTCTGTCCAAGGGAACGGGCCAAAAAAAGCTTGTGGAAGGAAACCCGAAACATTTGGTTTCAGTGCAAAGCTGCCAAATACTAAGGAAGGAAAGTCGTGTGACATTTAAGAGTAATTCGCCTTCTTTGTTTTAAGTTTGATTCACTCACCGGAGAAAAAGTTATTCTCAATATCTCAGACTATGGAGCACCTACTACCACCAAACTTTCCAGTTATACACTTAGCAGTATTCTGAAGATATTTATAGAAGGATTTGTTGATAAATGATTCCTGGCCTGATTTATGCGACATTATAATAAAAAAAAAATATGGCGACAATCGACAGTATAGTTTGATTTCCTAGAAAATGAAAGCAGATATCCTGAAATCCATCTGTAATTTTCTTTTTCAACACAGTTTACCTCCATGTGAGATACAAAGTGGTTTAAGGACAACAAAGTTGAGGTTTTGGGGTAAACCTGACCCAGTTACAGCAGTTCTGTCCAGGGGAACGGGCCAAAAGAAGCTAGTGGAAGGAAACCCGAAACATTTGGCCCAAGTGAAACAGTTTCAGGGCAAAGCTGCCAAATACTGAGGAAGGAAAGCAGTCTGACATTTAAGAGTAATTCTTTGTTTTAGGTTTGATTCACTCACCGGAGAAAAAGTTCTTCTGGGCGTAGATGAAGTGGTAGGTGGCCTTGTACACCTCGATCTCACACTGCCACGACTGAGGCATGTTCCAGACCCGGGGGTAGCTGGCTATTACATGGAACTATAAAAAAAAGAAAAAGAAAAGACACATTTTCACTTTCAGGAGCACAGAAGAAGAAAAAAGAAGCTTGCTCTGCATCTTGCTTCTACTTACAGCCAACATCTCAGCCTCCAGAAGAGTCCTGTACAGCATGCTGCTGGTGGTGTCCACGTGGAGCAGCTGACCTTTGATGGTGGGGGAGTAGCCTGAGGCGAGAAACGGACAGAAATGGGAGAAATTCTTACATCTAAGCAGTTTGAAATGAGGTCATTCACATGTAAACCGATATCATCTGCTCAGGGGGATGAATCGGTTCACATGTTTTAATCTGGTTATGACTTTAACTTGTGTTTGGGATGGTCTGAAGTGATCTCGCTCAACTGTAGCCATGAGAAGCCATGAGAACAAAATACACTTAAAATCAGAGATGGGGACTCGAGTCACCGTGACTTGGACTCGAGTTGCTGTTTTGATGACTTGTGACTTGTCTTGACAAAAAATAAAAGACTTGAGACTCGACTCGGACTTGGAAATTAAAGACTCGGCACTTGACTTGATACACGATGGAAGTTCAGTTCATGTTTTCAGTTTGAATATAAAATTAATAAATTAATAATATCAATTTCTCGGTAGGAGCGCAGGCTGAGAATGGCGTCATGATTGGATCCCTACCCTGTCAATCAGCCATGCCCTCTCTACATACGCACATTCCATCCAAAATGGCCGCCTTCCACTGGACGTGGGTCCATGGCGGCAAGAGACTTTTTTGTGCGTCTGGGCATGATGAATGAGTGTACCGAATTTTGTTGTCCCACGCGAAACTAACCCCAATGCGGGGACCATTTTTAAGTATCGTAGGGGGCGCCAAAGAGCCATTTTGCTCCGCCCACACACGATACCCTTTGCAGTTTCACTGCTCGTTCCCCAATAAATTGATTAAAAAAATAACATGGATTACCCGGTAGGAGCGCAGGCTGAGAATGGCGTCATGATTGGATCCCTACCCTGTCAGTCAGCCATGCCCTCTCTACATACCTTAGTGTTTATTGGAGAGAATAAACTCATATCAGATATGCATCAACATGTCAGCGGGACCGAGAGTCGTTGTCTTCGGCTTTCGTAATCACCATTTTGACGCTAAAAGACGAACAGCACAGTGCAAGACATGCGGCATCAACATCTCAGACAGCCAGACGACAACTTCCAACTTTGTTCGTCATTTGAAGATCCATTCTGACCAGTAAGTGCTTGTCAAATTAGCTGATATTATCCTGTTAGCCTAGTCGGTAGTTAGCTAACGTTAGCTTGATATGATACGGGGTGGACAGGTTGGACACATTGGCCAATGATGTTTACTGACAGTTACTTATATCTTTGTGTTTTCACTTTATTAAGATCAGATTCTGCAGGTAAAACTGCAAAAATAAGGTGACTTGACCAAGAAAAAATGACTTGAGACTTACTTGAGACTTGAAAGCTAAGACTTGAGACTAACCTGAGACTTGAAAGCTAAGACTTGGGACTTACTTGAGACTTGAAAGCTAAGACTTGAGACTTACTTGAGACTTGAAAGCTAAGACTTGGGACTTGAGACTTGAAAGCTAAGACTTGAGACTTACTTGAGACTTGAAAGCTAAGACTTGGGACTTACTTGAGACTTGAAAGCTAAGACTTGAGACTTACTTGAGACTTGAAAGCTAAGACTTGAGACTAACCTGAGACTTGAAAGCTAAGACTTGAGACTAACCTGAGACTTGAAAGCTAAGACTTGGGACTTACTTGAGACTTGAAAGCTAAGACTTGGGACTTGAGACTTGAAAGCTAAGACTTGGGACTTACTTGAGATTTAAAAGCTAAGACTTGGGACTAACTTGAGACTTGAAAGCTAAGACTTGAGACTAACCTGAGACTTGAAAGCTAAGACTTGGGACTTACTTGAGACTTGAAAGCTAAGACTTGAGACTTACTTGAGACTTGAAAGCTAAGACTTGGGACTTGAGACTTGAAAGCTAAGACTTGAGACTTACTTGAGACTTGAAAGCTAAGACTTGGGACTTACTTGAGACTTGAAAGCTAAGACTTGAGACTTACTTGAGACTTGAAAGCTAAGACTTGAGACTAACCTGAGACTTGAAAGCTAAGACTTGAGACTAACCTGAGACTTGAAAGCTAAGACTTGGGACTTACTTGAGACTTGAAAGCTAAGACTTGGGACTTGAGACTTGAAAGCTAAGACTTGGGACTTACTTGAGACTTGAAAGCTAAGACTTGAGACTAACCTGAGACTTGAAAGCTAAGACTTGGGACTTACTTGAGACTTGAAAGCTAAGACTTGAGACTTACTTGAGACTTGAAAGCTAAGACTTGGGACTTGAGACTTGAAAGCTAAGACTTGAGACTTACTTGAGACTTGAAAGCTAAGACTTGGGACTTACTTGAGACTTGAAAGCTAAGACTTGAGACTTACTTGAGACTTGAAAGCTAAGACTTGAGACTTACTTGAGACTTGAAAGCTAAGACTTGACTTGAGACTTGAAAGCTAAGACTTGGGACTTACTTGAGACTTGAAAGCTAAGACTTGAGACTAACCTGAGACTTGAAAGCTAAGACTTGGGACTTACTTGAGACTTGAAAGCTAAGACTTGAGACTTACTTGAGACTTGAAAGCTAAGACTTGGGACTTGAGACTTGAAAGCTAAGACTTGAGACTTACTTGAGACTTGAAAGCTAAGACTTGAGACTTACTTGAGACTTGAAAGCTAAGACTTGAGACTTACTTGAGACTTGAAAGCTAAGACTTGAGACTTACTTGAGACTTGAAAGCTAAGACTTGAGACTTACTTGAGACTTGAAAGCTAAGACTTGAGACTTACTTGAGACTTGAAAGCTAAGACTTGAGACTTACTTGAGACTTGAAAGCTAAGACTTGGGGCTTACTTGAGACTTGCACATGTGTGACTTGGTCCCATCTCTGCTTAAAATACACCAGAATATTGGTTTCTGACCCTTTACAATCCAACTTTATTCCAGTTTTGAGCTTTTGTCCGTCCTGCCGGTATTACAACGGTGCAGAGTGCTGCTCGGCATGTCAAAGGAAGCTTCTGAGTGGGTTTCAGAGAGGACTGGCTGGGCGCCAACTGGCTGGCGGCATGTGGCGTTATCGTGTCCCGGGGCTCTGAGTGGCTGGATCAGAGAGCGGTGGCTTGGCTGAGGCTGAGCCAAACGGGCATGAAAGTGTGGGGAAGTGGGCACGTCGCCTCGGTTGGCAGCTTCAGAGAAAAGGATAAAGAGCTGAACTGTGGATGAAACTTGTGTTTCTGTTTTTTGGAAGCTGGAGGAGATCAAACCGGTCCTCCGGAAACCGAGAACGGAGACGGCGACAGCTGCTTCGGTGCTTTCAATCATACGATAAATAAACTTATTCGGAGAATCTTTCATGGGGCTAAATATGTTGATCTTAACTGTTAAATTATCCTTTAATGTGGCATTAAATGACCCAAAAGTGGAAGAAACTTGCGTTCTAAGCTACTTAAAACACTTTCTAAGGCTGCATCAAACGGTAACGTTGTGTCCGCTGCCATGTTGGATTAACACTCTACAAGCTTCGGTGTCGCGCATAGAGGTCGTCATCGTCTTGCTGCCCCCCCCCCCCCCGTTCTGTGATTGGTTCCCTAACTCAGGCAAAAATAAGGGCGGTGGTTTCCAGGCTGCCTTTGCAGTGCGAATGAAATCGCGCACAAAGCAGCATGGGAATTCCCAGGCTACTACTTTGCTGCAGTTTGCTCTAAAAAAATCCTGGTTTTGGGGCTAATCACACATAACGTCCCATAAAACCAAACTTAAAAGGGATAGTTCGCCTCTTTTGACATGAAGCTGTATGACATCCCATACCAGCAATATCTAGGGCTGGGCGAGTTAACTCGTTATTATCGCGTTAACTTGTTAATTATTTAACGCCGATAAATATTCTATCGGGCATTAACGCAGGTTTTATTATTGTAAAAGTCTGTTGAATGCATCACATTCACACAGTTACAGCAAACACCACGAAGCATGGAGAAATAAAATAAAGATAAACTAGCAGCTAACCTCGGTCTCTGTGAGAAGCTCACGGAGCTAACCGGCGCTACTTCCTGTTTTACTTCTTTCAACATAAAAGCACGTATTTCAAAATAAATTTAAAAAAAAACATTTACAGCCAAGTTGAATTGTCTTCTCACCGTAGTAGTTCCAGTCTAAAATATCACTACCTGCCGACAGCCGCACCTGTTACGGTGTTTGCTGCTCGGTCTGCACAGCAGGCAGTGATACGAAGGGAGAGAAAATAGGGCCAAGTGATTGTGAGGTCTGACTTTTTCCTGGAGAACCATTTTGTGATGCAAATGTTTTACTCTTTTGAACGCATATTGTTTTGAGAAGCAAAACGCTTTATTTTTTAAACCCCAGCCAACTAGCCGGACTACCTTCATCAACACCAAAACGAGACTGGAACTCTGCTCACAGGACGCAGCAGGGGGTAAGAAGATGTTCATAAATGATGTTGCTGATATGGGATGTTACACAGCTTCATGTCAAAAGAGGCGAACTGTCCCTTTAAGCCTCTAAGATGATGACAGCATTTGAGACATTTTGGCCTTACCGTTCTCCCCCACAGTCATGGGGATGTTGACCTCCAGGTAAGAGCCCGCACCTACATTCACATGGATGGCGTTGGTTTCCTAGCAACAGAGAGAGAAACATCATACACCTCCTAAAACCTGGAACAACGCTACAACCCTCCCCGTTTCCATTTAGCTTTAAAAGCCCCGCCCTGCTCTGGGAGGAAGATTTGAAAAAAAGCATCAAACATGAACGCGTATCAATAACCGAAACGCGGCTCAACATGAAGACAAAGAGGATCACCCTGTTTTTGGTGAAGAGCAGATCGATGGTGGCGTCTGCAATGATGTTCATGCGGAGCTCGAAGGCCTGGATCTGCCTGGGCTGTCCCGGCTGGGCGACCTCGGTCACTTTCATGGCCTGGAAGTCCGCGGGCAGGAAGAACTTCCAAAGACAGTCCCTGAGAGAAGAGAGTTCACAGTCTGAGCTCACTGCCTCTACAATATCTGTACCTGCACCCATTAAATAAATGCACAAGACAGGAGAATACCGCCAAACTTTTAGAAATGGAGCTCGAGCTAAACTAATTGGATCAGTCCTCGAAGAGCTTGCGGCGTAGTTTGAGTCGCGGTGCGGTTTTGTGCTTGTTTGTGATTCAGAGGGGACATAAATAGATTCTGATGTCTGCATGTTCATTTTAAGTCTACTGATATTCATTTGCCTGATTTACAGCATTTACAAATGCATTTTTTCTTGGCTGGAAGCTGAAATCTGCCCCTCGGCAGATTTCTGGAAGCCAATAGGTTTCATTTCTTTACTCTAAACTACATCTTATCAAACACATTCGTCACATTGGAGCCTGCATCCAGAACTAAATACCTAAGAGGAGACAGCAGCAACTGAATAGAACAGCTGTTTGATGAGTAAAGAGCGAAGAATGGACGACTCATCACTGAAAAATCTCTTCCTTCAGTGAAGAAACAATGTCTGTTCATCTTAAGTTTCGAGGTCAGATCGTGTAAGCAAATCAGAAAATACAAAAATCCACAATTACTACTTTTTATTTGGTAAAATTAGCTTTAGTTTTTGCAAAAGAGATCCATGTTTCTCATGTTTAATCGACTCATTATGTCCCGATGCTTCTACCTTTTGAGCCGTAATCGTTATCAAATGAATACGAATAAACACGAGGAGCATTGAGTTTAAAGTAGGGCTGGGCAACGATTAAAATATTTAATCTAATTAATCACATGATTTCCCTGATTAATCACGATAAATCGCATTTGTACGCAAAATCGTATATATATATATATATATTTTCATATTTACAAGGATATGTGTGTAGTATATATTTATTTTTGTGATGATATATTTATTTAGATATTTAGGAAGTGTGTATATGGTCTATATTTATATAAATGTATTGTAGTTAGGATATTTACAAACTGAGTAGTTAAAAAGGAGTGGGAAAATAAAAAAGTATTGTACTTCTTCCCATTCCTTTTTCGAACAATGTGTGGTGTTTTGTTATGTATTAGCACTTTATGTGATTTAATTTTTTAATTTCTCTTTTTCTTTCTTTTGTATGTACAAAAAGTTAAATTTTCTTTTTTATACATGTTCGAAAATAAAAATCTATCAATCAATCAATCAATGCAAAAATGAATCCAAAAGTAGCGTATAGCTTTTAGCATTTAGCTTTATTTTAAATGTGCTGCCATATGAATGAAAGTGCCATAACATTTGTTGTGCAAACACACTTTTAACATCAGCATCTTTCTGTAGTTTTTATGTAGAAGCCTCGCTCCACTGTCTGTTTCCTTGAATGACTTGCTGCTATCAGTTGTGTGTTTTGCCTTTAAGTGATATTTTAGACTGGAACTACTACGCTGAGAAGACAATTCAACTTGGCAGTGTTTACAGATGACTTTGGTTCTGTCGACTCCGCCGTCTGGAAGAACTTTAAAATGAAAATGGCCGAGTAAAAGTTCCGTACCCTTCTCCATGTTTGGTGGATCCGCCGATTACTTTCTTTTCCTGTTCCACAGCAGACAGCAGCAGACTTTTACAAAATAAAAGCCTGTGAGCAACAGACTTTAACAAAATAAAAACCCGGTTCGAGTCCCACATCGGACGCCCCTGTGCTGCGTGTCGTTCCCCCTCTCTCTGCCCCCTGCTTCCTGTCTCTCTGAACTTCTCTATCCATTAAAGGCACAAAAGCCCCAAAAAATAATAAAAAAATTAAAAAACTGCGTTAATGTGCGATAAAATATTTATCGGCGTTAAATAATTAATGAGTTAACGCGATAATAACGAGTTTTTAATTTCATGGTTTATGTTTATCTTCAGGTTTTAGACCCCTTCCCTCACCTCTGACGATCTGCCCAGGGTCCGTAGTTGAAGTCGGTTCCTTTTCCACAGACGATGTCCAGACCCCAACACGGAGGCAGGTCCTGCAGCTTATCGTCCTCGCTGCTCGTCTCCGCCTCCTCGCCGCTCTCCTGCTCCACAGGCACCAGACCTGCAGACACACACTCAAGATGTCACAACCCGGGAGATCCTGAGGTGTTTCCCGGACCAGATGGGATGAATAATCCCTCCGGTGAGTTCCGAGTCTTCCCCTCAGAGGCCTCCGCCCAGGAGGCAGATGGTGGAACTCCTTCCCCTGTCTCTAAGGATGCTCATTCTTTGGGTCACTGCCCAGATCTGTGACCTGAAAGCTTCTCCTTCAGGCTCAGCCAAGACAGCGGCTGTGTTCGAAACCGCATACTACATACTGATCGATCTGACAGTATGCAGAGCATTTACCCACAATGCATTTCGCTCCTGCCCGAGCCGAAATCAGCCGGCCTGAAGCTGATTTCACTTAAGCTCTAAACTCTGTAAACTTTAGCAACATTTGAAACATTTTCAGGTGAGAAAGTAGTCGTTTAGATCCCCAACGTCTTGAAAACCTGACAAAATACCGGCTGTTTACAATTTTGTTCCCACGAATTCGGCGCTACTAAAGCTAGCCGCAGTGAGCAACGCACTTCCGGTTATTTTCACAAAATAAAATACCCGTTGCCTTTTATCATAGGGAAAGCCATTACCATACAATTGGTGCTTTTGTTTTGAAAACAGGAAGTGAACCTACCCTCGTTGTAGCTAGCTTGAAACTGCCGTTTTGACAGGAAATGGCGATCGGCGACGTCACGTTACGTTGCATCTTGGGTAGTTTGAGTATGAGTAGTAACCTCATGATGCATACCCAACATTTCGGAGAATCTAGTATGCATCCGGGAACTTCTCGCTTACTCAAACTCGCATACTAACTCAAAAAGTTAGTAGGAGTAGTAGGAGAAGTATGCAGTTTCGAACACAGCCAGCCTCCCCCATGTCCAGAGCCTTCAGCGTCTCAGATCAAATCTCACACCAATACCTTGGAAAACAACCTCATAAAAGTCTCCAGCCTGGAATCAGGTGAGCAGAACATCACGGTCGTTACCTGGTTCATCCTGGTAATAGTAGATGTCGACATCGTTTGACTGCATCACCACAAAGCCTTCGCCCATCAGTCTGGGAGGTCTGGATGGGAAACCCACAAGGTCACAGTTTTAGAGCCAAAGTACAGACATAAGAACCTACGCATCCAATTCAAGGTTACCGAGCCTCCGTCTATCCTGACAGGATGAAAAACAGTGATTCAAAAGGAATTATTCAAAATCAAAATGTTCTGTTTGAACTCTGTGCCAACAAGCCGAGTCACCCACAGCGAGTCCTCTGCCTGTTTGTGTTGAAAGCTTTCCTCCTCAGAGAGAAACGGTTCAGGATGAATAAGAGGAGAGCTGCATAATGATCCCATTCTCTGCAGTCATTACGACGTGCTCAGAGAAATAAGAATGTGATTCTTCAGTCGAGGCGTTCATCTCTAAAACTGCTCTGGGGAAAATTATTTTATAGCTGGAGACGTTTATGCGTTTCAAATTGCTCTGAATGAACGAACGACTGCATTTTCACATTATTTAACGTCTCTGCCAATCTTTTCAGACCTTCAACTAAACAACGTGTCCTAGTCTTCATCTATTTGTCGTAATTCTTTCCCGTAAACGTCAGCGCGGGGTGGGTTGAACTCACTCGTCGTTCTGCATGCCCAGGTATCGGGGACTGGGGACCAGCATGACCCGCACATTCTCCAGAGAGCCTTTGACAATGTGCATGTACTGGTCCAGGTGGCTGGATGGAGGCTTGGTGGTGTAGGTCAGGAAGGCGTCCTCGAAGTTCACGCACAGAGTCTGGGGGAGGTAGTGGTTTCCAAACGCCAGCCGCCCCTAAAGGAGAGCAAACGTGCATTCAAACACAGGGTGCTTGCTCTTTTTCCAAATTAAAATTCCAGACTTTTTTAAAACTGATACTTTTATTCCCAAGACCTTAACTTTATGTACTTGTAACTTGTGTGCCTACTTCATTGGTTGAGATTGTACCAACTGTCTTCATTAGAAAAGTTAATTTTCATAGGCTAGTATTCAATGAACAAATGCAGTAAATTATCCTTTTACTGATGAAAACGTTTCAAAACATGAAAAAAGTACATGAATTTCACATCAAACAAGTGTCACAAAAACTATCTATAAAAAAAAATGTATGTATGTAGAATTCAGTCTCTTCACTCACATCTCATCCCATTAGGCTAATACAGTACGTGACCAGTTAGTAAAATTATAGTTTTATAGCCTACCTTCCTATTTCTCATTTCACAATGCCTTTCAGCATACTGTAAAATTCTACCATACATTTATTTTCCATACTTATTAAGACTTTCAAGACTTGCGCAAGCACCCTGCAAACAGCAAGATTTTCACACGTTCCTCTCAACCACGAAAACTTCGGAGATACGTACGGTGCTGATGTTGACTTTGATGACGGGGATGAGGGAGCGCCACGATGACGTGGGGTCAGGAGTTTCAGCTTTGATGTCAACACTGTCGGGGAAGCAGAAAAGAACTCAGACTGAGGACTCGGACGCTGCATTTACTTTCTGCCTGGAAGATTAAAGTCATCTCCGGGCGATAACCATCGCTCTTCTGCTTCCGAATGCCTGCTGCGTCTGATGACATCAGCGAGATTTTTCGGCAGCCTTCATCGCTTCTTCACATGGTCTCGATAAGAAAAGAAAAAGCTTAGACTTCCTGCTGCCTCTAAATTCCTCTGAGGGGGTAATCTTTGTCAGATGAGGCTGTGGTTAGATTTTATTAGAGCAGAGCGACAGTCTCGTCACGCCGTCTTAAATGGGCTGATTTTTAGTTTCTGCGACAGTTTGGAAAATGTGTGAATGATGCTGCCTTATTTATTGTGTTATTTTTATAATTATTTATGTTGGTTTTTTGGTTTTTTTCCCAATTTTTTTTTTTTTTTAAATAAAAAGAACAGAGGGATGTAACAGAAATGTACGTGGTATATTGGGACATCAACATCTGGGTTTCTTTAAACAATTAAATAGAATATTGAATAAAATAAACAGGAGACACTGAAAAACTGAAACAAAAGAAATAAATACCAAGAATAAAAAAAGATAAATAAATAAAACAAAGAAAAAGTAATTTTTTCCATTATGTATACTTCATTAACTATATCCTTCCATTCCTCTATTGTGGGGGAGTCAGGAAGAAGCCACTGCATAGTGATGTTTTTTTTTTTTTAACCAACAGATATCAGAACACCAAATAAGTAATTGTTGAAGTGCCCTGGGTGATATTTATTGTGTTATTATAAACATAATTATAAAAAGATGGAACTGTGGGCCCATTTGAGTCTAGTTATGCATAATTTGGGACTAAAAGTCCGACTTTGATTCATGCAAATGTGTTTAATGATTCACTGGTCGTACCTTTCCAGGGTCTGGTTTCTGTCTTCACATCCCCTCTCCTCGTCCTTCTTGGACGTCAGAAGCGTGGGGTCAAGCCCGAACGTTTCTTGCAGCCGAGCGTAGAGGTCTGTCCGGTTGTAGACGTGAAACTCAAAGCCGTTGACTGTCACGTAAAGCCTGGTCTCTGCCTTGGGATCTGTAGAAGTACATGTTCAGCAGGAATGAGCAATTTTAATCGACATATATCGATATTTTGTTTCCTGACAAAGTATCAATTTTTCAGCCACTAATATCGATTTTCTTCTTTATTATTTTCCAAAGCAAACTTTATTGAAAAGTCAGACGAATTTTTTTCACGAATTCTTTCGTGAAATCGTTTGGAAACCGATTTTTTTTGTGAGTTTTCACAAATTTTTTCGTGAAACAGTTTTCACTAATTTTTTCGTGAAACCGTTTTCACTCATTTTTTCGTGAAACCGTTTTCACTCATTTTTTCGTGATACCGTTTTCACAAATTCTTTCCGGAAACCGTTTGGAAACGGAATTTTTTTGTGAGTTTTCACAAATTCTTTCCGGAAACTGTTTGGAAACTAAGTTTTTTTGTGAGTTTTCACAAATTCTTTCCGGAAACCGTTTGGAAACGGAATTTTTTTGTGAGTTTTCACAAATTCTTTCCGGAAACTGTTTGGAAACTAAGTTTTTTTGTGAGTTTTCACAAATTCTTTACGGAAACCGTTTGGAAACCGAATTTTTTTCGTGAAACCGTTTGGAAACCGAATTTTTTCGTGGAACCGTTTGGAAACCGAATTTTTTTTAAATTTGTGAAAACCATTTCACAAAAAAATTCGTGAAAACTGTTTCACGAAAAAATTCGTGAAACTGTTTCACAAAAAAATTTGTTTCCAAACGGTTTCACAAAAACATTCGTGAAAACGTTTTTTTCACAAAAAAAGTGAATGTTTCTGTTTGTCTGTTTGTCCTTCCGGGTTCAAAGGACCAGTCCATCAGCGATGATTCATGTCAAATCACACCGTCCCTTTTTTCCCCAGAAAATGATGTAAGTGTATCATATCGAATCGAATCATGAGATTAGTGTATCACTACAGTCCTAATGTTTAGGCAGCTGATTTTAGTTCGAAAGGGTCCAAATCTAACCTGCCACTTCGTGGGAGGAACACACATTCTGCCAGGACAAATGAAGCATGGACTGGTTTATTTGTCTGGTTCTAAAGGTAAATGTTTCCCTCCACAACACGTCCATCTAAAAAGACGTCTGTTTTCCACCTCTCGTACAGGAAACTGAGGGGTTTATCCGACATTAAAACATTTGAATCGGCTCCGGTTTCCTCACCGTGCTGCTTCTGTTTTGGGTCAAACATTTTCCACCAACGAAATATGAGGAAGCCGTCCTGTATCCTGTGACAGGCCGAGACAAAAAGGAAACGACAGATTCCATCATGAGGGGAAAGCGATTAGACGACAAAAGGACGGACAAAAGCGAAGCGAGCGGAGGAGCGCGGGTCAGATTACCTGATAGACATGTCCTGGTTGATGAGGTAAACATCTCTGAACATGACTTTGCCCGAAAGCACAGAGAAGGAGAAGGAGCCTGTGGACAAAGAGTCAAATGTTACCGTTTATTTGACCAACATTTGGAAATCAGTTGGGAATCAAACCAGTTCGATCAAATATTCCACAAGAGAATCAATCAACATGAAAGCTGTTTTGATATCAAATCGCTCCGTTTTGTCTTTATTAGGATCTAATTCAACAAGTCGGTGAGAAGCCGTCAGAAACTAAGTGCTTTTCACTCATTAATCTCCCTTTGCTTTGCACCGTGTCTGCCTCGGTTTAAATTATTCCCACGCCAGGAGAGCGACGGCGCCTCGCGTTTCATCAGCCCAGCTGACAGTGTGTCATATTTGGGTTTTTCTGCCTGAAGAACGAGACGGGGCGCCTGCAGGCGTGTTCCCACCTGCTCGACACCTCAACACGAATGTGTCGGCAAAGATGAGATTAAAACTGTAACAATCCGTCCGAATCGTTTCACACAATGATAATTAAAAAAAGCAGCCGGTCGGTCAGGTGACACGCTGCCAGGAAGCCGTAAAAGTTTGATGATGCTTCATAAATATGTAGGGCTGGGCAACGATTCAAATGTTTAATCTAATTAATCACATGATATCCCTGATTAATCGCGATTAATCGCATTTGTACGCAAAAATCCAAATCCAAAAGTAGTGTATAGCTTTTAGCATTTAGCTTTATTTTAAATGTGCTGCCATATGAATGAAAGTGCCATAACATTTGTTGTGCAAACACACTTTTAACATCAGCATCTTTCTGTAGTTTTTATGTAGAAGCCTCGCTCCACTGTCTGTTTCCTTGAATGACTTGCTGCTATCAGTTGTGTGTTTTGCCTTTAAGTGATATTTTAGACTGGAACTACTACGCTGAGAAGACAATTCAACTTGGCAGAGTTTACAGATGACTTTGGTTCTGTCGACTCCGCCGTCTGGAAGAACTTTAAAATGAAAATGGCCGCGTAAAAGTTCCGTACCCTTCTCCATGTTTGGTGGATCTGCCGATTACTTTCTTTTCCGGTTCCACAGCAGCAGACAGCAACAGACTTTTACAAAATAAAAGCCTGTGAGCAACAGACTTTTACAAAATAAAAGCCTGTAAGCAACAGACTTTTACAATAATAAAAAAAATATATAATAAAGCAGGGGTGGTCCGTGGCGTAGAGGGTTCAGCTGGCCCCGGTTCGAGTCCTGCATTGGACGGTCCTGTGCTGCGTGTCGTTCCCCCTCTCTCTGCCCCCTGCTTCCTGTCTCTCTGAACTTACCTTTCCATTAAAGGTGCAAAAGCCCTCATAAATTGATTTTTTAAAATAATTTAATTATTTTCATTTTTTTTTTAAAGAATTAAAAAAAAATAAAACCTGCATTTATGCGCGATAAAACATTTATCGCCGTTAAATAAGTAATGCGTTAACGCGATAATAACGAGTTAACTCGCCCTGCCCTATAAATATTATATATATGAATCTGTGGAAAGTACAAAGACTGACCTGCTGGCTTCTTTTTGTTGCTTTTTACTTTTAAAGGACGGAGAAATTAGCCAAATTCTACAAAACTGCAGAGTTAATGTTGCAAAAAGCACTTTGCTGTTCATTCTGAGGCACGTTATGAAATATTCAGCAGGCCGAGTTACCCCCCCCCCCCCGTCCTCCCTCCTCACAAACGCACCGATGTGAATGTAGCCATCCTTGTAGAGTCTGTTGAGGATGAGCGTGAGGATGAGGCCGATGTTGCGTGAGTTGTAATAAGTTAAATAGATGATCCATCCACAGGACAGAATGGTGGCTGAAAGGAGGAAAAAACAACGTGATGTCAGACAGTAAAAACGGGTTTTCAGAAGAGTTGAGGCTCAGTTTTTATTAAAAGTCCTTCACTAGTTGCTGAAATAAACAGCTCAAATGTAAAAAAGACACAACTTAGACATCAGAACAGCTCACAGGACCAACAATAAACAAGAATATAACATGTTATTGATCTCATCAGTGAGTGATCAGAGTAACGGTTGGATTTTTAATGCTGTTAAAAGCTACACTAAGACTTACGTTTGGCTTCTTATTTCTGTATCTACTCACAAACTTTAGCTGGTTTAACTTTTGTTTTTATTCTATTCTGATCTATATTTTCATGTAATTGTTATTTCTGTTTATTTGATCTGTGAAGTTCCTTTTATTTTATCTTTCCTTAGTTCTTCGCTCCTGGATTTTGGCTTTCGGAAGGTTCCGTTTATGTTTTCAATGCTGTTTTTTTTCTGCTTTTACACTTTGTGATGCATTCAGTTTTCTAAAGGAGCTGTTTATTATTTCAGGTCCGGTTTAACTTTTACTGCATCAGCAGGTTTAATGCATTTCCTCCGTCTTTATCAGGTTTCTCAGTCAGATTCTGTGAGGGATTCATCAACTTTGTCCTGTTGAAACATCGTTTTAATAAACTTTGACTGGAACAATATCCCTCAATCTAAGAATATTCATTAAAAACTCGACGTATCGGAACGTTTTTATCCTCCTTTACATCTTAAAGCTCAGAGTTAGGGCTGCTGCTGTCTGGAACCGGCTTGGTTCTCCAGAGTCGGACCTGCTCAGAGCGACTAAACTCTGTTTAATTCAGAAAATTTAACACATTTAAAACGACTAAATCTGTCGGTATGAACACGTCAGCCACCGCTGAGCAGCTGGTAACGAGCCGCCTCGTCCCCATTGTTACTCCAGAAGCAGCAGGCTTAAACGGGCTGCTTTAAAGGGGGGGGAACACCTGCTAAAACAAGGCATTTAAAGCCCTTTCACAGTGTGTGTGCAGCAGGTCGTTAGGGGCTAAAACTCGGTTTTACCCTGTCGTCATGACTCTGACATAATCAGCCTAGTTTCCTGCTTTTGACTGGACCGAAGATGTCAGAGTGACGGGTTTAAAATAAGAAACAACCATCAGTTTCACCCCCGTCACGGCCGTCACCTTCAGGGATACTTCAACAATTTGACATTACACCCAAGAGCCAGACGTTGGCTGCTTTCTGACCAAAAACATTTCTAATGAGCACGAAGGCCGTGGCACAACATCCAGGTCAGAGCTTCATCTCGCTAATTCAACTATAAATCAGCTGAGCATCTCTTACCAACGAGCAGCCAGATGAAGTTTGAGTTGTGTTTGTTAAGGAAGTCATCCAGATCCTCAAAGGTGGGGAAGGTGTTGTTTTTGGCACCATGCCCATCCATGGCTACAGGCTCCGAGCTTGATGTCTAAAACTGGAGACGGTGAAATGTCAGAGAAAGAGCAAATTCAGGAAGTGAAAAGCAAAAAAAAAACAAAAAACAGGAGGAAATAAAAGCTTTTTCCCCTGAAAAGTCGACGCTGTCTCTAAGGAAAGGGTGTCACTACGAGGCAAAAAAAAAACAAAACAGCATTTCAAATGATTCTAATGGATCAAAACGACTGTTAAAATGTGATTATGTCAAAAAAAAAGTTGGAAAAAGAGATTCAGGTGAAGCTATTACTAACAAAGGTTTTATCCTAACATGTGAAAAACATGCAAACAAGTTAAATAAGTGTTCAGATTCCAATTAAGTTGATCAATAAACATCTGCTGAACACAGAAAAATCGATCGTTGAACCCACTGGAGCCGTCATTTATTCTGCAAACGCCCCGAGGAGAAAAATATCCACAAACATCTAACGAATGAAGGTCTGTGGGCACCTGACGCTCGCTTAGCATGTTCTTAGCATGTTCTTAGCATGTTCTTAGCATGTTCTTAGCCTGTTCTTAGCCTGTTAGCATGTGCTGGACTTTCTTATCGCCATTGGAGACGTAAATCTGGATAAAGCACAGGTCTGATGAAGATTTCTGTGGTTTTAAACGACTCAGTGAGGAGCAGATGAACCGATTTCTGAAAGTTAAAGAAGGTAAAGATCATTTCACCTTTAGGAGGACCGATCGACCATTTCTTCCATCCACGACATTAAACTCAACATCAGATGTTTGCCTATTAGCGTCTAAACGAAGCTGACGACGAGCAGAAAATTCAGGAAACTGACACAACTACATCTTTGGGTTTGAGCTACGACTGCTGGCATCACAAACATCTCACTGCTGGGGGGGGGAGAAGATGAAACGGTGCCAGAAACAGCTGCCAATCTGTCGCACACATCCCGGAATATAACTTTCTGATGTCGAGGTGAACGAAGCTACGCCGTCCGACTATGAAACACACACACAGACTAAATAATTCAACAACACACACACAAAGCACTGATAAAAACACAACAAAAGGAAAAGGAAAGCGACCATAAAAGGACAGAAAACACACGAGTGACCCGTTTAAGGGCACGTTTGTTCAGCAGTGTTACAGAAGCTGGAAGAAACGACAGTTTGAAGCCATTTCTCTCCTATTTGATGGCCCCCAGGTGGCAATAATTCATATTCATATTCAATACTGTCATATAAGGAGTGGAGGGACTGCGAATGTGGCTGCTGGTTTCACCAGTTCCTCGATGTTGTGTACAGACAGAGAGCCAAACCAGGCTGAGACTTTGCAGAACTGCGTGATAAAAGGAGACTTTGAGAATCTTTGAGCCATTTTTAACCACAGAAACAGTCGTTGTGATGCTTCCATTTCACAGAACTACCCAGAAAGATGCCTAAACATGAGCAAACATCGTCACTCTCTGCAGAAACATCAAGTTTTTGCTCAGTTCCTGACCGGGACATCTTTAAAGTCTGTCGACACGGCTAAAAAGAGAAGTGCATGCAGGACGGGAACAGAAAGACTCTTAAGTGGCAGAAAGAAAGTCTGGTGACACGACTGAAATGTGTCGCCACAAAGCACCGACCAGGCAAGCTGCTCAGAGTTACACCTCCAGTCCTTTTTCTAGTTTCATTTAAAACTATAAGAGGGGAAATAAAAAGGAAATGTTGCTTTAAGTATGAGAGAAACGTGTCGTGTTCAAAGTGTTGAACCTAACTGTACAAACAGCACGCTGTGCAGCAGCAGCAGGCTTACAGCGGTACACATAACACAGCATCATATATACATTATATTACCAAAAGTATTCACTCATCTGCATCAATTTCAGTAACATCCCATCCTTAATCCAGAGGGTTTAACATGACGTCGGCCCACCCTTTGCAGCTGTAACAGCTTCAACTCTTCTGGGAAAGCTTTCCATGAGGTTTAGGAGTGTTTATGGGAGTTTTAGACCCATTTGTGAGGTCAGACTGATGTTGGACAGAAGGTCAGGCTCACAGTCTCCGCTCTGATTCATCCCAAAGGTGTTCTATCAGGTGGAGGTCAGGACTCTGAGCAGGCCGGTCAGGTTCTTCCACACCAAACTGGCTCATCCATGTCTTTATGGACCTTGCTTTGTGCTTCCCCAAACTGTTTCCCAAACTGTTTCCCAAACTGTTTCCCCCAAACTGTTTCCACAAACTGTTTCCACAAACTGTTTCCACAAACTGTTTCCCCCAAACTGTTTCCACAAACTGTTTCCACAAACTGTTTCCACAAACTGTTTCCCCAAACTGTTTCCCCCAAACTGTTTCCCCAAACTGTTTCCACAAACTGTTTCCCACAAACTGTTTCCCACAAACTGTTTCCCCAAACTGTTTCCCCAAACTGTTTCCACAAACTGTTTCCCACAAACTGTTTCCACAAACTGTTTCCCACAAACTGTTTCCACAAACTGTTTCCACAAACTGTTTCCCCAAACTGTTTCCCCAAACTGTTTCCCCAAACTGTTTCCCCAAACTGTTTCCCCAAACTGTTTCCCACAAACTGTTTCCACAAACTGTTTCCACAAACTGTTTCCCCAAACTGTTTCCCCAAACTGTTTCCCCAAACTGTTTCCACAAACTGTTTCCCACAAACTGTTTCCACAAACTGTTTCCCACAAACTGTTTCCCCAAACTGTTTCCCCAAACTGTTTCCACAAACTGTTTCCCACAAACTGTTTCCCCAAACTGTTTCCCCAAACTGTTCCCACAAACTGTTTCCCACAAACTGTTTCCACAAACTGTTTCCCACAAACTGTTTCCCCAAACTGTTTCCCCAAACTGTTTCCCCAAACTGTTTCCCCAAACTGTTTCCCCAAACTGTTTCCACAAACTGTTTCCCACAAACTGTTTCCCCAAACTGTTTCCCACAAACTGTTTCCCCAAACTGTTTCCACAAACTGTTTCCCACAAACTGTTTCCCCAAACTGTTTCCCCAAACTGTTTCCCCAAACTGTTTCCCACAAACTGTTTCCCCAAACTGTTTCCCCAAACTGTTCCCACAAACTGTTTCCCACAAACTGTTTCCACAAACTGTTTCCCACAAACTGTTTCCTCAAACTGTTTCCACAAACTGTTTCCCACAAACTGTTTCCCCAAACTGTTTCCCACAAACTGTTTCCCAAACTGTTTCCCACAAACTGTTTCCCCAAACTGTTTCCCCAAACTGTTTCCCACAAACTGTTTCCCCAAACTGTTTCCCCAAACTGTTTCCACAAACTGTTTCCCACAAACTGTTTCCCCAAACTGTTTCCCCAAACTGTTCCCACAAACTGTTTCCCACAAACTGTTTCCCCAAACTGTTCCCACAAACTGTTTCCCACAAACTGTTTCCTCAAACTGTTTCCACAAACTGTTTCCCACAAACTGTTTCCCCAAACTGTTTCCCCAAACTGTTCCCACAAACTGTTTCCCACAAACTGTTTCCCCAAACTGTTCCCACAAACTGTTTCCACAAACTGTTTCCACAAACTGTTTCCCACAAACTGTTTCCACAAACTGTTTCCCACAAACTGTTTCCCCAAACTGTTTCCACAAACTGTTTCACAAACTGTTTCCCCCAAACTGTTTCACAAACTGTTTCCCCCAAACTGTTTCCACAAACTGTTTCCCCAAACTGTTTCCACAAACTGTTTCCCCCAAACTGTTTCACAAACTGTTTCCCCCAAACTGTTTCCACAAACTGTTTCCACAAACTGTTTCCACAAACTGTTTCCCACAAACTGTTTCCACAAACTGTTTCCCCAAACTGTTTCCACAAACTGTTTCCCACAAACTGTTTCCCCAAACTGTTTCCCACAAACTGTTTCCACAAACTGTTTCCACAAACTGTTTCCACAAACTGTTTCCACAAACTGTTTCCACAAACTGTTTCCACAAACTGTTTCCCCCAAACTGTTTCCCCCAACTGTTTCCCCAAACTGTTTCCCCCAAACTGTTTCCACAAACTGTTTCCCACAAACTGTTTCCCCAAACTGTTTCCACAAACTGTTTCCCACAAACTGTTTCCCCCAAACTGTTTCCCCCAACTGTTTCCCCAAACTGTTTCCCCCAAACTGTTTCCACAAACTGTTTCCCACAAACTGTTTCCCCAAACTGTTTCCCACAAACTGTTTCCCCAAACTGTTTCCCACAAACTGTTTCCACAAACTGTTTCCACAAACTGTTTCCACAAACTGTTTCCACAAACTGTTTCCCCCAAACTGTTTCCCCAAACTGTTTCCCCAAACTGTTTCCCCCAAACTGTTTCCACAAACTGTTTCCCCCAAACTGTTTCCACAAACTGTTTCCCACAAACTGTTTCCCCAAACTGTTTCCACAAACTGTTTCCCACAAACTGTTTCCCACAAACTGTTTCCACAAACTGTTTCCACAAACTGTTTCACAAACTGTTCCCCAAACTGTTTCCCCAAACTGTTTCCACAAACTGTTTCCCACAAACTGTTTCCACAAACTGTTTCCCCAAACTGTTTCCACAAACTGTTTCCCCCAAACTGTTTCCACAAACTGTTTCCCCAAACTGTTTCCCCAAACTGTTTCCCCAAACTGTTTCCACAAACTGTTTCCACAAACTGTTTCCACAAACTGTTTCCCACAAACTGTTTCCACAAACTGTTTCCCCAAACTGTTTCCACAAACTGTTTCCACAAACTGTTTCCCCCAAACTGTTTCCCCAAACTGTTTCCCCAAACTGTTTCCCCCAAACTGTTTCCACAAACTGTTTCCCCCAAACTGTTTCCACAAACTGTTTCCCCAAACTGTTTCCCCAAACTGTTTCCCCAAACTGTTTCCACAAACTGTTTCCACAAACTGTTTCCACAAACTGTTTCCCACAAACTGTTTCCCCAAACTGTTTCCACAAACTGTTTCCCCAAACTGTTTCCACAAAACTGTTTCCACAAACTGTTTCCCAAACTGTTTCCACAAACTGTTTCCCCCAAACTGTTTCCCACAAACTGTTTCCCCCAAACTGTTTCCCACAAACTGTTTCCCCAAACTGTTTCCCCCAAACTGTTTCCCCCAAACTGTTTCCCCAAACTGTTTCCCCCAAACTGTTTCCCCAAACTGTTTCCACAAACTGTTTCCCAAACTGTTTCCCCAAACTGTTTCCCCAAACTGTTTCCACAAACTGTTTCCACAAACTGTTTCCCCCAAACTGTTTCCTCAAACTGTTTCCCCAAACTGTTTCCACAAACTGTTTCCACAAACTGTTTCCCCAAACTGTTTCCACAAACTGTTTCCCAAACTGTTTCCCCAAACTGTTTCCCACAAACTGTTTCCACAAACTGTTTCCCCCAAACTGTTTCCCCCAAACTGTTTCCCCAAACTGTTTCCCCCAAACTGTTTCCCCCAAACTGTTTCCACAAACTGTTTCCACAAACTGTTTCCCACAAACTGTTTCCCCCAAACTGTTTCCCCAAACTGTTTCCCCCAAACTGTTTCCCCCAAACTGTTTCCACAAACTGTTTCCACAAACTGTTTCCCACAAACTGTTTCCCCAAACTGTTTCCCACAAACTGTTTCCCACAAACTGTTTCCCCCAAACTGTTTCCCCAAACTGTTTCCCACAAACTGTTTCCCACAAACTGTTTCCCCCAAACTGTTTCCCCAAACTGTTTCCCCCAAACTGTTTCCCCCAAACTGTTTCCCCAAACTGTTTCCCCCAAACTGTTTCCCCCAAACTGTTTCCACAAACTGTTTCCACAAACTGTTTCCACAAACTGTTTCCACAAACTGTTTCCCCAAACTGTTTCCACAAACTGTTTCCCACAAACTGTTTCCCCAAACTGTTTCCACAAACTGTTTCCCACAAACTGTTCCCCCAAACTGTTTCCCCCAAACTGTTTCCCCAAACTGTTTCCCCCAAACTGTTTCCCCCAAACTGTTTCCCCCAAACTGTTTCCCCAAACTGTTTCCCCCAAACTGTTTCCCCCAAACTGTTTCCCCCAACTGTTCCCCCAAACTGTTTCCCCCAAACTGTTTCCACAAACTGTTTCCACAAACTGTTTCCCCCAAACTGTTTCCCCCAAACTGTTTCCCCAAACTGTTTCCACAAACTGTTTCCCCCAAACTGTTTCCACAAACTGTTTCCACAAACTGTTTCCCCCAAACTGTTTCCCCCAAACTGTTTCCCCCAAACTGTTTCCACAAACTGTTTCCCAAACTGTTTCCACAGAGTTGGGAGCATGAAATGGTCCAACATCTCTTGGTCGGCTGAAGCATTCAGAGTTCCTTTCACTGAAACTAAGGGGCCGAGCCCAGCTCCTGAACAACAACCCCACACCATAATCCTCCCTCCACCAAACTTTACACTTTGGCACAATGCAGTGAGACTTGCTTTACACCGCTGCATCCGACGCTTTGCATCGCACTTGGTGATGTATGGCTTGGATACAGTTGCCATGGAAATCCATTCCATGAAGCTCTCTACGCACTGTTCTTGAGCTAATCTGAAGCTAACATGAAGTTTGGAGGTCTGCAGCGACAGACTCTGCAGAAAGTTTGCGACCTCTGCGCACTATGAGCCTCAGCATCCTCTGACCCCGCTCTGTCATCTTTAACCTGGCCGAACACTTCGTGGCCGAGCTGCTGTCGTTCCCAATCACTTCCACTCTGTTATAACACCGCTGACAGCTGACTCTGGAACATTTAGCAGCGAGGAAGTTTCACGCCTGGACTTGTTACACCATCCTATCACGCAGGAATTCACTGAGCTCCTCCAAGTCTTTCACAGATTCTTGCAGAAGCAGTCTGCCTGTCTCGGTGCTTGGATTTAAACACCTGAGGCCAGGGAAGTGATTGGAACACCTGAACTGAATTAGATAGATGAACACTTTTGGCAATAATAGTGCATATATATTTCACACGTGGTGGGGTTGGTGGCTGCAAAAGGTGAAGTGAACTTTGCCTCCGCAGGAGGATTAATATTGTTTGCATGTGGTGTGTGTGTGTGTGTGTGTATGTGTGTGCTGCGACCTCAGCCGGCCCATACTTAGGAGTGAAAAGCCTGAATACTATACACACACAAACACAAATCCGCAACTAATCCACCTCAAATGACGTGAGCTGCAAAAACCACTGAGATGTACCCAAAGCGAACCCTTCCTCTTACAGAAACCACACTTTCTCAATATCCGCTTTGCAAAGACACATTTAAGAAACACACAAGTGTTTATTACCCTGTTAGATCCAGCTGGAGTGATTTAACACGAGATGGACAGGTTTCCGTATAACGTGTGAGATGATAATCCCCTCTGGTTGTGGCTTTTGAGTTGGATTACTTTGGAAAATTAGGAAGGTGGAAAGTGCTTGTTTACTTCGAGTTAAATGTGCTCCAACAGCCTCCTGCGCTTCAGTCCATTCCTGAAATGCAAGTTCAGATCTGCCATTCCAGCTGCAGCAGAGGTTTCAGCGACTCACCACAGATACCAGGAACCTCAGCGTCTTCTAGTTTTGGTTCACAAATACCCACATAAACACAGCTCTGAGGTGCACTTTATGAGCAGCTGGAGACCACAAACCAGCCAACACGGATGCTACGCCGACCACACAAATCTCTGCACCTTGCAACAAACTTGAAGAGCAAGTTTGTTTATCTATTTACAAGCATTTGCGACAAAACAACACAAATATACACATTAAGAGCTCCAGTGAAACAGCTGTAGTGTAAATATAAAACCCAAATAAATGCATGCAAGCTTAAAGCTTGTCTACAGATCACCAGACAGAATACTACGTGTTGAGATCAAAATCAACACGGTCAGGTGTTTTCTAAATGAACACTTTCATTGACCTAAAAAAGGCAATCCGGAATCCAGAGACATGTGTAAAATAACTCACCTAATCCCAAGTTTTTAGTCATTTCCTGCACTCATCCTCTCAGCATGAGCTGCAAAGACGTTCAGTTTCCTGATTAATGAGTTTCACTTAATGACACCACTACAAGAGGCTGCCAGCCGTCCGCAACCACAAGCCTGCGTCTGTGCTCATTAACTTTCAGTTTAATTATAACAGAATAAGTAAGCTAGTCGCTTACAATAGCGTTAGCGCTAACGTTAGCATAGCGAGCTAACGATAGCTAGGCCGCACCCTATGACTTATCTTTTATAGTAAAATGAAAACAACTCAGTCACTGCTTGTGAAATACCTTAATATCTCCAATAAAGCGGGCGGTTTCATCTTTGCTCCAGTTATGAACGAGTTGCTGCCCCTTTGTCGTTTCGGACACAGGTACAGCTAGCATCCTATGTTCAATATTTACATGGCAGACGGCCAGTTAACATCTCTTCCTTATTCTATCGAGAGCAGTCAGCGAGTTGACCAATAAGGATAAACGGCGAGTCGGAAACTGACCAATTACAGAACACTGTGTGTGTGTGGCTCCGCCCATGCTTGATTGACAGGTTTTTCCACCTATCAGCGCGAAAGTTGTCAAAGCGGTAGGATTTACGGAGCGCTGTTTTGATATGACTCAATTCCACAACAGAAAAACAACTTTCAGACGTCATAAAATCTCTTGGAGTCCAACAACAACATAATATTTTCTACAAAAATAGTGTAACTTTGTTTTGCAACAAATACAATTATTTACAAAATGTGAATTAACATAGCAGCTAAAGGTTTAGTGGGTGAATGTGTTAACCAAGGATCCAGATTCAGCTTGTTTTAGGTTTATTTTATATTTGTAGTTTTCTGCTGTCACATTGAAACAGAAAGTAGAGTGTAATGGCTGGTGACATCTCAGTAGTATGTTTATTATGACCAGAGGGTCAAAATATTCTCCACACACAAAAACAAAAGGAGGACCTGCTCAAAGAAAATTCACAAATACAAAAATACATAATTATAGAAGAAAATCTATGAAAACAGATCATATTGCTGCACACTTAGTGGAAGTGGAAAGGCTGGGTTAGTCAGCATCAGAGCTACTATCATGCTGCTGAGTGAACCCAGGGATTTCAGCCCATTCCTGGACCAGCGACAGACTGAAGAAGTGGCTGATACCGAGAAGTCCTATCAGTGGCTATTTCCTTTACTTCTCTTTCCTTTCTTTTTGTTTTTCCTTTCATTTATTTTCCTTTCCTTTTGTTTCTTTTTCTTTCCTTTCCTTTTGTTTCCTTTCTTTTCCTTTTGTTTCCTTTCCTTTCCTTTCCTTTCTTTTCTTTTCCTTTCCTTTCCTTTCTTTTTCTTTCCTTTCCTTTTGTTTCCTTTCCTTTCCTTTCTTTTCCTTTCCTTTCCTTTCTTTTTCTTTCCTTTCCTTTTGTTTCCTTTCTTTTCCTTTCCTTTCTTTTCCTTTCCTTTCCTTTCCTTTCCTTTCTTTTCCTTTCCTTTCCTTTCCTTTCCTTTCTTTTCCTTTCCTTTCCTTTCCTTTCTTTTCCTTTCCTTTCTTTTCCTTTCCTTTCCTTTCCTTTCCTTTCTTTTCCTTTCCTTTCCTTTCCTTTCCTTTCTTTTCCTTTCCTTTCTTTTTCTTTCCTTTCCTTTTGTTTCCTTTCTTTTCCTTTCCTTTCCTTTCCTTTCTTTTTCTTTCCTTTCCTTTTGTTTCCTTTCTTTTCCTTTTGTTTCCTTTCCTTTCCTTTTGTTTCTTTTCCTTTCCTTTCCTTTCTTTTCTTTTCCTTTTATTTCCTTTTGTTTCCTTTCTTTTCCTTTCCTTTCCTTTCTTTTCCTTTCCTTTCCTTTCCTTTCCTTTCTTTTCCTTTCCTTTCTTTTCCTTTCCTTTCCTTTCCTTTCTTTTCCTTTCCTTTCTTTTCCTTTCCTTTCCTTTCCTTTCCTTTCTTTTCCTTTCCTTTCCTTTCCTTTCCTTTCTTTTCCTTTCCTTTCTTTTTCTTTCCTTTCCTTTTGTTTCCTTTCTTTTCCTTTCCTTTCCTTTCCTTTCTTTTTCTTTCCTTTCCTTTTGTTTCCTTTCTTTTCCTTTTGTTTCCTTTCCTTTCCTTTCCTTTTGTTTCCTTTCCTTTCCTTTTGTTTCTTTTCCTTTCCTTTCTTTTCTTTTCCTTTCCTTTCCTTTCCTTTTGTGTCTTTTCCTTTCCTTTCTTTTCCTTTCCTTTTGTTTCCTTTCCTTGGTTCATTTCCTTTCCTTCTCTTCTCTTTCATTTCTTTTTGTTTTTCCTTTCCTTTCCTTTTCTTTCCTTTCCTTTCCTTTCCTTTCCTTTCCTTTCCTTTCCTTTCCTTTCCTTTCCTTTCCTTTCCTTTTGTTTCCTTCCCTTCCCTTTCCTTTCCTTTCCTTTCCTTTCCTTTACTTTCCTTTCCTTTCCTTTCCTTTTGTTTCCTTTCCTTTCCTTTCCTTTTGTTTCCTTTCCTTTTGTTTCCTTTCCTTTCCTTTTCTTTTGTTTCCTTTCCTTTCCTTTCCTTTCCTTTCTTTTTCTTGTTTCCTTTCCTTTCCTTTTCTTTTGTTTCCTTTCCTTTCCTTTCCTTTCCTTTCTTTTTCTTGTTTCCTTTCCTTTCCTTTCCTTTTGTTTCCTTTTCTTTTGTTTCCTTTCCTTTCCTTTCCTTTCCTTTTGTTTCCTTTCCTTTCCTTTTCTTTTGTTTCCTTTCCTTTCCTTTCCTTTCCTTTCCTTTTGTTTCCTTTCCTTTCCTTTTCTTTTGTTTCCTTTCCTTTCCTTTCCTTTTGTTTCCTTTCCTTTCCTTTTCTTTTGTTTCCTTTCCTTTCCTTCCCTTTCCTTTCCTTTCCTTTCCTTTCCTTTCCTTTCCTTTCCTTTTGTTTCCTTTCCTTTCCTTTTCTTTTGTTTCCTTTCCTTTCCTTCCCTTTCCTTTCCTTTCCTTTCCTTTCCTTTCCTTTCCTTTCCTTTCCTTTCCTTTTGTTTCCTTTCCTTCTCTTTCCTTCTCTTTCCTTCTCTTTCTTTTCTTTTCCTTCTCTTTCCTTTCCTTTCCTTTCCTTTCCTTTTGTTTCCTTTCCTTTCCTTTTCTTTTGTTTCCTTTCCTTTCCTTCCCTTTCCTTTCCTTTCCTTTCCTTTCCTTTCCTTTCCTTTCCTTTCCTTTTGTTTCCTTTCCTTTCCTTTTCTTTTGTTTCCTTTCCTTTCCTTTCCTTTCCTTTCCTTTCCTTTCCTTTTGTTTCCTTTCCTTTCCTTTTCTTTTGTTTCCTTTCCTTTCCTTCCCTTTCCTTCCCTTTCCTTTCCTTTCCTTTCCTTTCCTTTCCTTTCCTTTCCTTTCCTTTCCTTTCCTTTCCTTTCTTCTTGCCCTTCTCTGCTTCTGTATCACACTGACCGTCTCTCAGTGTACGACCTCCCTCCACCATCTGTCCTCCATCACACTTTGAACTTTTTGTCCTCTCTTTGAGTCCTGCTTCTTCTCCTGAGGAACCGTCACCGTGTTCAGGAACAATTCAACGTGCCGGCAGCAGAAAACGCTGCGCAGGTCCAGGCGTTCTCCTCTCTGAGCTCTGATGAACAGAAGACATTATTATGCTCAGCAAAGTCCCCCCCCTGCAGACCAGCCTATTTTAGCTGTGGCCTGAAAAGCATCTGCAGCTAAACTTGATTTGTTTTCCAGCCTTGTGAATATTTCTTCAGCTAAACTCCTGAAGGACGTCCTTGATGTATTCCTTATAGATGTTCTGTTAGTAATTAACAACTCCTTCACTTTGCTTCATTCTCATCTCGTTTTAAATATGTAGCACTTCAAGGCCCCCCAGAGGACATGTAATTGCATTCTGGCTGGAGGCAGTTATAGACAGGCCGAGCTCCTAAAGTTGCCTTTTCATGCACATGCTTCAGGAGAAGCAGACTTCTCACAGATGTTGTTACCAAGTATATCTGTCTCATTTCTAGTCAAAATATCTCATTACACTTAATATAAGACACAACTGCCTAACAAGTACCATTTCAGCCAGATATAGGGACTTGTTTGGAGACAATACATCTGGAATATCTTGTTAAATGAAAAAGTCTTGAAAACAAATTGTTTTGAGTCGCATATCATATGAAACAAGCTTTTTTTTTTACATTTGAAGAGGTTTTTAAGCTAATTTCGAGATCACTTTTAACTCAAAAGTCCTAAATATCACATTTTATTTCAAGAAATCTTGACAAGCCGATTTTCACTAGTTCCATTGGCAGATTTATTTTGCTTATTTCAAGCAAAAAACGTCTTTTATTTGTTGGTTTTCTTACTTATTTTTGGAGGGGCATTTTTTCCAGTGCACAGCATCTCAGTCAGGCTGAGCTCTGGACTCTGACTGGACCGTTGCAACACCTCGATTCTTCTCATTTTCACACATTCTGCTGTAGATCTGCTGCTGTGTTTGTGTTTGTGCTGATGTGCTGTGTTTGGTTTCCTCCAAACGTGCTGCTGTGCATTATGAGCAAACATCTCCGCTTTGGTCTGCTCTGTCCAAAGGACATTGTTCCAGAAGTCTTGTGGTTTGTTCAGATGCAGCTTTGCAAACCTAAGCTGTGCTGCCATGTTCTTTTTAGAGAGAAGAGGCTTTCTCCTGCAGCCCTTCCACACAAGCCACACCTGTTCAGTCTGTTTCTAACTGTGCTGTCATGACCTTTAACCTTTAACATGCTAACTGAGGCCCGCAGAGTCTGAGATGTAGCTCTTGGGTTTCTGACCTTGGGGTGACCTTTAACCTTTAACATGCTAACTGAGGCCTGTAGAGTCTGAGATGTAGCTCTTTGGGTTTCTGACCTTGGGGTGACCTTTAACCTTTAACATGCTAACTGAGGCCTGCAGAGTCTGAGATGTAGCTCTTTGGGTTTCTGACCTTGGGGTGACCTTTAACCTTTAACATGCTAACTGAGGCCTGCAGAGTCTGAGATGTAGCTCTTTGGGTTTCTGACCTTGGGGTGACCTTTAACCTTTAACATGCTGACTGAGGCCTGCAGAGTCTGAGATGTAGCTCTTGGGTTTCTGACCTTGGGGTGACCTTTAACCTTTAACATGCTGACTGAGGCCTGCAGAGTCTGAGATGTAGCTCTTTGGGTTTCTGACCTTGGGGTGACCTTTAACCTTTAACATGCTAACTGAGGCCTGCAGAGTCTGAGATGTAGCTCTTTGGGTTTCTGACCTTGGGGTGACCTTTAACCTTTAACATGCTAACTGAGGCCTGCAGAGTCTGAGATGTAGCTCTTGGGTTTCTGACCTTGGGGTGACCTTGCTGGGACGTCCACTCCTGGGCAGATTGACAGCTGTCCTGAATGTTTTCCACCTGTGAATAATCTTTCTCTCTGTGGAACGATGGACTCCAGATAGTTTGGAAACGACTGACAAAATTTCTAAAGCCATAGATTTATCAGACAGATTTTAAAGGTAGAAAATGTACAGAAAATACTTCTTATTAGACTTTTATTCATCATTGAGGTGCACAGATGCACATTTAAAGAGATTACTTCCTTACACAAAAGAGGAGGTAGCGTGTGTTGACTCAGCAGGGATGAAATGAAATCAGAAACATTGATATTCAGGAGAATAAATTATTAAAAGCAGTACAGAAAGCTGGACATTATTTTCAAAGGTGGACACCTAGTGCCTGAATGTTTTCCACTTCTCTCTGTGGAACGATGGACTCCAGATAGTTTGGAAATGGCCTTATAACCCTTCCCAGATTGATGGGCAGCAACAGCTGCTTCTCTAAGATCATTGCTGATGTCTTTCCTCCTTGGCATCATAATTTATTCTTATTATTTTTAATTTATATTTGTTTATTTACTTTTTTTTTTAATTATTTAAAATTATTTCATATTCATTGCACAGTAATTTTCTGTCTAATTACTGCGGTTTATTGTATCTTTTTTAATCATTTAACGATTATTTTCTTTTCTGCCATATGTTTTGGATGTTTAAACTGTTGATTGTTATATTAACATGAAAAAACAATAAATATATGTTAAAAAAAAAAAAAAAGGTGTAATATAACATACAATGACACATATGACCTCATTTTAAGACCAGATTGTTTCTTTTTCTATTGACAAAATCTTGAGATAAAAAGCTGTTTTAGCTAAAAAAAAAGAAGATGAGAGGCATAAGAATTACCATCTCACCTGAATTTGATGTTATGTGATTAAACATTTAAAACAAATATCATTTTGGGGAATTCATTCCAGCTGTGACTTTCCAAACCTCGCACGAGTCAGAGCTTAGCCTGATATCATTCAACTTTTAAAGCTCCTTTAAGAAGACCGATTAACTCCGATTGCTTTGGTTTGTGTGAGTCACTTTAAATCTAAAAGCAGACCAAAATAAGAGGGGATCGCTCATCGTGTTGTTTGAAAACCTTCGATACGGTGCAAAGAAACTCTGCTCATCAAAGGAAAAACATCAAATGATCAAAGCAAGTTTGTGTTTGGGAGTAAAAGAGGATAATCTCAAAGACGGGTTGGGATCAAAGCTAAAACATTTAATAACAAAACTCGGGTACACGCACAGATCTGCTCGGAGATCTCCTCTCCAACACACAATGTTCAAATGTTTAAATAAAAAGCTTAAAAGGCCAGCTCAGGTCGTTGCATCATGCAGAAACTAATCATTTAATAAATATTTCAAGTTAAACCTGATTTTAACACCATAAATTAAGCCAAGACACGGGCAACAGCTAAGAATAAGTCTTCTTTAAGCATCACACACACATTGATGAGGAAAATATATCAAAATCTAGTGGCTCATAACAGCAATGACAGTCAGTCTGTGAAGTCTTCGCTTCGGATTTGACGGAAACACAAAAAAAACGAAGGCAGAAATACTCTGAGTCCGACGGGAAGGCAGCGAAAACGTCCAAAAAACGGGGGCGAGTGACGGCGGTCAGAAGCTCATGAGGACGTCTCGCTCCTGCATGCTGGTGTAGAACGGCTTCCCGAACACGAACGAGTGAAGCCCGGCCCTCAGCTTCTCCGCAAACGCCATGACGATGTTCAGGTCTCCCTCCGCGCTCAGATCCAGGTCCGTCTTCAGGTTACGCAGCGACCGGAACGGCTTCTTCCCTTTTTGCCTGCGGAGAGGACACACCAGAGTAAGCCATGGAGTTCCTCAGGGTTCTGTGCTTGGACCGATTCTTTTCACTTTTATACATGCTTCCATTAGGTAACATTATTAGACAGCATGGCATAAAGTTCCATCACTATGCTGATGATACTCAGCTGTACTTATCTTAGGTTGGTAAGACAACAAGCATGTCTTAAAGACATAAAGACCTGGATGACTCAGAACTGTCTGCTTCTTATCTTTGGACCTGAGCGCTCGAAATTGTCTAGCTATAAAGTTACTCTAGATGGTATTTCCTTGGCTTCTAGTTCTACAGTGAGGAACCTTGGAGTTATTTTTGACCAGAACTTATCATTTGACTCGCATATAAAACAGGTTTCTAGGACTGCCTTCTTTCATCTTCGTAATATTGTTAAAATCAGGAACATCTAGTCTCAGGGTGATCCTGTAAAAACTGCTCCATGCATCTGTTACTTCAAGATTGGACTACTGTAATTCTTTATTATTGGGCTGTTAGACTGAAATAAAAAATGTAAAATGCGTGTTCATTCAAACTAATAACTTAATCCATCATGTCTTAAAGATCTCATAGTTGGATATTTCCCCAGCAGAGCACTTTGCTCTCTGCAGGTTTACTTGAGGCAAAATGGGAGGCAGAGCCTTCAGTTATCAGGCCTCTCTCTGTGGAACCAGCTGCCAGTTTGGGAGGCAGAGCCTTCGGTTATCAGGCCCCTCTCTGTGGAACCAGCTGCCAGTTTGGGAGGCAGAGCCTTCGGTTATCAGGCTCCTCTCTGTGGAACCAGCTGCCAGTTTGGGAGGCAGAGCCTTCAGTTATCAGGCCCCTCTCTGTGGAACCAGCTGCCAGTTTGGGAGGCAGAGCCTTCGGTTATCAGGCCCCTCTCTGTGGAACCAGCTGCCAGTTTGGGAGGCAGAGCCTTCGGTTATCAGGCTCCTCTCTGTGGAACCAGCTGCCAGTTTGGGAGGCAGAGCCTTCAGTTATCAGGCCCCTCTCTGAGGAACCAGCTGCCAGTTTGGGAGGCAGAGCCTTCAGTTATCAGACCCCTCTCTGTGGAACCAGCTGCCAGTTTGGGAGGCAGAGCCTTCAGTTATCAGGCCCCTCTCTTGTGGAATAAGCTGCCAGTTTGGGAGGCAGAGCCTTCAGTTATCAGGCCCCTCTCTTGTGGAATAAGCTGCCAGTAAATGTCCGGGAAGCAGACACACTTTCCACTTTTAAGACCAGGCTTAAAACTTTCCTCTCTGATAAAGCTTATAGTTAGGGATGGCTCAGGTGATCCTGGAACATCCCATAGTTAAGCTGCTATAGGCCCAGCCTGCTGGGGAGCCTCATCTGTCACACCTTTCCTCACTTTACTCTCTTTTTCCCTGTTTAATTTCTCAAACGATATTATGTACATGTGACATTATTGTGGTCATTAACTCATGTTTCCCTGTTCCAACAGGTATCCTTTGAATGGTGTTACAGGGTTTTTCCCTCTTTTCTGTCTTCTCAAACCCCAGCTGGTGGAGGCGGATGGCCACCCTTCCTGGTTCTGGTTCTGCCAGAGGTTTCTTCCTGTTCAAAGGGAGTCGTTCTTCTCCACAGTCGTCTCAGGCACGCTCAGGACGGGAGATTGGACTGAAGACAAGTTTCAGTGGAATCTGTTGGTTTCCTTAGCTGGGAAACTGTTTTTGAATTGGCTCTATATGAATGAATTGGATTATTTTGTAAATAATTATGATTACAATGAATTGAATTCCAATTAGCTTGAATTGGACTTTATTATTTAAGTGCCTTGAGATGACATTTGTTGTATTTGGCACTTTATAAATGAACTGAATTGAATTGAATTGAATTGCATGCTCAGGGATTTATTCATGGACGGCCAGATAATTAATCTAAACATGTTAGACAGCAGGGAAGGAAAGAAATCTGCAGCGGTTGGTGGAGATGATGGCAGTTGGGAAGGTCAGGGAGATGTGTTGTGGAGCCCAGAAGGAGATGAGTCAAGCCCAGATGGAGCAATGACCAGGTCGCCGCGGGGAGGGCGGGGGCATGAAAACCTCCAGGCTTCTGTCCGCGGAGGACCGGGGAGCTTCTGATGGTGCTTCTCAAGCAAAAACCAGGGCTGGGCAACGATTAAAATTTAAATCTAATTAATCACATGATTTCCCTGATTAATCGTATTTAAATGCAAAATCCAAAAATGAATCCAAAAGTAGCGTATAGCTTTTAGCATTTAGCTTTATTTTAAATGTGCTGCCATATGAATGAAAGTGCCATAACATTTGTTGTGCAAACACACTTTTAACATCAGCATCTTTCTGTAGTTTTTATGTAGAAGCCTCGCTCCACTGTCTGTTTCCTTGAATGACTTGCTGCTATCAGTTGTGTGTTTTGCCTTTAAGTGATATTTTAGACTGGAACTACTACGCTGAGAAGACAATTCAACTTGGCAGTGTTTACAGATGACTTTGGTTCTGTCGACTCCGCCGTCTGGAAGAACTTTAAAATGAAAATGGCCGAGTAAAAGTTCCGTACCCTTCTCCATGTTTGGTGGATCCGCCGATTACTTTCTTTTCCTGTTCCACAGCAGACAGCAACAGACTTTTACAAAATAAAAGCCTGTGAGCAACAGACTTTTACAGAATAAAAGCCTGTGAGCAACAGACTTTTACAAAATAAAAGCCTGTCTTTTCATCCGTTTCGTGTGCATTTCTCGGTCCTCCACAGCTCGCCTCCGATTTGTAAGCTGGCGCTTGCATGTCGCTCGCATCCTCCCTTCCCTTTACTGGCTCCCAGTGAAACTTTAAAACCCCGTTATTAACACATAAAGCTCCACATGGAGCTTCATATCAAAGCTGCTGAGACCTTATCCCTGCAGCCGACGTCTCAGATCATCTGATCAAGGTCTCCTAATTATTCCACCGGAGGCGATCGCGCTTTAAAGGCTGTGGCGCCCAAACCTTGGAACAAGCAGGTCATCCTTTTTAGCTCTCCCCTTCATCTTTTCACATTATTTCGGGTGATGGTTTACATTCATTTTCATGTTTTTTCACCTTGAATTAAAGATGCACACAAACCGTGAAGCTCTTTGTAACTCTGTGCAATACAAATAAAGTTTTTTTTTACAACTATTAAAGCTCTAAAACCTGCTTAATTTAATGTTAGATTATAAGAGAGTGTGCCTCGAGGTCACCTTGCAACCTGCGGTCTCATTTCTGTGCCTGAGGGGAGCAGAGAAATGTTCCAATGATGATCATAAAAACATAATTTGTTTTTTTCGAGGATGATGACGGTGGTGATGATGGTTCCCACAAGGTGAGCTCAGGTCAAGGCCGAGCTGTGCATCGAGATGTTTTTCTTCTGCTTCAAAGATGGAGAAGATGATTCAGAGGATTCGTCATCCACCACCGGGCGTCTGTTCCCAGTTCCTCTCTCATCCGATACAAAACGGGTTAAAATTGCTTTCCCTCCTTCTCAATTAATGAGCCTCTTAGCACTTTGAGCTTTGATGAATCACCTTCTCACTCGTCTCTAATTCCAAAGAGATGCAGTGTGCGTGCAGATGTCCTGATATTTTTGCCCTCTTTGCTGCACCTTCTCATGTGATCGTCCTTTTGAGAGCTTCGCTAATCATCTGTTCAGTGGTGGTAAGGGTGCCACAGTTTAATTGGGTAATTGGGTCTCTGTAACGTTAGAAATGCCCTCAAATCTTTGTCATTTTCTCTGCTGAAACTGTGAAATGAAAATCCACTTTGCAGCAGCTTTAGAGAGCTGAGACCTGCTGAAACAACCTCGTAACCTCCGTTTAGTCCAATTCCCCTCTGATCATCTGTGGTATTTATAAGCAGTGCCTCCATCACATGGCTGCTGGCTCGGTTATAAATACGTCGCCTTTCCATCATCAGATCAGAGCAGCTCATTCAGCACACTGTTTAAGATTCCCATACGGCAGCTGCTGTACACAACTGTATGCAGATGACTCAGCGCTCTAATCGGCAAAGCAAACTGAAGACATGGGCTGTGTTCGAAACTGCATACTTCTCCTACTACTCCTACTAACTTTTTGAGTTAGTATGTGAGTTTGAGTAAGCGAGAAGTTCCCGGATGCATACTAGACTCTCTGAAATGTTGGGTATGCATCATGAGGTTACTACTCATACTCAAACTACCCAAGGTGTAACGTAACGTGACGTCGCCGATAGTCATTTCCTGTCAAAACGGCAGTTTCAAGCTAGCTACAACGAGGGTAGGTTCACTTCCTGTTTTCAAAACAAAAGCACCAATTGTATGGTAATGGCTTTCCCTATGATAAAAGGCAACGGGTATTTTATTTTGTGAAAATAACCGGAAGTGCGTTGCTCACTGCGGCTAGCTTTAGTAGCGCCGAATTCGTGGGAACAAAATTGTAAACAGCCGGTATTTTGTCAGGTTTTCAACACGTTGGGGATCTAAACGACTACTTTCTCTCCTGAAAATGTTTCAAATGTTGCTAAAGTTTACAGAGTTTAGAGCTTAAGGGAAATCAGCTTCAGGCCGGCTGATTTCGGCTCGGGCAGGAGCGAAATGCATTGTGGGTAAATGCTCTGCATACTGTCTGATTGGTGAGTATGCAGTATGTAGCATGCGGTTTCGAACACAGCTGCTGTCTTGGCTGACATGCCTCATCTGCATACACGTCTGTATGCAGATGACTCTCCGCTCTAATCGGCAAAGCAAACTGAAGACATGTTTACATTTTCTTCTTCTGAGAAGTATTGTAAACAGAAATCTGAGCCCAGAAGCTCCGCTGCCCTCCAGAACAGGTGGAGGCAGAGCATAGAGTTCCTCCTCCACAGTCATACTTGTCTGCTTCTTCAGAGGAGTGTGAAGGATAACTCATCTGATCAGCTGATCACTGCTTCCCCTGCAGAAACCAAACCCTCACAGCCTCCTTCCAGCGTTCCGCTCGGTGCGTTTTACTGACGCGCCGCTCTTCATCTTCATTTAATCAATCTGCAGTCAACTGAATCAGAGTTTTCTATATTTCTGTGCATCTCAATCCAACACGACAGGGAAGGAATGTGCGCTCTAAATGCACTCGTGTTCATTTCATCGGGTTCCTTCTCCAGGACGAGTGGATATTTATTAAAGGGGATAAATTGAGGAGAGAAAGAATACTTTTTTTCTGTCATTCACAGCATATATTTGGGTCTTTAAAGTCTTTGAACCAACCTAAAAGCTGAGAAAAACTCATCCCTGACATTTTGTTCTGAGGCCCCAATATCTGAAATCGTAGTTTATCCACAGGCACAGCACTACAGGCTATGTCATCAATACTTCTTGATGTTAGCCACAAAAAAACTTCGAGTTTTTGGAGCCGATATGCGAAGGGAGAAATATTTTGTGAATTCTCGTGAAGCAGCTGTTTCATTCTGCATGTTTTAACAACTTGGGCTGTTTAACGTGTGATGGGAACATCCGCTCATGTTTAGATTGAGCTCACTCAATGGCATTATGCATGTATCTTATGCTGTTATTGGGTCAACTTGTTTTTGTTTGTGACCATCTCAGAGACTGATTATCCTGAACTGAGAAAGTTCAGTCTCCAACCTTGTTATTACTGTCGCACAGCGTACCGGAGAAAACAACGAGGAGCAAAATCCGAGTCCACTGAGCGGAACAAACACATGGGAACGTTTCACGTTAGCATTTTTATGGAAATCAGTCGGCTTGTTAGCTGAGAAGGAAGCTAGCAGAGAACAGAATGAAGCTAGCAGAGAAAAGAAGAAAGCTAGCAGAGAAAAGAAGAAAGCTAGCAGAGAAAAGAAGAAAGCTAGCAGAGAAAAGAAGGAAGCTAGCAGAAGGAAGCTAGCAGAGAGCAGAAGGAAGCTAGCAGAGAAAAGAAGAAAGCTAGCAGAGAAAAGAAGAAAGCTAGCAGAGAACAGAATGAAGCTAGCAGAGAAAAGAAGAAAGCTAGCAGAGAAAAGAAGAAAGCTAGCAGAGAAAAGAAGGAAGCTAGCAGAAGGAAGCTAGCAGAGAGCAGAAGGAAGCTAGCAGAGAGCAGAAGGAAGCTAGCAGAGAGCAGAAGGAAGCTAGCAGAGAGCAGAAGGAAGCTAGCAGAGAACAGAATGAAGCTAGCAGAGAACAGAATGAAGCTAGCAGAGAACAGAATGAAGCTAGCAGAGAGCAGAAGGAAGCTAGCAGAGAACAGAAGGAAGCTAGCAGAGAACAGAAGGAAGCTAGCAGAGAACAGAATGAAGCTAGCAGAGAACAGAATGAAGCTAGCAGAGAGCAGAAGGAAGCTAGCAGAGAACAGAAGGAAGCTAGCAGAGAACATAAGGAAGCTAGCAGAGAACAGAAGGAAGCTAGCAGAGAACAGAATGAAGCTAGCAGAGAGCAGAAGGAAGCTAGCAGAGAACATAAGGAAGCTAGCAGAGAACAGAATGAAGCTAGCGGAGGGAAGCTAGCACAGAACAGAAGGAAGCTGATGCAACTTGTGTTGTTGTGTTGGACAAATTACCAGAACTACAACGAAAACATTCCAATATGGCTCTTAAACTTTGTTTTGTTCTTTTGACATGTAGCTCAACACTTAAATTTGTTGTTTTTTTTCTGTTACTCGACTGATCGTCGGAATAATTGATATAATACTCAATTTGAACAGAGGTGCAAATCAATGTACATCAATGGAAGAAGAGGGAGCTGCTGAGCAAAGACCTCAGGAAATAAGAAGCTCTGCTACTTTAACTGCACCGATGCTGCCTGTGTTGCTGTGAGTGTTCAGGACTCTGACACACTGTTAATCCCTCTTTGCTATCTGGATTCAAGTCTCATTAGTGACATCTCTTACGTTTCGTCCTCGATGTACTTGAGCAGCGTGAGGGCCTTCCTGTGGAGCAGCAGCAGGAACTGGGCCAGGTAGGTGCTCCGCAGGGACAGGCCCGGCTTCAGCATGAACACCTGGGAACGACACAGGACGTCCATTAGTGGTCCGTGCTGGAAAGAAGGCGGAACAACGCCCTCCTCCTCCTCCCTGCTTTGCCCTAACCTTGAGAAAACAACATGTTGCTGCGAATTCACACGGTGGGTTGTAAATTCTGCTTTTAAGTCAGATAATATTTCTCAGACTGATACAGGTGGCTGGAACACAACAAACAGATGAATTATAACATTGTTACCTTTGTAGTTTTACTTTAATGCCACTTTTTGAGCACAAATTAAACAGTAAATCTTCTATATTTGGGACATTTGTGCATAAAACACTTCTATAATGATTAAAATCCGAATATTCTGTTTTTCTTTTCTACTTTTTTACTGAAACTGACGTTCGGAACGTGAGTAAGAATCAGAACCTCTGTAGGAACCTTCTCCGTTATGGTTGGTGACCTTTCCTCTTCCAGTGCTCCTCTCTCCTGTGGAGTCCCTCAAGGATCTATTCTTGGCCCTATCCTCTTCTCATTGTACATGCTAACACTTGGGTCAATTACAGCCAGGCACAACCTTTCTTTCCACCGTTATGCAGACGATTTTCTAATTTATCTACCATTGAAGCCAAATAGTAACAGTGCACAATGTTCTTTGTTTAATTGTATTGCTGATATTAAGCAGTGGTTGGCCCAAAACGTTCTTACTTATTTAGGATTGCTTTTAATACCCAGTAGTATGATGACACTTTTATCTTAATCGATATTGTTGTATTTTATTGCTTTCACTGTTCTTTTATTGTTTTTACTTATTCTTCTCTGTATTTATTACCTGCTGTAAAGCACTTTGGTACACCGTAAGGATTGTCTGTAAAGGGCTGTATAAATAAAGTATATTTACATTTAATACCACTTTTAGAGCACAAATTAAACAGTAAATCTTCTATATTTGGGACATTTGTGCGTAAAACACTTCTATAATGATTAAAATCCAAATATTCTGTTTTTCTTTTCTACTTTTTTTTACTGAAACTGACGTTCGGTACACAAATGTTTCTGCAGAAAAGCCCACCGTGAAACAGCTGTGAGTATCAGAACCTCTGGAGGAACGCTTTGGTTCTACTTCTTGTTCTTTATCGTCTGAATAATAAAAATTCAGATTATTCCTGCTTATTTCCACATTTTTACTGACTTTTTTTCTTTATTTAAACAGCTATTTCTTCCCTTTTTTTTTTTTTAAATCAAAGTTAGCGATAAAGATATTCTTACCTCATAAATAAAATTCTTCACCAAAGTGTCGTTATGCATGACGTCTTGGAAGATATTTCTGAGGGAAAAAAAGGAGTTATGAGGTTAGATTTTCTTTCTGAACGCTGATAACAGAAGAAGAAGAAGAGAACACGGCGGGCGTGCGCTTACAGGTCGGGGGTGAAGGTTTCATCGGTGTGGATGACCGTGTCCGGCGGTATCTCCTCCTCGCTGTCCGTCTTCCACAGCGCGCTCAGCTCAGAGCGCATGTAGCGCCGCTGGATGTACGTGTGCTCGTGGCACGGCGGCATCTGCTTGACCGTGTTGATGTCGACGTCGATGTGCGTGGTCGGGTAGGGCGAGTACAGCACCTGGCGGAACGGCAGCACGAAGCTGCCCGTGGAGTCCTGGGGCGGACAGAAGGAAACCGGGTCTGTGAACACTTCCACCTTTAAAGTTTCCTTGTGTTCACCTGCTGCTTTGATTCAGCGATCCACGTGAAAATAAGCCACGCCCTTTAAGTTTTGAAAAAGTTGCCCAATGATTTTCCCCCCCCATGTCTTAAGAGTAACCTGGCCAAGTTTGAAGTCTGTAGCATTAAATCTGTAGGACGAGTTCGATCATATGCAAGCCGTGGAATCGGGCAAAAATGGCACCAAAAACGCTCTTTCCATCCAAAATGGCTGCCTTCCTGCGGACGTGGGACCATGGCAGCATGAGACTTTTTTGTGCGTCTGGGCATGATGAATGAGTGTACCGAATTTCGTCGTCCCACGCGAAACTAACCCCAATGCGGGGACTATTTTTAAGCATCGTAGGGGGCGCTACAGAGCCAATGAGCGACTCCCAAAAATATAAAGTTTAGATTCTTTCATGTCGTCGACTGGCAGGTGGCGCTCGCAAAATTTCAAGCGTTTTCGAGCACCTTTAGCAAAGAATAAGAAGAAAGAACTCCTACAGATACAATGGGTCCCTAATAAAATTCCAGGAAAACAAACCCATGGCTGCGGCGTGGAAAAGTTCATATTGAAACTTAAATAAGAAAAAGAAACTAGAAAGCTGCAAGCAGCCTTGGGCGAGACCGAGATGTGCGTACGTTGGGCATGCGCTGGACGCCGTAGTCGCGCAGCTCTGCCCACACGCACGATACCCTCTGCGTACGTACGAGCACAGCATAACCCCAATGCGGAGGGTTTTTGAAAATTTCTAGGGGGCGCCACTGAGCCATTTAGCTCCGCCCACACACAATACCCTTTACATACGTACGAGGTCGACAGGGTGGACGTGTGTGCCACGTTTCATGACTTTGCGATGATGATAAGGCTTTCAAATCACAAACGCCATCACACGATTTTCACCGCCTGGCCACGCCCACACCGTTCAGTTTGGAAAAGTTTCTCCATGATTTTTTCCCATGTCTTAAGAGTAACCTGGCCAAGTTTGAAGTCTGTGGCATTAAATCTGTAGGAGGAGTTCGATCAAATGCGAGGTGTCGGAAAAAACAAGACGTTTCCAACCACCAGCAGGTGGCGCTATAGGTGGATGTCACTATTTTATATGTACGCGTTCAGGCTGGGTCCAGCATTCACCGTATGGAGTTTGGGACAGATTGGATAATGTATGTGGGAGTTATAAGCGACTTCATTTTTTATGGCGAGTGATGGCGAGTCATTGAAATTTGAGGCGTCGCCACGGCTACGCCCTTTAAGTTTTGAACGAGACGACGTGTCAGAGCTCGAGCTGAAGGATCAATAAATCAAAGCTTTTCACAGGGAGATGCAGTGATGTTATCATCAGATTATCTCTGATAGGATACGACATCCCTTCAGCAGTGTGATAAGAGACTTTCATTAGGGACCTATTGTATCTGTAGGAGTTCTTTCTTCTTATTCTTTGCTAAAGGTGCTCGAAAACTTTTGCGAGCACCACCTGCCAGTCGACGACATGAAAGAATCTAAACTTTATATTTTTGGGAGTCGCTCATTGACTCTGTAGCGCCCCCTACGATGCTTAAAAATAGTCCCCGCATTGGGGTTAGTTTAGCGTGGGACGACGAAATTCGTCACACTAATTCATCATGCCCAGACGCACAAAAAAAGTCTCATGCCGCCATGGTCCCACGTCCACAGGAAGGCGGCCATTTTGGATGGAAAGTGAGTTTTGGTGCCATTTTTGGCCGATTCCACGCCTTGCATATGATCAAACTCGTCCTACAGATTTAATGCTACAGACTTCAAACTTGGCCAGGTTACTCTTAAGACATCGGGGGAAACAATCATTGGGCATCCTTTTCAAAACTTAAAGGGCGTAGCCGTGGCGACGCCTCAAATTTCAATGACTCGCCATCACTCGCCATAAAAAATGAAGTCGCTTATAACTCCCACATACATTATCCAATCTGTCCCAAACTTCATACGGTGATTGCTGGAACCAGCCTGAACGCGTACATATAAAATAGTGACATCCACCTACAGCGCCACCTGCTGGTGGTTGGAAACATCTTTGTTTTTTCCCACACCTCGCATTTGATCAAACTCCTCCCACATATTTAATGCTACAGACTTCAAACTTGGCCAGGTTACTCTTAAGACATGGGGGAAAAAATTCATGGAGAAACTTTTCCAAACTGAACGGTGTGGGCGTGGCCAGGCAGTGAAAATCGTGTGATGGCGTTTGTGGTTTGAAAGCCTTATCATCATCACAAAGTCATGAAACTTGGCACACACGTCCACCCTGACGACCTCGTACGTATGTAAAGGGTATCGTGTGTGGGCGGAGCTAAATGGCTCAGTGGCGCCCCCTAGAAATGTTCAAAAACTCCTCCGCATTGGGGTTATTATGTGCTCACTGCAGCACTTTTCCTCCTTCTGTTCCTTTCCCCCATGATGATTTCCATCAGGTCAGAGAAACAGAAGGCTGGTGGTGACTGCAGAGTGCATCAAACCCACACTTTGTTCCTCCGACACGACCCACCCTCTGGTTTCTTTCTTTCTTTGTGAAGAACGAGCCAAAAAATCCACCTAAAGGACGCCGTTCTGGACCCTCGCCCTAACCTCGAACCCAACGAACGTTGACCAGAGGAGTCAGAGCTGCGACGGCTTCATTTTTCAGCTCCACAGAACTCCCTCCAGACTCACTTTTTCAGCCACGTTTCCAGAAGATCCTCTGAAACACGTCGGCGCGGTGCTGATATCGACACAAAAATCTAATCTCACAGCAATCTTTTGCGGTATGTGGCAGCACCGCTGCGCTGTGGGCAGACGCCCCCCCGGCTGGGAGAACGCCTCCTCAGCGCACGTGTGGACGGCAGCTCGAGGGATGCGTCATCCTTTGCCAATGTTGGAGGGAACAAACGAAAACTTAAAATCTATTTGTTCTACATCCGAGCAGAGAAAGGCTGTGTTCGAAACTACAAACTACATACTGCATACTACATACTGCATACTGCATACTACATACTTCCATACTACCATACTACATACTGCATACTACATAGTTCCATACTACATACTACATACTGCATAATACATACTGCATACTGCACACTACATACTGCATACTACATACTACATACTGCATACTTCCATACTACCTACTACATACTACATACTATATACTGCATACTTCCATACTACCATACTACATACTTCCATACTACATACTTCCATACTACATACTATATACTGCATACTTCCATACTACATACTTCCATACTACATACTTCCATACTACATACTACATACTATATACTGCATACTTCCATACTGCATACTTCCATACTACCATACTACATACTTCCATACTACATACTTCCATACTACATACTTCCATACTACATACTGCATACTTCCATACTACATACTTCCATACTACATACTATATACTGCATACTTCCATACTGCATACTTCCATACTACATACTGCATACTTCCATACTACATACTTCCATACTACATACTTCCATACTACATACTATATACTGCATACTTCCATACTGCATACTTCCATACTACATACTGCATACTTCCATACTACATACTTCCATACTACATACTATATACTGCATACTTCCATACTGCATACTTCCATACTACATACTGCATACTTCCATACTACATACTTCCATACTGCATACTTCCATACTACATACTTCCATACTACATACTATATACTGCATACTTCCATACTGCATACTTCCATACTATATACTGCATACTTCCATACTGCATACTGATCGATCAGACAGTATGCAGAGCGTTTACCCACAATGCATTTCGCTCCTGCCCGAGCCCAAATCAGCCGGCCTGAAGCTGATTTCCCTTAAGCTCTAAACTCTGTAAACTTTAGCAACATCTGAAACATTTTCAGGTGAGAAAGTAGTCGTTTAGATCCCCAACGTGTTGAAAACATGACAAAATACCGGCTGTTTACAATTTTGTTCCCACGAATTCGGCGCTACTAAAGCTAGCCGCAGTGAGCAACGCACTTCCTGTTATTTTCACAAAATAAAATACCCGTTGCCTTTTATCATAGGGAAAGCCATTACGATACAATTGGTGCTTTTGTTTTGAAAACGGGAAGTGAACCTACCCTCGTTGTAGCTAGCTTGAAACTGCCGTTTTGACAGGAAATGACGATCGGCGACGTCACGTTACGGTGCATCTTGGGTAGTTTGAGTATGAGTAGTAACCTCATGATGCATACCCAACATTTAGGATAATCTAGTATGCATCCGGGAACTTCTCGCTTACTCAAACTCGCATACTAACTCAGAAAGTATGAGTTATGTCGTCAGTTTGCTTTGCCAATTAGAGCGCTGAGTCATCTGCATACAGATGTATCTTAACGAATCTTAAACGGTGTGCTGAATGAGCTGCTCCGATCTGATGATCGACGTATTTATAACCGAGCCAGCAGCCATGTGATGGAGGCACTGCTTATAAATACCACAGATGATCAGAGGGGAATTAAATTAAATTAAAAGGTTAGTAGGAGTAGTAGGAGAAGTATGCGGTTTCGAACACAGCCTATAGCTCCAGAAAACAGAGGGTGTGGTGCAATCTCCCATGATCCTCTCTGCTTTCTGCAGGGCTCCAGATCATTCAACTGTATACCGGCACAGTTTTCCGTCGGCTTTGGATGCGCTTGGACCTGTCGGAGCAGAACTGACGGCAGAAAAACATCAAACATGCCGCTTACTTTGAGCAGACCCTGGACGAACAGGCCGGTGTCGTACTTGAAGGAAGAGTCGGCCCTGCAGAGGCGAGAGCTCTTCCTCTCAGCCGGGGTGAGGAAGAGGCAGAGAGTCCGCACAATCTGCAGGAACACAATCACAATCTGTGCTTTGGACGATTCAAACCGGCACCTTGAGTGTTTTCACTCTGTTTTCAGAGAACTCGCCACTGAACAACCTGCTGGTTTGGAGCCTCAAACCTGACAAAAACGCTCCAAGTTAACTGTTAAATTTGACTCTAACTTAGACCTGATAATTAATTCAGTGTTTTGCTTTTGATATTCACTGAGAAAAGCAGCAGCTTCTCAGCTCATGAACGGCTTCACTTTCTTTTATACGAAGATGTTTGACATTCTTTTATATTCACGTTTCAGCAGAAGGTCAGAAGGTCATACAACGCAGGATATTTACCTTATTTACTTTGTCTGGGTTGCTTCCAACCACTATCGAACAGCCACACGTCTGCAGATGAGAGCTGATGGCTCTGAAACGCACAGACAAACAGTCAGTTTCAAAAGAACATGAGCAAACTGATCTTAATTCACATAATAATTCCTTTTCTGGCCTCCTGAGCATGTCCTTGGAAGAATAATTTAAAAACCAAACCTTTAAAATGTTGAAAATATCACACAGAGAGTGTTTTATTCTGAAAGCAGCGGCTTAAAGATCAAGCTTTCCCGATGACTCTCCAGACTTAACAGTGATTTAGCCCTCATACCCCCCCCTCTCCAAGTGGAGAGCCATCAGTCATCACTGGACGGCTGACAGGTGTTAAACGGCCATTGTTCATCATCCGTCTCCATTTGCCTGCATTGGATTGCTTACTTGTGAAGGAAGTCCTCGTGGCAGCTGTCCCCGATGTCATCATCGTTTAGCACCGTGTCCTTTATCTGCTCGGCGGGAGCAGAACAAACGAGTTAAGAGTGTGAGAGGAGCACGTGTGAAGGCAACGAGATGAAGATGCAGAAACACATTCAGGGGGCGGGAATCTGGGCGGATTAAGCTCCGACAGAAAAGCCGTTTCAACGAGAAAAACAACAAAAAGATCAAAGGTTTTGTAGATAAATTTCACGTGAGGCTGCGGTTACAAACGCCCTCCAGTTACTGTAAGTCTTCAGTAACTCGTTAAAGGGACAGTTCGCCTCTTTTGGCATGAAGCTGTATGACATCCCATATCAGCAGCATCATTTATGAACATCTTCTTACCCCCTGCTGCGTCCTGTGAGCAGAGTTCCAGCCTCGTTTTGGTGTTGATGAAGGTAGTCCGGCTAGTTGGCTGGGGTTTAAAAAATAAAGCGTTTTGCTTCTCAAAACAATATGCGTTCAACAGAGTAATACATTTGCATCACAAAATGGTTCTCCAGGAAAAAGTCAGACCTCACAATCTCTTGGCCCTATTTTCTCTCCCTTCGTATCACTGCCTGCTGCCGCCTGCCGACAGCCGCGCCTGTTACGGTGTTTGCTGCTCGGAAGCAGGAGACTGCTCGGTCTGCACAGCACATAAACAAAAGAGAAGGAAAAGAAACAAAGGAAAGAAAATGAAAGGAAACGAAAGAAACAAAAGGAAAGGAAACAAAAGGAAAGGAAAGGAAACAAAAGGAAAGGAAATGAAAGAGAAGGAAAGGAAATGAAAGGAAAGGAAAGGAAAGAGAAGGAAAGAAAAGAAAGAAGGAAAGCAAAGGAAAGGAAACAAAAGGAAAGGAAAGAAAGAAGGAAAGCAAAGGAAAGGAAACAAAAGGAAAGGAAAGGAAAGAAGGAAAGGAAATGAAAGAGAAGGAAAGGAAAGAAAGAAGGAAAGCAAAGGAAACAAAATAAAAGCAAAGGAAAGGAAAGGAAAGGAAACAAAAGGAAAGGAAAGAGAAGGAAAAGAAAAGAAAGAAGGAAAGCAAAGGAAAGGAAACAAAAGGAAAGGAAAGGAAAGAGAAGGAAAGGAAACAAAAGAGGAAACAAAAGGAAAGGAAAGGAAAGGAAAGAGAAGGAAAGAAAAGAAAGAAGAAAAGCAAAGGAAAGGAAACAAAAGGAAAGGAAAGGAAAGGAAAGAAGGAAAGGAAATGAAAGAGAAGGAAAGGAAAGAAAGAAGGAAAGCAAAGGAAACAAAATAAAAGGAAAGGAAAGGAAAGGAAAGAGAAGGAAAGGAAACAAAAGAAAAGGAAACAAAAGGAAACAAAAGAAAAGGAAACAAAAGGAAACAAAAGGAAAGGAAAGAAAAGAGAAGGAAAGGAAAGGAAAGACGCCTGCCGACAGCCGCGCCTGTTACGGTGTTTGCTGCTCGGTCTGCACAGCAGGCAGTGATACGAAGGGAGAGAAAATAGGGCCAAGAGATTGTGAGGTCTGACTTTTTCCTGGAGAACCATTTTGTGATGCAAATGTATTACTCTGTTGAACGCATATTGTTTTGAGAAGCAAAACGCTTTATTTTTTAAACCCCAGCCAACTAGCCGGACTACCTTCATCAACACCAAAACGAGGCTGGAACTCTGCTCACAGGACGCAGCAGGGGGTAAGAAGATGTTCAGAAATGATGTTGCTGATATGGGATGTCACACAGCTTCATGTCAAAAGAGGCGAACTGTCCCTTTAAGGAGTTATTGCAGGATTTCTCTGTCAGTGTGTCGCTTACATCGATGTCTTCAGGCACACTGTGGGATTTCATGGAGGCCAGCAGCTCCATGATGGGGACGATCTCCAAGCCCAGAACCGAGATGATATTAAAGCCCTGAAGTCAGAGAGAACAGAGCAATCGTGAGCTTAAAGGATCCCTTATTCCTGTTTCCCACCAGCAGAAACACAGACTTATTGTGCGAGGTGCAGGTAAAGGCGTCGCAGCTGCACACCAACGGGGCTTTTTTCTGATTTTACAAGCATCTCATCGGCTCCTCAGAACAACAAAGGCACCCCGAGTGAGGCAAACCGAGAGCTGTATGTGCCGAAGCTCAAAGGGTTCCTGAGATGTGAAAAAAAGGCAACTTTCAACAACGGGATCTGAAGAAGAAAAGGTCGTAAATCCTCCGTTCGTCCCATTCAAGATGTTCACGATAAACCCAAATTAGATGCTTAGTAATTACAGAAGATTAAAGGAACACCCAGTGAGACCTCCAACTTTCATCTTATCTGTTCAAACTAAACCTAATTTCTGAAGAGATGAAAAGAACTAAGAAAATTAATAATAATAATAACACTCATTAGAATTCTGACTGTAAAAATATCCACAACAGGATCTTTATTAGACCCACGATGGAAGTGAAGGTGATGCTGATATAAAGTCCTGAGTCACTCCTCGTTTCTTTCTGTTTCCCTGCAAGCAGCCGGACCTTCTTTAATCTTTTAAGGTGGTCTTGAGCAATAATTCTCCAGCTTTCTGAAGGTCTTTCAGAGTTTTTCTTTGGACTTTGGCTGATTTTTCACTCATTTTCAGTCGAGGAATGTGTTTTTTCTTCGTTAAGCCACTTAACGCTGAGCTGTGAACCATTCAGGCAGGAAAAAGGCTCCTAACTCAAGGGATGAACCAGTGTTGTGTCCAACTTAGCAAAGAAGCCGTTTTAAACTGGATCTTTAGGTACTTTGTTACCAGAGACACATCATTTGTTCCCATTTCTTTAGCTGCATCTGTGAAAAACAGCTTCATAGTTTCAACTTTTTTGTACATTTATGTTAAAACTGCTTTCAGTTACCAAAAGAGTAAAATTAATATAAGAAATTCAGTTTAAAAGAAAAAAATTAACGTTATCACGTCTAAAAGTAGAAAAGTAGGAAAAAAAACAGACAATAATAAGAATTATATGTTATACAACATCAAGAAAAGGTAAATAAGATTCAATTTAAAGCTTAAAAAAGGAATATAAGATATAATCTAATGACTAATTATGGAACAATTAATATAAATGAAATGATTAAACTGCTTTATGCCACCAGAAATGAATAATCTAGAAGCTCTTTGTGGGTTTTAGACTGAAATTAAGATTTGTTCCCATTTCTTTAGCTGCATGTGTGAAAAACAGCAAAGATAACACAGTGTGACAGACAGAAAACAGGATTTCTGCAGCAACAAGGTGATTCCCAAAGAGCTGTTAGCTGAAAACTTGGCATATCTCAGCATGGTGTGCAGTGTGTCCTTAAAACATTTGAGGAAACTGGACAAGTGGAGGACAGAAGAAGAAGTGTCAGGCCTAAAGAACTATCTCCAGCAGATGAACAGGATCTGAAAGTGATGTCCTTAAGAAAGAGGAAAACATCCAGCAAAGACCTGACACAGGAGCTGAGAGATGCATCTGGACCTTCAGCTGATCCATCTGCTGTTGGCCCAAGCCTCATCAGAAATGGGCTCCATGGAAGGGTGGCTGTCAGGAAGCCGTTCTTAAGGAAGGGAAACAGGGAGAAAAGGCTGAGCTGTGCCAAAGGACACAAGAAGTGGGCTGAAAATCAGTGGCAGCAGGTCTGATGGAGGGATGAATCCTCCCCAGAGCCCGGAGCTCAACATTACTGAAGCAGTGTGGGATCATGTTGGCAGAGAACGGAACAAAAGGCAGCCCACATCCAAAGAAGAGCTTTGGGATGTCCTTCAAGAAGCCTGGAGAACTATTCCTGAAGACTCCTTAAAGAAAGGACAGAAAGCTGTCTGAGAGGGTTCAGGCTGTGCTGGAGGAGAAAGGAGCTCAGAGCAGATATTCACTTTAAAGCTGCTCAGAACTGAACTAACTCTGGTTCTGCCTCAGATTCTGGGTTTATGTTCATGTTGGAACATGTTTCAGTGAATCTCTGCAGCTGTTACCATGGAAACATCTGCAGATATTCACTTTAAAGCTGCTCAGAACTGAACTAACTCTGGTTCTGCCTCAGATTCTGGGTTTATGTTCATGTTGGAACACGTTTCAGTGAATCTCTGCAGCTGTTACCATGGAAACATCTGCAGATATTCACTTTAAAGCTGCTCAGAGCGGAACTAACTCTGGTTCTGACTCACATTCTGGGTTTATGTTCATGTTTGAGTTCATTTCTGTGCCTATTTCCTGTTTTCCTGGTCAATTATTTTTATTTTAAATTTTTTAAATTCAACTTAATTAATTAATTAATTAATTTTATTTATTTAGTAATTTATTATTATTATTAGTTAGTAGTAGTATTTTTATTAGAATTGGTATCATTATTGTTGTTGTTAATATACAATCATTGTAAATATAAAAAAAATTTTGAGCTACTTGATTAATTTGAATTTCCCCCACTGGGGGATGAATAAAGTATTTTTCTATTCCATTCTATATTTAAATATAATTAGGGTTAACTCTTGTACAGTTCTGTATTAATCTTTAATATTTTCCTTAAACTCGATCCGGCCTCTGAACGCGTTTCCTGACAGTAATTGTTTGCTTTTATAAACTGGAGCGTTTATAGGACTCGTGTTGGTGACCGTAACTGAAAGATATTTCCTGTTTAAAGAAATGACAGAAAGCTTGTCTTGATGATAAAATACAGGCATAAGTCGTCTGAGCAGCACGGTGAGATAAATCCGCCTCTGAAGAACTCGACATGTTAAAGTTAGTCACAGAGAAAGAAAATGTGATGGCGGTTTCTCTCCTTTATTACCCGCTCACCTCACAGCTGATCAGCTGTTGGGAGCCTCTAACTGTATTATCCTGCCAGTGTTACTGAAAATCTAACTGTATTAAAAGTGTGACACCTTATTTAATGACTATAATGCGTAATAACTTGTTATTTCTAAAGGATCAGCAGGAATAACCTCCGACCTTCTGCATCCAGATGCGCCCTTTGCGGATGACGTGCTTCAGCCTCTCCACGCAGACGGTGTGCAGCGGCAGGTAGAACGCCAGCTCCGTCTGAGGCAGGATGATGGACAGGGCGCACGTGTTCTTGTCCCCCTTCAGCTCGCCGTCAAAGATGAGAGACACGATGATGACGCCCTTCTCAGCCAGGACGAAAAACTTGACGTCCACGGCGCCGCACTCGGCGCTTCGCAGAATCTCCCCGTTGAGCGTGTGATTGGCCAGAAACGTGACCTCTCCGTCACTGAGGAACATCAGCTGGTCGCCCTTCGGTGCCCAGATGTGACGCACACGCGGGCCCAGGATGTTATCCCAGTAGGCGAAGGTGGCGGCCAGCAGCGGGCATTCCCCCTCCACCGCCACCTCGGACTTGGCCACAGCAGGAGATTGGGGAGGACAGCCAGAAGACATCGGGGACGCCCAGAGAAGTCTTCCACACCGTGAATTACAGCAAACCTACATCATAAAACAGAAAATAACACATTTATGTCCAATAATACAACTCAAAAGGTCTCTAAAAGACCCAAAAGAAATATAACCAGTTGTCTAAACATAAAAAACCCCGGAAATTAAGAAAATAATCGAGTCAGCTGACACCACTTCTCCTTCTCTGGAAAATAAAGAAGGAACAATCACTTCTTCTTCACTGGATTTTCAGCATCAAACACATCTGAGAGAACTTTACTCCAAAATAAAAACAAAAACACAAGGCCTTCTGGTAAATTCTGCACATATATATTAAATAATTGCATTTAATTACACTAAACTTACAGTGTGAGACCTTAAATAAAGTCTCAGGCAGGTTGTAGCTTTGACAGCTTGTTTTTAACCAAATGATTTTAGATGTTTACAGAAAAACGAAACTTATCAACTGCTTTTACACATATACTGTATATATATATATATATATATGTGTGTGTGTGTGTGTGTGTGTCCTGGTTTTAAATATATCCGCTGACTAAATGGCGGTAAGGATGGTTGTTGGTAAACAACGCATCGGCTAACTCAAGCTAGCCGGCGGCTACATACATCTGTCAAAAGCAAAGAAATGACGTCGTGACAACTTACTTCTTCGTTGTTTTTTTTTTTTGCCCTTTGAGGTGTAAAAACAATCTCCCTTCTGACTCAGAAGTTCTGAATCACTATTGTACGTGCGCTGCGCGCCGCCATAGCATCTGATTTAAGTGTGCATTAAAGCTGCCAGTTTTTGTTGTGCACCGCACTTCCTCGTACGTCACAGCTACGTCATTCCAATTCAGAACAGCGACCACTAGCGGCCGGAGCCTGGTAGTGCACGGGACGTCAATGATGTCATTTTTATTCCAGGCAACCACCTGCAGGAAAAAAATAAAAAAATAAAAAAATAAAAAAATAAATAAATAAATAAATAGATAGATAGATAAATAGATAGATAGATAGATAGATAGATAGATAGATAGATAGATAGATAGATAGATAGATAGATAGATAGATAGATAGATACTTTATTCATCCCAATTTTGGAAATTGTTTAAATGTTTAAATTCATTTACATGAAGTCTGGTCATACAAATGGACGCATCTGCAGGCAAAACACACCGTGTTTGCCTTTTAAAATTGACTTCTGAGGGGAGTGTGACTCTAAATTATTGCCCCCCCTCCTCATTCTTCGTCTCTCTTCCCCATAAATTATTCTGCTATAAATTGAACCAAGTCTCCCAAGACTGCCTTGCTGCAGAATTCAACTAGGGAGTACTTCAACTATGTCCAAAAAAATCACCATCAAGGGTTTTGTTTGACATTTTCCGATTTGAAACATCCTTGTTCTTCCTACACATGGAGAACACACTCATCCTTCACGCATCCACAGAGGAGTCAACACGGCAGTGGGTGAATGTTTCCCGCTGCCAGCCTCACACCTGCACTCTGCACTGTGTATTCATCCACACTCTTTACACATACTAATTGACAATATTATTCCTAATGGTCTCAAAAGAGACGGCCGGCGCTGTTTGCTCTAAATGGATCATCTGCCATTCAGAGACTGCTCGGGCAAACAAAACAGTCAGCTCAAAATGATGTAACACGGTTACAGAGAGAGCTCAAAATGGCCATTTAAACAGATTAGGGCTGGGCAACGATTAAAATGTTTAATCTGATTAATCACATGATTTCCCTGATTAATCACGATTAATCGCATTTGTACGCAAAATCCAAAAATGAATCCAAAAGTAGTTTATAGCTTTTAGCATTTAGTTTTATTTGGGTTCTGTTATTTGGTTCCGCCGTCTGGAAGAACTTTAAAATGAAAATGGCCGAGTAAAAGTTCCGTACCCTTCTCCATGTTTGGTGGATCCGCCGATTACTTTCTTTTCCTGTTCCACAGCAGACAGCAGCAGACTTTTACAGAATAAAAGCCTGTGAGCAGCAGACTTTTACAAAATAAAAGCCTGTGAGCAGCAGACTTTTACAAAATAAAAGCCTGTGAGCAGCAGACTTTTACAAAATAAAAGCCTGTGAGCGACAGACTTTTACAAAATAAAAGCCTGTGAGCGACACACCTTTACAAAATAAGAGCCTGTGAGCAGCAGACTTTTACAATAATAAAAGAAATAATAAAACAGGGGTGGTCCGTGGCGTAGTGTGTTGAGCAGGCGCTGCATGTCGTTCCCCCTCTCTCTGCTTCCTGCTTCCTGTCTCTCTGAACTTTCCTATCCATTAAAGGCACAAAGGCCCCCAAAAATGTTTGGGTTTTTTTTTATTAAAAAAATAATAATAATATTTTTTTTTATTTTAAAACAAAAAAAAAAAACAACAACATGCGTTAATGCGCGATAAAATATTTATCAGCGTTAAATAATTAATGAGTTAACGCGATAATAACGAGTTAACTCGCCCAGCCCTAATACAGATGTTTCGTGCTGTCCCTGTAATAGTGTCTATAACATCTTTTTTCCTCATTCAATCTTTGGCTGCCGTCTTCAATTTCTCCTGAGTTCTGTTGTGGCCGGCCTGCAATCCAGGACTGTGAATCTCACAGGCTGAACTCGTAATGGACCGGCTACAAATACCAAGCTGCTGCCATCTTTGGGTTTCCAGGTTTCTGAGCCCAATCCTCCCTTAATACCTCCTCTAATCTATGTATCCTCCCACTCCACAGCGGGCTCCCCAAAGTAAACAGTTTGATTATCCACAGTAGATTGATGCTTGAAAGTCTTTGCCGGTTTGTGGCTACTTCCCAATCATTCACTTCCTTTATTGCTCTAATTTGTCTATTGGGCTATTCTCCTCTCTCTTTACAGCTAAACAGCTTAAAGTCTCTGGTTTGACATCTGAGGAAATTAAACGATGAGGTTGACATGATAACAGGAAGAATTTAAATATCGTGCCAAGAAGTGATCCAGTGAAATCACAGCTTTTCAGTTTAATTAATATTGTCTTCTAATGACACAAACATGATTTTAGAGCCTCTTTCATACATTTAGACTCCAGAGAACGAGCAGATGATGAGTTCTGAACTGTGTTCACTGTTGCCAATTCACACATGCGCTCCACAGCAGGAAATTGTCATCGTCGCAACAGACGTGAGAAGTGTTTTAACTGCTCATCATGTGCTGCTCATCAGCCAGAACATGATGCAATAAAGGAGAAGGAAACAGCAGCGACTCAGTGGGGTTACATGGCCCTGAAAGGATCAGATTATTGGCTAAATTACAACCAGACTGAGTTATTAAGTGCATGTAGACACCTTAATCTGACTAAGAATCGGATCGGATGGGATTCAGACCCCGAGATAACTGGGTTGAAAGTCACTCTAAACCTGCTTGTAGACGCTGAAGCTCGTGGTGAATCAGACTTTGCGTTCTGCGCATGCTCCAGATGTTTGCCCGGGGTCGTGACCCGGAAGTCAAAGGAGACGATATTCCTGTTGTTGTCGCCGTCAGAAAGAAACAAACAACGCGATGGAGAATGCTCCGTTGGGCATCGAGTTTGTGCAACGAGCAGCTCATCACAGACCAAATGTAGAGGGACGTAGCTTCATCTGGCTCTGCGTTCTCCATCTTTCTCCAATGCCTGAGTTTGTTGTTGTTGTTGGTGGTGAAGAGGTCAACAGGAAGTGGCTCTATTAGCAACAGCTGGAATGGGTACAGCGCCACCTATCATACCGGGGTATGACACGCTTTGTGCCTCTGATCCCATTCATTCACCGCCATATATCCAAGGAGAATTACCTCATTCTGATTGTAATTTAGCCAATAATCTGATCCTTTCAGTGCCATTACATTACGGTCATTCTGCAGACGCTTTTATCCAAAGCGACTTACAATAAGTGTGTTCCACATCGGTAGGCAAAAGAACTCCAGCTCACAAGAAATCATAAGTGCATTTCCTTCCAAAACCAAACAGCTAAGAGCAGAACTGGTGCTAGAGTAAGTGCGGTACGTTAGGTATCACTTTCATTCATATGGCAGCACATTTAAAATAAAGCTATATGCTAACAGCTATACACTACTTTTGGATTCAATTTTGGATTCTGCGTACAAATGCGATTAATCGTGATTAATCAGAGAAATCATGTGATTAATTAGATTAAACATTTTAATCGTTGCCCAGCCCTAAAATAAAAACACACATTCTTCCTGTCGTATCTTCTCCACCCTTGACCAGCGCTCTCAACGTTCTGATCTTGAAGAATTATTTGCTGACTCCTGTCAGCATGTTGCCCATCTTACCATGACAGAATACCAACAACCTGCATGAAGAGCAAGCAAATGAAGCTTTCCTCTGCAGCTAACACGGACGGCAGCCAAGCAGAAATAAAAAAAAAAGAAAGAATTCTGGCCCAGGCTGATGTTTTCAAGGTCAGTAAGCGTCGACAGCCACTCCACTGTGTACCCTGAGGCCACCGTTCTGATGTGATTGCTCTCTGAGAGCATCACTTCAGCCTCGCACGCCAACCTGCTTTCTTCTTTATGTTTTTCAGACATAAAAAGTGACAATTCCCCCCAAAAATGTGTCCTCTTCTGAAGATCCTCTGAGGGTAATACCCCCATGACCCAAAACCAGAGAAGCAAATCCAATCCAATTTATTTATGAAGCACATTTGAAAAGAATATAGAATATAGAACGGCAGCAATTGACGCTGTGTCGAAAAAACCAAAGAAAACAAGTTTGTTTTTAAGTGAGATTTAAAATGAGCCTCTGATCCCCGCTGAGTTTCTGGAGCCGCTGGTCTGCAGATCATAGAGACCATTAAGGTATTTGTATACAAGCAAAACGACTCAAAATCAATCCCATAGCGCACTGGATGCCAGCGGAGGGAAGCTAAAATATGTGCTCATATCTGAGAAATGAAGCCAATAAAGGGAAGATGGATGATGTATTGTGGAACGCTAGAAAGAATGCAGGTTGGCCTCTTCTTTTCAGATCTGGTGGTCCACAGATCATATCTACCTTAGTCCATCACCGCGTACAGAGCAGTGGCGTCAATTCAGCCGAAGCTAAGGTATGGCAAGGTCACTACAGTCACATGACTACAGTATCAATCAATAAATATACATGCCCAGCAAATAATCACCACTAAAGTCTGCTATGTAGATTATCTGTGTGCAAATGCAGTCTCTCTCACAGCCGCTAACATAACAATGGACACAAACACTTAACTACGCACATCTTAATCATTGGCTGCCAGCCATTTTCAGTTCAGAGCCACCCATACTGCCAAGTGTTTTTCAGTATTTTGACTGATTTTCCAAGACCCACAGAAAAGTGTGTCTTATGACTATGTACACACTGAAATTACCAAAAGAAAGAGTAGACTCTCTTCTTTGATCAGGAAAAAAAAGTTTGTTTCTACCATTTTCAGTCTTTTAGTAATAGACAGTAGAACATAGGTTGGTTTCACCAAAATCAGCTGTTTGACCCAAAAAATGGAGAAAACACGCTTTTTCTTTTTGTGTGCAAAGTGGCACCGCTGCCACCTAGCGGGTAATTTTGCCAGGATATTCTCTGTTTAGTGTTTACAAGCCTAAGATTTAGTGACGAACTCCGCTAGATTGTCCCCCAGCCCGCTCCGTTAAAAACACAATTGACGTCTATAGACGTCTTTGGCAGTGAACGTTTTTTTTTTAAATTGACGTCTATAGACGTCAATGGCATCGAAAGAGTTAATCAATTCAGTCAAACTTTACGCATCCGTTGTTGTACTGCTGTAGTTGTACTGCTGTAGTTGTACTGCTGTAGTTGTACTGCTGTAGTTGTACTGGCGCCCTCACCCGGGCCTTGACCTTCCTTATCCCTGTCCAAGTCTGATCCAGCTCTTTCAATCTGAGAAATCGGTGGGGACTCACAAATCTGAGATTCAATTTGAGAAGTCGGTGTGGAGGAGGAGTTCTCAGTCTCCACATATGTAGTCTCTATCTCTCTGTTAGCATTAGCATTAGCATTAGCGGCGGAGGTGCTGAGGTGGACAGCCTCGTTAACAGCCTGAATCCCGCCTTCACTACCTGGTCCTCCTTCCTCCGCCGCTGGGGCAACATTGGACCCCTTTTTTTGGTGATAAATAAATCTAAAGTTTTCTGCTTCCTTTTCATATTTCACATTGATTAGCAAACAACAAATCCCGCTAATAACATCAGCTTTGACCTCCAGGCTCCGTCATCTCGTGGGGGGGCTGGGAGATACCACATTTCAAAAGGGGATACAAGTGTTGGGAAAGACTATACTTAGATAAATTGATTGTGTTGTTCAGAATTTCATTTGTAGTTAATTTATTTGTATTAAATAATAGAATAATCAATACAAATTAAAATAAATTATTTTTTTTTAAAGAAAAAAAGAAAAACAAACATTTACATTTTCCCCTGGAGCCAAGGTGTGGTAGCTGCCATACCCAATTGACGCCCATGCTACAGAGTCTCCCTCCCAACACTTTTCCCGGGCTGATGCAAACTGACGTCAGCCATCGCAAAATAGGAAGAATTGGTGACAAGTCGTCTGACTGGTTTCTCACCAGTTTGCTGCCTCTAAGTCTTACGATTTGTGCTGGGTAGCAAAAGAGTTGATTTCCCAAACTGTTAAACTACATTTGAAAGCTTTTGCTAAAAAAATTAACGCGTCTCTATAAAGACGTGCAGTTTTAAACATCTTTACTAAGGAAGTATAACAGTTTTTAACTCCACTGCCTTTTACTGCTCGCTTGGCCTTCATTGTAATTAGCGTGCCTTCATTTTCATCCCACCTCATAAATTAACTTACAGACATCTTGCACAGCAGCACAATTGTCTTCACCTGTCACGTTATCCGTATGTGCTGCAACGGGTGGGAGGCAAATCCACTTTGATGAGTGTCAAGATATAAATCTCCAGTCAGCCATTTAAACACATCATTTAACAGTTTCACACACTCAGCTGCAGGTTTGTGCATCCAACAGAACAGAAATGCTCCGATCTGCAGAATAACGACGACTGACTCTGGCTGACCTCATGCAATAATATCGAGTATGTGGGTGTTTATTTACCAAAAGTATTACACACTAGAAAAAATGCCCCTCCAAATATAAGTAAGAAAAACAACAAATAAAAGACGTTTTTGCTTGAAATAAGCAAAAAAAATCTGCCGATGGAACTAATGAAAATCAGCTTGTCACAATTTCTTGAAATAAAATGTGATATTTAGGACTTTTGAGATAAAAGTGATCTTGAAATTAGCTTAAAAACCTCTTCAAATGAAAAAAAAAAAGCTTGTTTCATATGATATGTGACTCAAAATAATTTGTTTTCAAGACTTTTTCATTTAACAAGATATTCCAGATGTATTGTCTTCAAACAAGTCCCTATATCTGGCTGAAATGGTGCTTGTTATGCAGTTGTGTCTGATATTAAGTGTAATGAGATATTTTGACTAGAAATGAGACAAATATACTTGGTAAGACTTTGATTTTTTCCAGTGCATTCATTTAAACTAAAGGCACTTTTCAGAACGCTCGAGATCACCACACAAGAGACTCTTGTCTGTACCGTTGTCAAAATATTAGACAAGTCAGTGTAAGTCTTAAAAGAATAATAACACGAAGGCTCGGGTTTGTTGAGGCAATATGCAACAAAGGAATTACAAAGGGATTTTGTCTTCTCTACCAATCGCCAGCTGGCTGTTATGTAATTTCATTGCGTCTGTCCACAGTGCAAACACAAGACAAAGCCCTTGAAGGTGTGTAATCCTTTGGGGAGCTCGCCATTAGCCTGAGTGGGCCCATAGCGTTGTTAGGTCCAAAAGCACATATTAATTCCCCATTAACCTAACTAATGACATCAAAAAGGCCACGGGTCTGACTGCCTGCCAAATTACACTTATCAGCCCCGACATTTGTTTAAATGTTTGTCTTTTTATAATCTGTGTTGCACATCTGGTCCCATAAAGGCGAAAAATCTGGAATGTATTTCAGATTTTCACCGTGTGACAAAGTGACTGACAACCACCGTGGTGTCCCCCCACTGGTTTGTAAGCAGCTGTTTGGCATTTTAGGATTAACCGTGTTGGTCTTTTTGAAGCTATAAGTGTTTCTACTTGGACATGTGGGTGGATCTGGAGACATTATTGGAGAAAAACACAAATCTTTGAGGCCTAATATCTCCATCCATCCATCCATCCATTTTCTATACACGCTTAATCTGCGGTCGGGTTGCGGGGCGGCTGGAGTCTATCCCAGCGGTCATCGGACAGGTCGCCAGTCCATAGGACCACACAGAGACAAACATACACTCACACTCACTCCTAGGGACAATTTAGAGACACCAGTTAACCTAACCTGCATGTTTTTGGACGGTGGGAGGAAGCCGGAGCACCTGGAGAGAGCCTAATATCTCTAATTGTGGAATTATTTTCTAAATTAGCACCAGTGCACTGAACAGAAGGAGTAAATCTAGCTGGTGACACCATCGTGACCTGAATTCCATAACGCTTCTTATTCATTTTGACTTAATTAGAGCCAGAGATATTTGTTAGCGAGCACCAAGGTGGCTGTGAGTGGTTTGGCACATCAAACATGCACATTTGCACTCCCTTGGTGGGTTCATATCAAAGGCTCACGTTTACCAAATCGATATGAAGAACCATTGGTAGCTTTGTCTCCTAACATTTCCAACGCCAAGGAATAAAACCCGATGTTGAACAGGCGAAGCTTGACCTCGAGCTTACCAATCAGAGCACACCGGCTTCCTCACTGACCTCCCTCGCTTCTGTTTTCAAATTAAACGTATATATATATATATACATAGAAGCAATAAGCCCTCCCCTAACCATTTCATGGAAACTTTATTAACTATTGTAAGATGCTTGCATTTTATGTGCATTTCTAAATAAAAGTTGGTGTGATGCTAACGTTAGCATTCATCTTAAAACGTGCATCCATTAAGACCTTCAGAGGTTGTCTTGTTTTGATATTCATCGGATAAACTTAAAACGCTTAACCTAACTGCACAGAAAGCCGGCGTTTCTTCAAAAGTATTCTGATTCAGGGAGGCTTTGTGATGCTACTGACTAGCATGTTCGTTTTCATCATCATTTGACAAGGATCGTTGTCATATCTCAGCTTCAAGGTGGGAAAACACATTATTTTGCCTTGGTGAAGACAGTCTCACTTAACAGCATTTCAATATGTCTTTTCAAATGAATCTTCAGTGTGTTTGGCACTGTAAACACCTCGTGAATTGCTAATAAGTTAATTGGGTTTTTTTAAGTACAAAGAGCTAAATCGGATGACTGAGCAGTGATCTGTGAGGTTATGGAGTCTGCGGCTGTGTCTCTGTATCCGTGCTTCACTTCATTAGCGTCACTGTTGTTTCTCTGGGAGATGTGATTGAGAGCAGCGACTGCACAGCATCTCCTTTCATCTGACATTAGACAGACAGACGGGCTCCTGTTGCTGTCCAGGCTGGCAGCCGGACACCCATCGCCAGCATCCATCAGGATTGGATTAACATCAAACCAACACGGCCCTGAGAAATAGGGCAAAGCTGCCCTGAGAGCAGGCCTTGGGGCCTCCAAGCTTCTCTTATTCTGCCACCCAACTGTGCTGACTTGAGTGTTAAAGCTATTTACACTTTAATATAAGACTTGCAACATTGATATGAACAGACATCTCGTACAAAATGATACAAATGAATCACGAATACAAACCGAAAGATCCAAACTCTCGGTAAAGGCAGATGATGCCAGTTCTATTGACTCCTCAGTGGTATAGTATGGACAGGCGTCTGGCCTAAAATAAGCATGATCCCTTTGTACGGTTTCAAAGCAGGCTCCAGGTTTGCAACGCGGCACAACAACAATGATCTGTGTTGCCATTCAAAGGAGGGAACTTCAAAGAACCTCGTTTTCTCTTGCCCAGCTGTACTGTGGCTCTCTGCCTCGGGCCAATCATTATAATGAGCAGCAAAAAAAAAAAAAAGAAGAAAAGAACTATGGAGTAGACAGCTAAACAGACCCGCGGTGGAAGCTACTGTACAGAACGTGTCAGACTCCCCGTGAAGATATGATGATCAAAACCAGGAGCGTTGACAGGATATATGTTCTGATTTCTCAGAATAATGCTCATACATTTGTATTTATAACTTTTTAATTTACCGGTCCATCTTTGTTCCAACCCTCGCTTGGCGTAGAGACGGTTTTTCAGGCACATCAAACTGGGAGAAGGCCTCAGGGTGAACCCACATATACCATTTGGTCTGGGAGATCCGTGGGATTCGTCAGGAGGCCTCAATGGGACAATGGAAACCAATTCTGGAGGCCAACTCAAAGCCAGTTGCAAAAGTTACCATCAAATGCTGCATCTCTGAAGGCGATTCTCTATCCCTGCTACTGTTCAGCGAAAGCGTACGAGGTGAATCAGGGACGGTCGCCTTCAATGAGCCGATGTGTAGACGGGTGATGAAGAACTCTGCTGACTTGATCAAACATAGAAACCTTTATTGCATTTATCAGGTCTGTCTGGAATTTACTGAAAAGATGCATCAAGTCTGGAGAGATGAGCCCAATGTTTGAATGGAATCTCGGCCTCTCTTTCATAGGCAGCTCCTTTTTATTTATTTATTTTTTTAACTTTATTTTTATTAAAGCATTCTATGTAACATTTCTACCTTAAAATAACAGCTTGAAAAAAATTGTGCGGCTAGAATAAGTTTTAATATTACGATCGGCCTGTCTCCTATGCCCTTCGGGGGTCTGAGTTGGAAAAACTGCGCTATGTAACTTTGCTGGACCGGCCCGGTCCTCGCCGGTTCGTCAACAAACCTGAAACGTGAAAGCGAAAGGGTGTTGTATTTACGACAGTGTAACCGTACATTACCTCCAAGCCTGTAGGGGGGGCTCCATAATGGGCTTTTTGAGAAGTTACATTGTATCGCTTTAAGCGAAACACAAACATTCTTTGACAACATTCACAGATTATGTGTGACAGTACTAGCGACAAAAAAAACAAAAAAACAAAAAACCATTGGGGCCCAGAAACCTGGATAATACTAATGAGTAAAAAATAACAAGTAAGTAAGTAAATAAATAAATAAATAAAGGGACAGTTAAGACATCCCAGCATATTGTGGGATTCCCCTCAGTTAGAGAGATATCTTGCTATAGGTAGCCACCTCCTCACAAAAACATCAGACCTTAATTGTAGTTGAGCGGTTAAAGCTTCCATTCCATACACCTCCCTCAGTTTCTGTTTCCATTGTGCCACTGTAGGTGGCTGTGGATTCATCCATTTTATTCTCACCATTTTTCTAGCAGTCATCAAAAGTATATGTCACAAGTGCTTTTGGTCTCTAGTGTACATGCCTTCAGGAGTTAGATCAAAAAGAAACTGACTTGGGGTGAATGGCAGCTCCTTTTTATGTGGGATAACTTTCCCTTATTTGGTAGCTCTGAAGACGCTCCATGTCCCTGCCTCTAGGCATCTAGCCAGAAAATAATGTATACGACTTAATTTCTCTGGAATGTGTTTTCCCTCCGAATCTCCATATTTGACTCTATGCTCCTCTGGCTGGAGACAAATACACTCTGTGAACTTCATCAGTGATACACTTGGAGCATATGTACTCAGTGTTTTAAGCCTCGTTTCCACTCTCAGTACGGTACGGGTCGGGTCTCTTTGGGGTCAGCTTGCGTTCCCACTGTACAAAGGGGACCCTCAGGGGTGGGCGGAGTGCGTGCCGAAGCGTAAATAGCAAATAACATCCATAATTTGGAACCACCTCCAAGCTTCTTCAGCTTAATGCGACACCGGCTCGCGGTCCGGTTGAAACCACTCTCTGCCATTTTTGCGGCAATCAGTTGGGAAACTTTTTTTTAGCTGTTATGCTGCAAACAAGTGGAACAAACTGCCAGTGGAGATTAAACTTTCACCAAATGGAGACATTTTTAAATCCAGGTTAAAAACATTTCTGTTCTCATGTGTCTATGCATGAAATATCTTTTAACTTATCTGGACTGTTGCTTGTTTTTAAATTCATTTAAATGATTTTATTTGTTTCTCTTTATATTCTTTTATATATTTTAATGCTTCTTACACTCCCTGCTGCAATGCTTTTATTTCATGTGAAGCACTTTGAATTGTTTGTACATGAAATGTGCTACAAATAAATTTGATTTGATTTGATTTCGTTTCGGCCCTGCGATGGACTGGCGGCCTGTCCAGGGTGTACCCCGCCTCTCGCCCATTGACTGCTGGGATAGGCTCCAGCCCCCCCCCCCCCCGCGACCCGACCGACGGATTCAGTGGTATAGATAATGGATGGATGGATGGATGATTTCGTTTCGCACAGCGCCATCGAGCTCCCGCTGCACAGCCTCCTCACCAACAACGGAGAGCAGAGCCTGGAACCGGTCCTGTGTGCTCGGTACCCCAAGCAGAAGGGTTACAGACATGGTAACGGGTACCATGGTAACAGGTTCCATGGGATCGGTACGCTTTAGTGGTGGTGGAAACACTGAAATAAGCGAACCGTTCCGAACCGACCCGTACCGGACTGCATAGTGGAAACGGGGTTCAAGAGATGGTCCTTCCAACGGTTCTCTTAAGTATCAGACACCTCACCTCAACCCGTTCAGCCAGGCAATCACAAAAGAGTGGCAAAGGATACCAACTCCAAAGTGGAGCAATCTTTAGCCACCTCTTCTAAAAAGATGGCATCAAGCTGTGAGCGATCAGGACTGATCGAGACATCGACTCACTGATCCACAGCGCCAGGATATACAGCAAGGACACGAATGTGTCCTGTGGAATGTCAATCAGACTTGATAAGTGTGACCATAAGGTATCAAGAAGAGGCAAGGTGATCAAGGCTGAACTATCAGAAGGCAAGAACAGCTACAAATACCTTTGGGTCTCACAGGCAAATGGCAACCATGAAGAATCCCCAAGGAAGTCGACCGCGACCAAATACCTCAGAGAAGTGATGCAGTCCCTGATGAGCCAGCCGAAAGAGAGATTCAAAGTTTGAGCCGTTCAAATGATGCTCTGCCAGTTATGAGATACCCCGCTGGTATAAGAAAGCGCCAACAAATCACAGGAACCACATCAGAGGTCCGCTGTCCAGAGCTTGAAAGGAGGGACCGCCCATAAGAAGGGTGAGTATGGAACAGTTTATATTGTTAATAACTCCTTTATTTCTAAAAAACCCGTGCCTTATGAAGCTGACTATTCACTTCAGGATAAGTTAAATGTTGTTTTTACCAAAAGAATTGAACAATATATTCAAACAAATGGCTAATTAAGTGTTTTTGTCCATTATAAAACTGTAAAATAGAAATAAAAATGAGTTGAAATGAAGTGGCATGCTGAGAGCTGGAATATTTCATTTGAAGAAAGGCATGGAGAGAACTTCAATAGTAGAGAAGGAGATGAGAGGACTCAGAAATTTAGCTAAAGTCTGAAATAAACTGAGCTGAAGATGATTATCCCAAAAATAAATATCAAGTTCAGGCTGAAAAAAGAAGATACTTTAGATTATGTGCTTGTTTGAAAAGGAAGAAGAGGTTTTAAAGCTCTTTCATCTGAAGTTAGAGAGGAAAAGATGACAACGGCACATATATCACTTGATATTCTGGCAGAAACAAGCACACAAAAAAAAGAAATTTCAGTGGAAGTGTAAGAAAATGAAAGAACTTGCAGATTCGTCTTATATTCGAACTGTGTTTGCTGCACATTGAGCTTAAAACTGAAAACAAAAGGAAATAAATGAGAAGCAGACAGGTAGATGAATCAAAAATATGACTTTAATTAAACTGGTGAGGAGAAAACCTGAATAAGTCAAAGTCAGTGATGTCTTTTCTCCCTGTAATGCACTGTTGGCTGTGTTGGACCACAAGAACATGTTTTATTTAGAGCTACCTCTAATGAACTTATAAATAAATGTGAACTAATCCATATGCTGGGTTAGTTTAAATGAAAACACATTTTTTCTTACCTGTCTAGACACATTAAAACAAGCTTTGCAGAGCGAGGATTATATTGGATGCTAAAAACTGAAGTAATAATGACGTGATGTTGTGCAAACGTTGTTTATGTCTTCGACCTTCTTGAATAATGTAATGTTCCATGATGTTCCTACAGTCTCAGTAGAAACACTGAAAGCTTGCAATGGACGCACACGGGAACCAAAAATTACCCTCAGAATTGATCTGCATCTTCATTTACTCTTTAGCATCTTTCTGATTATCCTGAAATGATAAATTAGGAGTTTTTTTCTATCATCTAACTTCTCTAAAAGGTGCCAGAACCTCAGAAAATTATGTTTTAGGTGTGTAATCAATAATCAATAGCTGTTCCTCTTCATGGAGATGTTCAGAAATAAGGCCGAGATCAGCTTTATTTTGCACCGATGATGTAAACAGAGTTAGAGACAAATATCCCCTTAAACACAGGGTACCTCTTAGATTTTTAATGCATCACTTCAGGTTTAATTGATTACATTCTATCAGATAAGTAGATTTTTTTATGGCCTCCAAAATGTCAAACTATGTCTGTTGTGACAGATACGGATATGGATCGATCAAGACTTCTTATCACAGCATCACGCCATAAAGGCGCATAATGTTTCAAAATACCAGGCAAGGCAGGCAAGTTTACATTTGTTGAAGAAAAAAAAAACTTTAATTGTCGTGAGATGCTGCAGATGAATTGTAAAAATGGAGTCCAATAAGGTGACAGTTGGGATCACGTTGTAAAAAGAGTCTTTTATTTTACCCATAACCAAGTTGTTTTGATTTTTAACCCAAGCCAAGTGAAGGTTTTTGGCTAAACCCAACTTGAAAAGGAAAAAGTTTAATGATAATATGTTGTTTTTACCTGTAACCAAAGCAACCAGTAAAATGTCTCCCATTCGGCGGCGAGTCGCATTGTAAGAAGAATGTATTTAAACCCAAATTAAGACGATTTACTTATCCTAACCAGCTAATATTACTGTAAAAACCCAGAGAATTGTTGAGTTTTGGAAAGAACATTACTCAGAAATGAAAAGTGTTGTCATTTATTGGACCTGAACGTGTGTTTGGAACCATTGCCATGGCATCTAACCTCCCCTCGAACCTCTTTAAGAGGATTTTGTGGATTCAAAGCAGAAAACACTTAAGAATGGCGCATGTTTTGATGTGGAAAAACTCATATAAGTTGTATTTGTTGCCTGTAGAGACAGTACTTTACAGGACACTGTTATATTTTTCTTTGTAGCTTTTCCATTAACAAGCTTTTCCACTACAAAGCCTAGCCCAAGAAATTCCCAAATTATGACTTTTTTCCAACCGAACCAATTAGTTTTTCAGCACTAACCTAACCAACCAGTGGCTGAAAACGTTTAACATTAAGACAATCGTTTAACAATCCCCGACTTCAGTTTTCTGGCTCCAAATCGTGCAGCTGTGCCGCTCTACCATCCACAACATCCACTGAATGATAGAATTCCTGTATTTCTGTGCACATATTTCTCTGAGACCTGAGAGGAAGGGTATGATTAGACTGGCGTAAAACCTCCAACCTTTTTTTTTCCTGTGTTTGAGTTGGGATTTGATGGCTCACAAGTGCTCATCACATTTCATTTGTCTTGCCACGAGCTGTGAATCCATCAGCCTACCTTTGTTCTACCATTTTGCCACGATCCCACCATTTGTTTAAACACCGGCGCTTTCAGGTCATCCTCATTCATAAGTTTGCATTTGTGGGAAAGCTGCCGATCTTTAGCTAATATTTGCTTTTCCTGTCTCCCTGCCTGTGATGTCAGATAATGAGAACGATGTGCATATGCATACATTCTTTTTCCCCACTTTTGTTGATGCCTCCTTCCAACTGAGCATAGTTACACACAACTTTAAAGGATCGAGGTCCTAAAATCTATGCCACCAAACATTTCACGGAGCCATGTTATGTCTACACGGCCTTCCAGCAACAGCAGCAGCTCAGCTCACTGCATTGAAGTGTCTCCTCTTGATGTGTCACTTAGTATATCTTCCTGCGGCACACACTGCTTGGGAATCTATTTGATGCACTCAGTTGCATCCTTCCAGCAATACAGACAGAAGCAGCCTGCTGTTTTCTAAGTTTGTCGCCTTGCCCCCTTGCAGGTTTTCATGGGTCAGGGCCAAAGCTTCCCGGATCCCTTTGAACTTCTCTTCCAATTTCCTACACCTACTCGCCAGTCGTATTGGGTGGGGCTGCATGACAGACCTGAACTGCAGTGAATCATTTACCAAAGTTTTTAAAAGTCTGAAACAGTAATCCTCCCTTTAGATAATATGGACAACCCCTCTATCCCTGCTTGATTTAGCTGTTTCACCCCAAAGATCATCACAAAGTGAGCCAAGATAGCTTCTTACTGCTGTTCGACACATATTTAGACTAGGGCTGGGCGAGTTAACTCGTTATTATCGCGTTAACGTATTAATTATTTAACGCCGATAAATATTTTATCGCGCATTAACACATATTTTTATATATATATATATATATATTTTTTTTTAATTAAAAAATTAATACAAACATTTTTTGTTTGAGGGCTTTTGTGCCTTTAATGGAAGTTCAGAGAGACAGGAAGCAGGGGATCGAGAGAGGGGGAACGACATGCAGCACAGGGCCGTCCGATGCGGGACTCGATCCGGGGCCAGCTGACTATAGCCTCTTGTACATGGTGCGCCTGCTCAACCCACTACGCCACAAACCACCCCTGTTTTATTATTTATTTTATTATTGTAAAAGTCTGTTGCTCACAGGCTTTTATTTTGTAAAAGTCTGTTGCTGTGTGCTTCGGAACAGGAAAAGAAAGTAATCGGCGGATCCACCAAACATGGAGAAGGGTACGGAACTTTTACTCGGCCATTTTCATTTTAAAGTTCTTCCAGGCGGCGGAGTGGACAGAACCAAAGTCATCTGTAAACTCTGCCAAGTTGAATTGTCTTCTCAGCGTAGTAGTTCCAGTCTAAAATATCACTTAAAGGCAAAACACACAACTGATAGCAGCAAGTCATTCAAGGAAACAGACAGTGGAACGAGGCTTCTACATAAAAACTACAGAAAGATGCTGATGTTAAAAGTGTGTTTGCACAACAAATGTTATGGCACTTTCATTCATATGGCAGCACATTTAAAATAAAACTAAATGCTAAAAGCTATACACTACTTTTGGATTCATTTTTGGATTTTGCGTACAAATGTGATTAATCACGATTAATCATTGAAATCATGTGATTAATTAGATTAAACATTTTAATCGTTGCCCAGCCCTAATTTAGACACTACTTAAAAGTCTGTGACCACATTTGTGATTTTCCAGCTATTTGAAAGTCCTCCAAGATGTACGCTGAACTTTCCCCTTCAACAAATACACATTTAGGGTTTTCCAAAGGCTTCTTCTTTTGATAACTAATATAGTAACAAACCAGACTCTTCTCAGAGTGTCAGAAACCACCGTTTTCTCAGGGACCCTTGTTATCTCTGCTCTGTTAGCCCTGACACAGCAGCGCTGCAACATTCATTCAGGAGTATTTTCTCATAAACAGAAGACAAAATCAGGTCAGGTTATTTATTTGTACCCGTAGGCAGGTTTGTTTTGCAGCCGGACAGATAACATCTACACAACATCACAAAATCTGATAAAATATGTTAGAAATTATTTTAAAAAACCCTCAAAAACGATAACAATAATAACAATAAAAAGAGTAAAATGATTAAAGTGCTCTGCTTCCACAAATAAGGACATTAATATTCAAAAAGGTCAGCCAACAAAATCAAATAGGTAATCAGTTAGATTAAAACCTGAACACAAACCCAACCTTAAAAATAAGCTGCAGCTTGTTGAGCTCAGTGATAGCAGCAGGAACAAAGCTGTTTTTGGGACTAAAAAGAGGGTAAAAATCACCGAACAAAGGATGGGAGTCATCATTTCAAATGGATTTAGCTAAAAGCAGGAGCTGTTTGAGCGAACCGTGACACCGAAGAAGAAAAACGGATTCATTAAAGCACGATTAAACGTGATCGTTGCGATTAATGTGAACGTTTCCTTAAACGCTACAGATGCTGGTGAGCCTCAAATCAACATAAGGAGGCCAGAATTGATGTAAAAGGTGTACTTACTTTTTCCATGTTTTTTTTTTTTTTTTTTTTGGTAAATATGTTTTATTGATTTTGTGGACATTTTTAGCCCACAAGAATACAGCACATGTTATTTCCATTTACACAGTCATTTCCAAAACACAGGGTACAATGTTCATCAGCTACATTGGACAGTTGAGTTCACCCTATCCTTCTTACTCCCTCCCCCCCCCATAGGGCTACAGGTTCCCAAACACTCAATTTACTTAAGTAACCAAATGAAAACTAGAAAAAAAAAGAAGAAAAAAAAGGTAAATAAATACATACAAACCTGAAATAATAGAAGGGGGGAAATTCCACCAATACAAAAGGTCATGTTTATGTTCAAGTCTACTCATTATCAAGGGGTTCTTGTAAGGAGTCATAGTAATCAAGACAGGGCCTCCATACCTTGAGAAACGATTGGGAGGATCCTGTAAGTGTGTACTTGATTTTTTTCTAACTTTAAGAAGTACATGACATCTTTGACCCAGTTAGAAAGGGATGGAGGTGTGTGTTGCTTACATTTGAAAAGAATAAAGAGTCTCGCAAGGAGTGAAAGTTATGACAACATAAGCTTTAGTCGGTAGGGCAGCTCGAGATTCCTCAGATGTTACACCAGAGAGGGCACAAGTCGGGTCGGGATCTAATCGGGTTCCAAACATCTCACTGAGAGCTTTAAAAATGGTTGTCCAAATGGTCGAACGGTTCGGACATAGCCAGAACATGTGCATTAAATCTGCAGGTTGACCCCTACATCGGGGGCACAATGGGTCAAGGTTTCGGATAGATCTTCGCCAACCTGACCTTGGTGAAGTGAACTCTGTGTACGACTTTCGGTTGGATTAGGCCGTGTTTAGCAGATGTAGATGCATGGGCGTCGCACCCGTAGGGGATGGGGGGTGTTTCGACACCCCCACTTTTACAGCAAGATGATTTCACCTTTTTGAATTTTCAATGACCAAATAAAGTATTAACAAATCATAAAATGTGTTTTAAAGACTCTGTACCCTCTTTAGAATAATTCCATTAAGATTTGAGCAGTGCAACTATTGTAGTTTCCATACAGGACCTAGTTTAGGGCGATCAAAATGCAAAAAAATGCAGTAAAATGGCCCTGTTCTGCATTTTTACAAATCAAAAAAAGGTTTCACAAATCCCAAACAAGGTTTTAAGGAATCTATATTCTTTTAAGAATAATTCCATCCAGATTTGAGCAGTGTAACTATTGTAGTTTCCATACAGGATCTAGTTTAGGGCGATCAAAATGCAAAAAATGCAGTGAAATGGCCCTTTATGCCCATCCATTTAATTCGCAAATTGGACGCCAACTTCAGCGTTGTGTCTATGGGCTTGATGTGGTGCTCATGTGCCCCCCCTGGAACACCCCCACATTTAAAATCACTGCTCCACTCCTGTGTAGATGATGTATGTATCAGATTTAAGACGGACTTCCACTGATCATCTCTGAAAGCACTTTTTCCATGTTTTAAGCAAAACAATTCCCTAACTACATGCTTACACTTAGGAACCAAGAGTACTGGATTTATTCACTAAGTCTGGACTTTTTAATAGACAAATTAGCCAGCCGGCTTTCTATATGTGTCCGATTCTTTGGCTTAACCACGTTAGCAACCTGCTAATGTTCGCTCAACATTGCTGCTTTGAGAGGTATCAGTCTGCAGATGATCAGATGTGATGCAGGATGAAGGAAACCCAGATGCAGGTCCAAACGTTAGAGTTTATCCCTAAAAGATCTCTCTGAATCTTATGGGGACTGAGGACCTTAAATGGCTTATTCAGTGGCTGCACTCACACAGCAGACAGGAATCTGAGTAACCTAAAGGTCAACCGGTGGGTAAAAGACCAGAAATCATGTCGTCTGTCGCCTATCAGCTCGATGAACAGCGGGCTTTACTGTGGCTCCATTCCTGTGTTTGGTTTAAGTTTTTAGGGGAAAACGTGAAAAATTAGCCTCCAAAAACAAAAAAAATATTTATTTTTCTAGTCAGAGTGACAAAGCAGTGGCAGATTTTGTTGTTAAATAATTATTATTATAAGACAAACTTTCTTCTGATGTTAATTTCGTACATTCAAACTAACCCATGCCAGAGGTGGGTAGAGCAGCCAAAAAATGTACTCAAGTAAAAGTACTGTTACTTCAGAATAATATGACTCAAGTAAAAGTAAAAAGTAGTCATCCAAATAATTACTTGAGTAAGAGTAAAAAAGTGCTCGGTGAGAAAACTACTCAAGTACTGAGTAACTGTTGAGTAACGTCTGATTTATTTGTTAACACAAGCATTCAATCAGACAGACAAAAATACTAAATAATCATCTTTAGGCAAATTAGAGTTCATCCAATTGATAAAATAAATTAAAATTAATGAATTAATTACAAAATAGCTTAAATTAAAAATAATCCAGGTAAATTCAAGTACTTCAATAAAAAATAAAAGAGACTTAGGAAATGTTTAAAACATATGTAACCCATATGGAACCTAAAAAACAAACATTCACCTATCCATGGGGGGAAAAACGAGTTTAGGAAACTTAGCGCTACATGTTTCCTCAAGTTAGATGTTGAGTTTCTGCTGAAATGTGCGTTTGTTTTGGTTGACACAGAAGACACATAATGCAGCTGCTGTTTCTCACTCTTTGTAAGGTAAACATGCTTTCAGTATGAGGCCTCGTCTGCGTCTTCATTTCCCACCGTTGGTTCTGACATTTTTCATCTGTTTCTTTGTTTGTTTGCTACGACTGCTAATGCTAAAGCTAACCCGTCCCGCCGCTGAGATCGAGTACGGTCACGTGACCAGACTGCACGGCTGCGTCTGATTGGTGGAACACAGTCAGGTGGTAGAGCCTTTGGCGGAAGTCTCTCTCTCTGTCAGAATAAAACATTAAAATGAGGCGTACGCGGGGGGATAAAAATAATGAGGCGTAGAATACCAAAGAGGTAAGAAGAAAAGTAACCAGCTCATTGTAGCCTAATGTAGCGGAGTAAGAGGACAGTTTCTGCTGCACACATCTACTCAAGTAAAAGTAAAAAGTATAGAGATTTAAAACTACTCCTAAAAGTATAATGTTTTCAAGAACTTACTAAAGTAAATGTACCTCGTTACTACCCACCTCTGCAGACAACACGAACTTGACCAGTCAGAATGGTTTTGTGCCTTCGACCAACAACTTTACGGCTGCTTCACATACGAAGAAAAAGCTCCACTATGCAGCAGGAGCTTAAAAGGACCCTTTAAAGCAGTTTTATAAACTAAAATGGGGCACAGCTCCTGCTTTAAGGTGTATAAAAGGACATAGCAGCCTCCGATAGTTACATAAATGATAAGAATTTTAGATAAGAAGATAGGATCAAAAGATAAGGAGTAAGAAGCAAAACTAAAATAGATAAATTGTTGGTGCATGTGTAAATGTACTTTATTTATACAGCCCTTTACAGACAATCCTTACGGTGTACCAAAGTGCCTTACAGCAGGTAATAAAAAAAGAGAAGAATAAGTAAAAACAAATAAAAACAATAAAAGAACAGTGAAAGCAATAAAATACAACAAAATCGAATAAGATAAAAGTGTCATCATACTACTGGGTATTAAAAGCCATCCTAAATAAGCAGGTTTTTAGCCTCGATTGGAAGAGGCCCAGGTCAGAAATAAGAAGCAGCTCAACGGGGAGCTTGAAATTAAAGTGTTACTGCAACCGAAGTTGTATTATATATAACCGAAAGAGAATCGATAAGAGAATCGATATCGATAATGGAACCGGAATCGCTAAATTCTCAATGATTCCCATCCCTACTCAACCAAGAGGAGAGGAAAAAATACTTTAATTTAGCTGAGATGCCTTCTTTCTACGCCACACAGACAAGTTTAGGTGATAAAGCAACACTGGATAAGTTTGTGAACCCCCCAAACTACGTGCTAACAGTCAGTTTTGAAGTACTTGGACGTTTATCGTGCACATTCCTGGGATCTGAAGACCAATCTATCCGGATCCCTCAGCAGCCGGGGCTCCGGTTTTATTGCTCTGTGCATCTTACACGACAAACTCTACAACCCGAAGCACGTTTTTACACCGAAAAAAAAAACACCAATCCTCAAAGTCAGTGTTTGGAGATACTCTCTCAGTGGGTAAAAATGGGCCTCCATAAAAAGCTGATTTATGTGTCGAGGTTTTCCTTCAGGGGTCCATTTATGCCCCGTTGCTCTTATTACCACCGCGCCCACTGACACCGTTAAGCACCAGTCCTCTTCTTCTGCTGATTTAAATTCCTCCAGACGTCCCCTCCCATGCACTGCGAAGACATTAAGGGACTCCAGGCAGCTTCCAAAGACAGAAGTTTGGGAAACAAGCCAAGAAGAGACAGTCGTCTGGGTTTCCCATGCGTCTTTCATCCGGGATCAAGCAATCAAACAGACGACAAGAAACATGCAGCAGAGGTGCCTCCTCTTTTTGGGAAGAAGCCAAAAAAGGCTGAAATGATAAATTATTCTGGCTGCTTCTCTCTGCAGACGTGCTTGAAGTGACAGTCAAAGTCATCTCCCGGCGCCCGCTGAGATGGAGATGCATATATGTATGTGAAGCCGAGCCTCTTTTATGCCAATACGCCGCAGTTTCTTTAACTCACAAGGTTGGCAGCTTTTTTTTTTTGTTATTACAATGTATGTGGCTGTTGTGCTGCCTGTAAATGATCTGATAGGAAGGAAAGTTTTTCATCCCTTCTGCAAACTTCTGATGCACAAACTGTGATCAGACCGGTCGGGTAATGAGCCAAAAGCTGTTTGTGCAGCTGCTGACTTTCAGCCTCTAAGCTCTCTCCGCCCACAGTAACAAAAGTACACATTTGATTTTAACTCTTATTAACAGTGGATATAAATGACTGCGATCCAGCCCTCATTTCTTTAAATTTCCTTTCAAGCAGCCAGACTTTCTCGAGTGATCAACAGTTCTCCAGCTTTCTGAAGGTTTTTCTTTGCATTTTTTTCCGATTTTTCACTCATTTTCAGCCCAGGAATGTGTTTTTTCTTGGGCTGGGCGAGTTAACTCGTTTATATTTTATCGCGCCAAGTGAAAACGTGGTATTGTCACAATTTTGGAGGCGACAATACCACGTTTTCACTTGTGGACCAACGTTGCAGCCGCGGCTATTCAGAGACAACACGGGAAGCCGGACAGCCTCTCCCATTCTCTGGCGAAATTGCTACATCTTCAATGTTAAATTGACGATAAAACACAAGATATGCCCAATACTGCATTTACTTTCATAACTACAACGTGTTGTCCTGTAGCTCAATGAAGTGATTTGTTCTGAAATCGCCGCCGTTCACTGAGGAAATCATGTTATGAAGCCGCCACTAACAGCCGGGCTTCCGAGCCGAGGGCTGCCCGGCTTCAGGAGGGGGCGGGAGAGTCAAGTTTTTTCCTACAATTCTAGGTCATCACTGGCTAAATCGACAAAAACTCATCACTTCCGAGGCTGCCCGGCGTCTCTGGGGGTAGATTAGACGTGGGCGTGTCAGTATGAGGGGCTGTGTGGTGATGATTGGAGTCAGTGTTTGTCCATCATGAGAGATTCTGTGGCAGCCGGGGAGAAGCACGCTGGAACTTCAGTCCCAAAGCGGATACCAAAGAGACTGGTTGTCTGTGAAAGTGCTGTCGGAGTTTCACTCATTTCCCATGGTTTCCATTTCCATCCTCACACACATACACTTTTGTAAATATTACACTGTACATAAGAAACACATCCTTGTTGTTTAGAAGTTTTGTCAATCATATTCCTGTTGTGCTTTTGTTTGTCGTGTTAGCTAGTAGTTTTGTCACAATGGCGGCTATGCTCGCAGCTAAGCAGTTAGCAACACCAAATGTGGTTGACATGCTTTTAGCCAAGCGTAATATGGGCTTCCCCTGTTTTAAAAGTCAGCAGCCGCCACTGCAACGTGGCTGTTACACGTTTTGCTGTGAGACTCGGTTGAAAGGACACAAGAAGTGGGCTGAAAATCAGTGGCAGCAGGTCTGATGGAGGGATGAATCCTCCCCAGAGCCCGGAGCTCAACATTACTGAAGCAGTGTGGGATCATGTTGGCAGAGAACGCAACAAAAGGCAGCCCACATCCAAAGAAGAGCTTTGGGATGTCCTTCAAGAAGCCTGGAGAACTATTCCTGAAGACTCCTTAAAGAAAGGACAGAAAGCTCGTCTGAGAGGGTTCAGGCTGAGCTGGAGGAGAAAGCAGCTCAGAGCAGATATTCACTTTAAAGCTGCTCAGAGCTGAACTAACTCTGGTTCTGCCTCAGATTCTGGGTTTATGTTCATGTTGGAACAGGTTTCAGTGAATCTCTGCAGCTGTTACCATGGAAACATCTGCAGATATTCACTTTAAAGCTGCTCAGAACTGAACTAACTCTGGTTCTGCCTCTGATTCTGGGTTTATGTTCATGTTGGAACATGTTTCAGTGAATCTCTGCAGCTGTTACCATGGAAACATCTGCAGATATTCACTTTAAAGCTGCTCAGAACTGAACTAACTCTGGTTCTGCCTCAGATTCTGGGTTTATGTTCATGTTGGAACATGTTTCAGTGAATCTCTGCAGCTGTTACCATGGAAACATCTGCAGATATTCACTTTAAAGCTGCTCAGAACTGAACTAACTCTGGTTCTGCCTCAGATTCTGGGTTTATGTTCATGTTGGAACATGTTTCAGTGAATCTCTGCAGCTGTTACCATGGAAACATCTGCAGATATTCACTTTAAAGCTGCTCAGAACTGAACTAACTCTGGTTCTGCCTCAGATTCTGGGTTTATGTTCATGTTGAAACATGTTTCAGTGAATCTCTGCAGCTGTTACCATGGAAACATCTGCAGATATTCACTTTAAAGCTGCTCAGAACTGAACTAACTCTGCTTCTGACTCAGATTCTGGGTTTATGTTCATGTTTGAACACGTTTCAGTGAATCATTTAAACTGTTTTTGATTTTCTTACAACATACAAAGAAATGAGGGATGGCTCAAAAAAATTTTTGTTAAGAATTTTTTATAATTAGGGCACCAAATTATTTGGTTAGTTTTTGTATGTTTTATATATTTTCTGACTTTATAATCACCATCAATCAAAAGATTTAGAACAAATATCCAGAATCTATCATCTAATTTCACATTTTTTGTATAAAGTGGATGAACGTATTTCACAAAAAGTTGAATTATTCTTTATTAAGTGATAATATTATTAAATCAGATATCACAGTTCAATCTGAATGTATCTCACAGACTTTTAGCAGGGGTGATGGTGGTTTACGAATTCATTTCTTTTCCCATTTTGCCAAAAATATAGTCGTTTTGGAAGCCGATTCAGTAAAAAACTAAAAGATCTAAATCCAACTGTGTTGGAGGAGAAAGGAGCTCAGAGCAGATATTCACTTTAAAGCTGCTCAGAACTGAACTAATTCTGTTTTTAACCTCAGATTCTGGGTTTACATCCATGTTTGAACATGTTTCAGTGAATCATTGAAACTGTTTTCTGTTGTTGCTATGTAAAAAGGAATAAAAAGGTGGCTTAAGACTTTTGCCCAGCAGCATCACGGATTTATTTCCACACCTTTCAGTCACTTAGTAATTGCATTTACCCCCTCAGGCCCCCTGTCACTCATTCGGTCTAATTAGCTCTTCTGACCCTCTAAGCATTGCCGTGACCTCTTCAATCGATGAAGGCGCCGACTCCTGCCTCATCACTTTGACTGCCGGTGTTGGTACCAGATCGGCTCGGGGTCCGTCGTCTGCTGAACACGTCACACAATATGGCTGTACGCTTGAATGGGAGTAAAACATTTTTTTAAATTTTGGGAGTACATTTTTTTTTGTAATTTTTTTTTAATTTAATTTTTTTTTAAATTTAAAATTTTTTTTAATTAATTTTTTATTTTATTTCTACTGTTTTAATGTATTTGTAAAGCACTTTGAATCGCCTTGTAGTTGAATTGTGCTGTATAAATAAACTTGCCTTGCCTTACATTGCGATTGGCTGTACGTCGGACAGTTGTGATTGGCTCGTTTTTTCTTTCATCTTATAACCTTATGTGTGCCTTGAACATGTACAACCCGATTTACCTTTGTGTGTACATGCCACATGTTTCTGTACATTTTGTTAAAAATCTTTGATCAAAACAAAACAAAACAAAGTTGAGATTGGCTCAGACAAACTTTGTTGCGTTGACTTTCACGACAGATACATAGACAGATAGATGCCATTTCTTTAAGCTAATTTTTCAGTGTGGTATATTTGTCTTATTTACCTAGACTGTATGTATATATATATATATATATATATATATATATATATATATATATATATATATATATGTAGTGTATGTATATACACACATATCCAACAGAACAATTTTTACAAGTTTTATGTACATTTATGTGCAGGAGTCCACACGCATATAGTCAAAGAGGTTATTGCTGCTCAGCACACAAACAATACACAAAACTGAAAATGAAGCTTCTCTTCAGAGTGAACCAAAGGCCAAAATGATTAAACTCAACTCAAACTTTATTTATGGAGCACATTTAAAAAACAACCGAGGTTGACCAAAGTGCTGTAGAGGATAAAAGCTGCATTAAAGGTAAAAGTGACTCAGATAATGCTACCGTTCCAAGCAGTTAAAATCAATAGATACTAAAAACACAGTGCAATAAAATAAGTTAAACTAAAATACATTAAAATAAATAAAATAGAGATATTAAACAAATAAACAAAACAAACTAGATTTTAAAGGTTTGGGGCTAGTGGTGGTCACTATTTTGTAGGAAATATTTAATTTCTTCGTAAAAGCTTTCCGTAGCTGCTGCCGATCACCGAAAGACCGAGAAAAAAAACTCTCTGACGCACAGCGCCTAGTTACGGTTACTATGGCTACTACAGCCAATCACAACTGTCCGACGTACAGCCACACTGCAAAAAATAGGGGTCTTCAAACAAGATAAAAAACACTAAAACTAAGGGAAAAGGTACTCAAAACAAGTGAAAAAAAATCTGTCCATGCAGCAAGATAGTTTGACTTGGCAAGATTTCTTAAATTAAGATTGTAGGAGTCTTGTTTCTAGATTTAACAAAGGCAGTTTTGTGAACAAACATTTGTCATATGCTTAAAATCCAAGGAATAAAGTGTGTTTTCAGATATTTTCTGTGTGACTCTTGAATCAAGCATGTTGAGTTTGTTATTGAATCTTAAAACAAGATTTATTTTGATGACACTTTGGAGGAGAAACGTAATACATCTTATTTTAAGTGTTAATTGTCTCATTTTATGATTCCCTGCCTGTTTGAGACAAAAAAAAAAGTAAAATTTTGCTTGATGTAAGATAATACTGTTAAGTTGAAGACTTAAAATAAGAAATTAATTCTTAAAACAAGAAAAAAATATCTAGCACTTCTAAATGTAAGGTTTTTTTTCTTGGTAAGAACCAAATAATTTGCAGTGCAATCACAATGTACTCCCATTCAAGCGGACATGCAACCAGAGTCTGTGCTGCACCTGGGACGGTTCATGTCCCACATGTGGGTCACTTCCAACGTCTAAACAGACCTGTTACACAAGTGATTGGTATGAAACCACAGATTCTCTTACTACCAGATTCGCAACTCACGGTGCATTTCCGGTTTCCAACGAGGCGATTTTGGTTGCAGTTCCACCCTCTTTCCACGTGGGGCGCTCAATTTTTGGAGACCAGAATGAATGGAGTCCTATGGAGCTATCCGCCCTAGCGTGCCCTTATCTCAAGATATAATTTTTTCTCTAGTAATTCGAATGTTGTATTAGAAAGAGGATGTTTAGAAAATACCCATGGCTGAGTTTTAGATTTTTAGAGCCACTCATTTGCTTAAAAAAAGGATTTTAAGTGTATATGACGTCATACATAGCTTACGACCGGAGATGCCGCTTTAAGCAAAGTCAAATGAAAGTGACCGTAACTGCGGAAAAGGTTTGGAAGAGCAGAGGTAACACAAGCGGAAAAAGTCCATCTTAATTCTGTTGTCGCTTGGTATGGAGTGAGCCGTCAAGCGGTGCCTCTGGTCGTAATTCATTCTTTCGCCGGTCAAACAGCTGTCATTAGCACAATGCTAGCGCGTTGTGGACAACAAGAAGCCAACCTGTAAGAAATCAAAGGGATATATGTACTCGTTCAGTAGATTTTTGACTTGAAACCCATGTTGAGCTCTCAGAAACTACATTCAAATCTGAGCGCTCTTGAGGAGACTTAGGTGAAACTGACCATTTGTAGCATCTAGCTCCATTGGGCCCAATTCATTCTGGTCTCCACCGACGCCCCCAGTGGAATTCTGGTGGAACTGCAGCCAAAAAGCCGGTACAATGGGGCTTAATAGAGAGTGGCAAGGTTGTTAGATAGGGCTGTGATGAAACTAACCGCCACCGGCAGCCCCCCAGAACGCACCAATTAACCGGTGACTCACTGACAAGCACGCTGCCTCGGAAAGCCAATCGTGAGAAGGAGTTTCTGTTGAACAATGGGCCTATTTAAAGCTGACCGGGAGGCTTGTTGTAAGGAGAATTAATGTTTGAATTAATCAGCACCTAGCTTTGCTTTCTCTTCCTCTGTGATTTAGTGTCTGCGGTAGAAAAATGGGACGGGGGAGTCATAACTTCCAAGTGAATCATTTATAATCATTCGTCTTACTTGCTGCGAAACAATGGGAAAAAAACGAATTATTACGCCGACGTGTTTTTCTCCGTCCTTTAGCGAGCCAGCTCCAACACTTACACTGGAAAAAAAATGCCCCTCCAAAAATAAGTAAGAAAAACAACAAATAAAAGACGTTTTTGCTTGAAATAAGCAAAAAAAATCTGCCAATGGAACCAGTGAAAATCGGCTTGTTAAGATTTCTTGAAATAAGATGTGATTTTTGGGACTTTTGAGATAAAAGTGATCTTGAAATTAGCTTAAAAACCTCTTCAAATGTAAAAAAAAAAGCTTGTTTCATATGATATGCGACTCAAAACTCAAAGACTTTTTCATTAAACAAGATATTCCAGATGTATTGTATTAAAACAAGTCCCTATATCTGGCTGAAATAGTACACTCTCAGAAAATAAAGTACAGAATGTACCTTTAGGCGTACGATGGCTTGTCACTGGGGCAGTACCCTCTGAAGGTATAGTTTTGTAATCTTATACTGAAGTAGCCTAACACAGACTGTCTATTGTACCCCTGCATGTAGAAAAAAAAGGTATATATATGTACATTTTGGACCCTCAAAAAGGTACATATATGTACCTTTTACCACTTGAGTACATACATATACCTTTTGGACCCTCAATAAGGTACATATATGTACCTTTTACCACTTGAGTACATGTACCTTTTGGACCCTCAATAAGGTACATATATGTAACTTTTACCACTTGAGTACATATATGTACCTTTTGGACCCTCAATAAGGTACATATATGTACCTTTTACCACTTGAGTACATATATGTACCTTTTGGACCCTCAATAAGGTACATATATGTACCTTTTACCACTTGAGTACATATATGTACCTTTTGGACCCTCAATAAGGTACATATATGTACCTTTTACCACTTGAGTACATATAGGTACCTTTTGGACCCTCAATAAGGTACATATATGTACCTTTTGGACCCTCAATAAGGTACATATATGTACCTTTTACCACTTGAGTACATATATGTACCTTTTGGACCCTCAATAAGGTACATATATGTACCTTTTACCACTTGAGTACATATAGGTACCTTTTGGACCCTCAATAAGGTACATATATGTACCTTTTTACCACTTGAGTACATATATGTACCTTTTGGACCCTCAATAAGGTACATATATGTACCTTTTACCACTTGAGTACATATATGTACCTTTTGGACCCTCAATAAGGTACATATATGTACCTTTTACCACTTGAGTACATGTACCTTTTGGACCCTCAATAAGGTACATATATGTAACTTTTACCACTTGAGTACATATATGTACCTTTTGGACCCTCAATAAGGTACATATATGTACCTTTTACCACTTGAGTACATATATGTACCTTTTGGACCCTCAATAAGGTACATATATGTACCTTTTACCACTTGAGTACATATATGTACCTTTTGGACCCTCAATAAGGTACATATATGTACCTTTTACCACTTGAGTACATATAGGTACCTTTTGGACCCTCAATAAGGTACATATATGTACCTTTTGGACCCTCAATAAGGTACATATATGTACCTTTTACCACTTGAGTACATATATGTACCTTTTGGACCCTCAATAAGGTACATATATGTACCTTTTACCACTTGAGTACATATAGGTACCTTTTGGACCCTCAATAAGGTACATATATGTACCTTTTTACCACTTGAGTACATATATGTACCTTTTGGACCCTCAATAAGGTACATATATGTACCTTTTACCACTTGAGTACATATATGTACCTTTTGGACCCTCAATAAGGTACATATATGTACCTTTTTACCACTTGAGTACATATATGTACCTTTTGGACCCTCAAAAAGGTACATATAGGTACCTTTAGGTCCAATAATTAACCCTAGGGGGTACATTAGTATAGATTGTACCTCAGGGGACAAAAAAGGACTCGTACTGTACCCTTATTTCTGAGAGTGTGCTTGTTAGGCAGTTGTGTCTTATATTAAGTGTAATGAGATATTTTGACTAGAAATGAGACAAATATACTTGGTAAGACTTTGATTTTTTCCAGTGTGGCTGCCCGCCGGGCCAGTGTTCACACGGCTTTGGAAGTGAGGCCCAGAGGACGTCTCACATGTATCAGAGACTCTCCACAGACCCGAGGACAAATCATTCTGCCTCCAATCGCCCAGAAATGATTCTCTACACAAACATAACACAGAAGTCTGTAAAGTGACGTCACGCCGGATCTTTTATCTCCTCCTCAGAGCTTTGGACGAAGCATCACTGCGATGCACGACCCCCCGAGGCCCAACTGCTGATGCAACGCGATGAGCTCCTTCTCCGTTATTGCGCTCATCTTTCACACGGCGCCCCTCGCTGACACTCGCCACAAGCTTTGTTTTAATGGGGCAGTTCCACAGAGGGGAGAGGTGCTCGACTCGGGGTTAAACGGCGGCGAGCGAAGCTTCGCCGTCATCGACAATCAGAGGGAAGCGTGCTGCTCTCCAGCATCGAGCACGGTTTTTAGTTTTCTTCTTCTTTTACTTAAAAAAACTGAGTGTATTCTGGGGAAAAAAGAGACAAATTGAGCTGCTTGGCTCAGGTGCAAAAGGTTGATGTAATGATGACAATAAAACCCGACAAAGTGCAGGGCGATGACTTATTCTATGAGACATGAAGTGCATGAAACTCGGGATTTATTCCTTTTTTGCTTCACCTGAGAGGTGATGAGACTGAATCAGTTGGTGCAACAACATGAAAACCAGTAGTTTGGCTTGAAGTTGTCATATTTCTGCCCTTTTTGACACTGTTGAACCCTTTTTTCTGAGGTCCTACTGAGCTGTACGGGACAGGCTTTGGTCAGAATACCTGTTGGTTTGAAGGCTGTCCTCTCTGTCTGAGGAGTTCGTTCAAATACGAGATGTGGAAAAAAACAAGATGTTTCCAAACCACCAGCAGGTGGCGCTATAGGAAGATGTCACTATGATTATATGTGCGTGTTCAGGCTGGGTCCAGCATTCACCGTATGAAGTTTGGGACAGATTGGATAATGTATGTGGGAGTTATAAACAGCTTAATTTTTTGTGGCGAGTGATGGCGAGTCATCGAACTTTGAGGCATTGCCACGGCCACGCCCTTTGAGGTTTGAAAAAGTTTCTTGATGAATTTTTCCCCCCATGTCTTAAGAGTAACCTGGCCAAGTTTGAAGTCTGTAGCATTAAATCTGTAGGACGAGTTCGATCATATGCAGGGCGTGGAATCGGCCAAAAATGGCACCAAAACGCACTTTCCATCCAAAATGGCCGCCTTCCTGTGGACGTGGGACCATGGCGGCATGAGACTTTTTTGTGCGTCTGGGCATGATGAATGAGTATACCGAATTTCGTCGTCCCACGCAAAACTAATTCTATTAAGGGGACAATTTTTAAGCATCGTAGGGGGCGCTACAGAGTCAATGAGCCACTCCCAAAAATATAAAGTTTAGATTCTTTCGTGTCGTCGACTGGCAGGTGGCGCTCGCAAAATTTCATGAGTTTTCGAGCACCTTTTGCAAAGAATAAGAATAATATAGAAGAACTGCTCGGCCCCTAATAATCTCTGAAGTGATCAGTGGCGTTTCTACATTAAGGGCACATGGGGCACTGCCCCACCCACATCTAGACGGTGCTGAGGTGCAGGGACGAATAAATGTGAATCACAACCATTGTATTTCTGTTTTGGAGTGACGTGTGTGTTCGTTTCTGTGTGTTTGCTCCGTGAGACGCTGCTCTCCGATAGTCCCTCCCCTTCTGGTGAGTTTAAGACTGTTGCCATGGAAACAACATGTGAATGTGGTGATACATCCCATAATTAACATTGGGAGATGGGGCACTTCTATTTGCGCCCCTTGAATTCTGCCCAGCAACACCAGAACCAGAACCGCGAAACCTACCTGTACCCTAATCACGTGACCAAGAACAAAAAAACACACAGCTCATAATCAGATAGAGAGATAGACTGTGACATTACTGCTAGCCATTACTCGTTTGGAAGTGTTTTAAAATGAATAATGTAGACTACTTGTTGAGGGTGCAATTTAGTACATTGTCCATGGGGGAGAAATTAGAAATTAAACGTTTGGGGGCACACAGACCAGACAACTTGGTCCTGCTTCAGCCTGGTGATAAAACAACTCGAACTTTCAAGACGGAGTGGTTCAACAGAAAGACGTGGCTAACTGCTAGCGCCTCAAAACATGCACTATTCTGTTTCCCATGCCTTCTTTTCGGAAATGGTACAGGGGACTCTGTTTGGACATCGGATGGTTTCAAAGACCTGAAGCACCTGGCCGAGAGAACGGTGAAACATGAAAGCAGCAAAACGCATCTTCTTTGCGCCATGAAATTGGGACTGTTGGGGAAGGTAAATGTCATGGCCCAGCTAGATGGTGCTTATCAGCGCAACATCGCAGAGCAGAATAAAAAGACGGAGGAGAATAGGTATGTTTTGTCGAGGCTGATAACGTGCTTAAAACTGTGTGGCAAGTGCGAACTTGGCCTGCGTGGTCACTACGAGTCAGCTGATTCAGTGAACCCAGGCATTTTTAAATGCATTTTTCAGTGTTAATTTATATTCAACGAATATGATATTCGCATACAACGAAATTCGTTGTATGCGAATATTATGACATAGGCTTTTCTTTTTTTTCTATTTCTACAGTGTAAACCGGATTGGCGAATGTACTTCTGAGTTGATGTGTTGCTTTGGACATGTTTTGGACGGTGCTTTTTGTTTTTGAAGCTGATGGATGCGTAACAAAATGCAAGAGACTTTTATGGACGAACTATAACTAACTAGGCCCTGTGTTTTGCAGCCTGAAATAATGTCTGTCTGTATATAAGCGAACATTTTATGTGTAAAAAGCCCAATGGAAGGAGTTTTGTAAAGGCTAATTTGTGCCCAATTCATTGTTTGAAAAATCAAATGTATAGAGGCGTTATGCCACCTTCCGTCTTAGACTTTTATTTTGATAAAGGTATCGAATTTGTTTATATGTTACTGTGGGAACGTGAACGTCTTGTCATACCACCTCTTGTTACGGGCGGATGCTCGTGTACAAAGTTGAAATTGTGTAGTTTTATGGACCCATATGAGACTATAGTGCTTACAGTGGTGTTTTGCCAGTTTATTGAATATATTGTCACAGTGTGGAAGAAAAATAAAAAGAGTAATTTCACCAGCAGTAAAAGTTTCATCCACTACATACGGGGATCCGTCTGACATTATGTTATCGCTAGTTGTTGTATGCCAGACGTGTGCCACAAGCTTAATAAAGCATGCAATTAAGTTATTTAAAAATAGTATTTGAAACAGGATTTCTGCTGTCTGCCGACACTCAAAATGCAGCCTGTAGCGTATGCTTACTAGTACCGTATATAGGCTAGGTCTATAGCTTATAATAATCAGCTACCTCTATTTTTGTGAGGGTGACATGACGTCATACAAAATTGCCCCACCAGAAATTTGAAGCTAGAAACGCCACTGGAAGTGATTAGAAGAGCAGCGGAGATGCTAAGAAGGCGGACGTGTTAATGGGAATCAGTTCAGCTGCACAGAGCAGCTTCTGTAGCACCAGTGCAAACCGAGCAGGCTATAAGATTACACTTTCCCTCTGGGCGTCGCCCCAACCTGCCGTCTCTGCCGGCCACCTCCATTAGCGGCTGACCTTTCATTTTAGTCTGCGCATCACCGGTGAACCGGGGGGCTGCAGCAGACTCCAATACTTCACATCGATTCCTGCTGCTGTGAGCCGCGTATCAGAGCCGAATCTGGGAGAACGAAAGTCTGTGGTGTGAATGTTTGCTCTCAGAACTAAAAATACATCAAACACGGCTCATAAAATCAGGAGCTGGTGGATTAAAAGCCAGACGTTTTTCTTATTTTCAGCATCAGCTGCTGCCATTTTATGTCTTTTGGCTGAGAGGAAGACTCATAAAAGAGGCCGAAAGGTGGAAGGTTCCACTTTAAGATGACTCATTCTCTTATACGGACTTTCTAGAAACTCCTGGAAACAACCTTGAACTGTGATTAACTGTACAAGTTCTGCAATTTGTGCACTGCTGTGACCCTACTTAGAAGGCCGGAGTTATTTTGTTACTATTGGCAGCTATGAATCTGAGCGAGTGGCCATGACTTGTGGAGTCCCCCAGGGGTCAATTCTTGGACCTCTTCTGTTTAACTTGTATATGCTCCCTTTGGGTCAGATATTGCAGAATTTTAACATCAATTATCACAGTTATGCAGACGATACACAACTTTATGTGTCTCTGTCACCGGACGACTGCAGCCCAGCAGACGTACTGTGTCAGTGTCTGGAGGAAGTAAACACCTGGATGAGAGAGAATTTTCTACAATTAAAGGAAGACAAAACTGAGATCATTCTGTTTGGTAGCAAAGAGAAGAGGGTCAGCGTTGGTAAATATCTTGAGACTCGGGCCCTTACAATCACTGACCAAGTTCGTAACCTCGGAGTGTTGATAGACTCAGATCTGACTTTCAGCAGCCACATCAAAGCTGTCACCAAGGCAGCTTTTTACCATCTCAGAAACATCAACAGAATTAAAGGTTTCCTCTCCCAAACAGACCAGGAGAAACTCATCCATGCATTCATCTCCAGTAGACTCGATTACTGTAATGCTCTTCTAACTGGACTTCCCAAAAAGAGCATTAAACATCTGCAGCTCATCCAGAACGCTGCTGCTGGAGTTTTAACCCGGACTAAGAGATCTGAACACATCACAGCAGCTTTAAAATCTTTACTCTGGCTTCCAGTCAGTCACAGAATAGATTTTAAAAGCCTGCTGATGGTTTACAATCTGTGATCTGTTCAGAGAATATAAAGCCAGCAGAGCTCTTAGATCCAAGGACTCAGGTCAGCTGGTCCAGTCCAGAGTCCAGACTAAACATGGAGAAGCAGCATTTAGCTGTTATGCTGCAAACAAGTGGAACAAACTGCCAGTGGAGATTAAACTTTCACCAAATGGAGACATTTTTAAATCCAGGTTAACGACATTTCTGTTCTCATGTGTCTATGCATGAAATATCTTTTAACTCATCTAGACTGTTGCCTGATTTTAAATTCATTTAAATGATTTTATTTGTTTCTCTTTATATTCTTTTATGTATTTTTAATGCTTCTTGCACTCCCTGCTGCAATGCTTTTATTTTATGTAAAGCACTTTGAACTGTTTTTTACATGAAATGTGCTACAAATAAATTTGATTTGATTTGATTTGACCCTATTGGAATGTAATTTTGTTTTATTAATTATTATTTATCTACATTAGTATCATTTTGTTTGTATTATTCTAGGTTTATCTGTTTATTTATTTATTTCTATTTATTTTTTATTCTATTTTATTTATTTATTTTTATTATTATTATTGCCGGATGGGGATATCATGTTCATGTTTAAATGTCAATGTTATATAAAAATATGTTTAAAAAAAAAAAGATCATTCTCTGGAAATCTGGACTTCAGGCGCGCCAAAGCTTCTTCAACAAACAGCCTGAAGTCACCCCGCGGTTCCCAGACTCGGCTTCGCTTTGATTGGCGCTCTTTGATGCAGCCGGTGGCACCTTCTTCACAAAGATCCTTCATGAACGTGCGACTTTATTCATTGAGGAAGCGGGTTCACCTCCCTGAACACCAAACACACATCGGTGTTTGCATTCATTTCGAGCTGCTGCGACTTTGTTGTTTACTGCAGCAAACAATGGGCCGAGCTGTAATAAGAGTCATAAAACAGAGCTAATAACGTCCGACGGCCCACTGAGCAGGCAGATATTTCATATGCCCGTATAAATTACACTCCTGTTAAACTCTTTAACGGGTGCAGATTGTTAAAGGCTGACTCAGAGATCCTCAAATAAAGAGAAATATTAGGAGTTAGTTAAAGGAAAAGTGTGAATAATAAAACCCCTACTGGAGCCACTTTCCTCTCAGAAGCAGCCTTGATGTTCCCTGAGCTTTAAAGGGATAGTTCGCCTCTTCTGACATGAAGCTGTGTAACATCCCATATCAGCAACATCATTTCTGAACATCTTCTTACCCCCTGCTGCGTCCTGTGAGCAGAGTTCCAGCCTCGTTTTGGTGTTGATGAAGGTAGTCCGGCTAGTTGGCTGGGGTTTAAAAAATAAAGCGTTTTGCTTCTCAAAACAATATGCGTTCAACAGAGTAATACATTTGCATCACAAAATCGTTCTCCAGGAAAAAGTCAGACCTCACAATCGCTTGGCGCTATTTTCTCTCAGGCTAGTCCGGCTAGCGCCATGTACAAAATATATTTTATATATTTCATAAAAATAGTATATGGAGAAGCAGCATTTAGCTGTTATGCTGCAAACAAGTGGAACAAACTGCCAGTGGAGATTAAACTTTCACCAAATGGAGACATTTTTAAATCCAGGTTAAAGACATTTCTGTTCTCATGTGTCTATGCATGAAATCTGCACGATATCTTTGAACTTATATGGACTGTTCCTTGTTTTTAAATTAATTGTAATTACTTTATTTGTTTCTCTTTGTGTTCTTTTATGTATTTTAATGCTTCTTCCACTCCCTGTTGCAATGCTTTTATTTTATGTAAAGCACTTTGAACTGTTTTGGACATGAAATGTGCTACAAATAAATTTGACTTTGACTTTCTGCTTTGGCTACTTCAACAGTTTCCTGTTAGCGCAGCATCATAACTGCAAATCAAAGATAAGCAAGTAACCTCTGGTCCACAGGAAGATTATTTTATGAGCACAAGCAGGATAAAAAAAAACATGCTTAAGCAATCTTCTTCTTCTTTCGTCCTCTCGCTTCATCAGTTGTCCCCACGCAACCCGCGTGATCCCCATTTATCCAGGCTGATTTTGAACCATGAAAAATATTAAATGTAAAAAACACATAATTCTTCCCCCAAAAACAGTCCCAGCTCATATTTCCTGGGGAGCTTAAGTCTTGTGATTAATGAGTGGCGCTAAGCTTGCTTTAGTATGCACCGCTGCTCCAGGATGAGAAGCTGTTCTGCTCTAAATTTATGCCCAAAAATTTACTCAAATATGCAAATAAATTAACTACAAAACAATCAAACTTTGGGAACAAACTGTTTTCTCATTTGCAATACACCATAGTCCAACGGTTACAGGGGAATTCTGTTTATTTTCATTTTGATTTGGATGAATTTATCCTAATTTTCTGCTGTGAAATGGAGGCTAAAAATGAACAACGAGGCCCTTTGACTGTTGCACATGAAAAATAATGAGCATAAAGTCACGGTGACAGTTTTAAAGTATTGAGTTCAACGTTTTACCAACACTGTCTTTGTCTTTTTAGATCCAGAAGTGACCATATTTGGTCAAGAAGCTGAACAGTGAAAGCTGATTGGATAAAGTTTAATATTAGGGCTGGGCAACGATTAAAATGTTTAATCTAATTAATCACATGATTTCCCTGATTAATCACGATGAATCGCATTTAAATGCAAAATCCAAAAATGAATCCAAAAGTAGCGTATAGCTTTTAGCATTTAGTTTTATTTTAAATGTGCTGCCATATGAATGAAAGTGCCATAACATTTGTTGTGCAAACACACTTTTAACATCAGCATCTTTCTGTAGTTTTTATGTAGAAGCCTCGCTCCACTGTCTGTTTCCTTGAATGACTTGCTGCTATCAGTTGTGTGTTTTGCCTTTAAGTGATATTTTAGACTGGAACTACTATGCTGAGAAGACAATTCAACTTGGCAGTGTTTACAGATGACTTTGGTTCTGTCGACTCCGCCGTCTGGAAGAACTTTAAAATGAAAATGGCCGAGTAAAAGTTCCGTACCCTTCTCCATGTTTGGTGGATCCCACGATTACTTTCTTTTCCTGTTCCACAGCAGACAGCAACAGACTTTTACAAAATAAAAGCCTGTGAGCAACAAACTTTTACAAAATAAAATAAATAATAAAACATGCGTTAATGCACGATAAAATATTTATCGGCGTTAAATAATTAACGATTTAACGCGATAATAACGAGTTAATTCGCCCAGCCCTATTTAATATTGAGTCATAGAGTAAATACAGAGTTGCGACACGCTTTGATGTCACGTGGTTCATGTAAGCCTCAATAGTTCCAAACATCACAGCGCTGTCAGTCAGTTTGAACGGGTCTTAGCGGGACGGAGCACAAAAACGGTAACTTTGACATTTACGACGCAATTTTCGGTAAATATTGACCAATAATGTGCATCGATCACTTCCCTGAAGATGTATTTTATCGACGTTTTTCTTTTTTGGAGCGGCAGAGACACATTTATCTGCAACAATGAACTGTATTTGATCAAATTTAAGGCTTTGGACATTGTAGAAATGTGCTGAAGACTTGAACTAATGATGGTTGATCCATGGCAGCAGCGACCACCACATCTGCTGACCACCCTGACAACAACAACAGAGAAACAATTCATCATCACAGCTGCAAAATAACTTACTTAATTAGTTAAAGACCTGTCTTATACTGGCACCTAAAGGCTTAAAATTTGGGCTAAAAAGTTCAAATTGGCATCTAAAGGGTTAATATTTTTAAAATAATTGAAAAATTGGTAGTTGTGGAATAAAAGATTTATGAAAAAAGAGGGAAAAAATATTAATATATGATGTTTTTAGGTTGTTTTAAAAGGGGACAAAAATGTCCCTTTTCAGAAATTAAGGAATTTTTTTTTTTAAATGAGGCATAACAAAAAAATTAAAGATCCCTAAAAATCAATGTTGTTGCTAATCATTGACATATCCCAGACCATAATTATCCCTACTCAATAATTACACTTTGCATTTCATATTTTGAAAATACTGGCACCTAAAGGCTTAAAATTTGGGCTAAAAAGTTCAAATTGGCATCTAAAGGGTTAATTTTTGTGAAAATAATTGAAATTTTGGTAGTTATGATCAGAACTGAAGTGGAAGAAAAGATTTATGAAAAAAAGTGGAAAAAAATATTAACATATGATGTTTTTAGGTCGTTTTAAAAGGGGACAAAAATATCCCTTTTCAGAAATTAAGGAGTTTTTTTTCTACACAATGAAAAATTGCATTGTAAATGATGTGTGTTTGAAATTCGTAAAAATCGTAAAAAATGCACAACTGGACCAAATATGATGAGTATCACTATTTCCAGTGTGAAATTAGAGGAGAAAGTTCACCCCAAGTGGACAAAAATGTCCCCTATCAGGGATTAGGGTTAAAGGACTCGTGGTCAGACTTTACTTAATTACTTGATTCAAAATGAGACCAAAAAAATCTGTCTCAACTGGATTATATCTCAGAATAAATGTTATCCACATGTTTGCACATCAGGATCAGGGTCTAAGAAGTGTAAATAATGTCCCCACCCACCGTGGAGCTGCCATAAAGACAGTCCCACGGGTGGGACGTGTGATTTCTGAGAGTTTCACAATACTTAAAGACCACCCTGCATCTGGAACAGTCCTGATAATTAGCAGTAAGTTGACATGTTGCTGCCTGTGGCACGTTGACAGGTCCAACACTGTTGCTATATATATATTAGGCTGAATGCACTCCAGGGGAAATCTAAACTCTGACTCAATTAATTCAAAGATTAAAGAGTTATTCCTTTTTCTTGATTCCTTCTGCAGCTGAGCTAATTATTGGACTTGGTCTTGAACATTCAATGCTCCTCACACATGAGTGTAATTAATTAAGTATACAGCTAAAACAACCTGCAATAACATGGGTCACAACACACTTTTTCCCCCTCTTAAAGTGACCAAATAATAATAATGTAATGCAGCACGTGGTTAATCACTATTGTAACATGTTTCTAACATGTTTAATGATCATTAAAAGCCATTAACTGTGCATATAAAGCCTTTTTTTCCAATCAGGAGTGCTTGTTTGCGTGTTTATTAGGTCAGCAAACCGCAGATCACTTCATTTATGTGGAAAAACCTTCTGATACACGTTAATAAATTCACTACATCATCATTAGTTTCTCAGCGACTGAAGGGATGATGAAACTGGGCCTTTTAACTGTCAAATATCAAATGATTTAATTTATAGAGGATCTGTCATGTGGAATATTTTCTCCATTTTCTGCATTTATAAACTCTTAGACACAAAAATGTAATTTTGATCTCTGCCAACAGGTTCTGATTAAATCTTATACCGCCGATACAAATCAATTGGATGTGTGTTCTTTAGGGCTGGGCGAATTAACTCGTTATTATCGCATTAACTCGTTAGTTATTTAACGCCGATAAATATTTTATGTTAATGGTTTGTCATTAATGCAGTTTTTACATTTTTTTAATATAATTTTTTGAGGCTTTTGTGTATTTAATGGATAGGAAGGTTCAGAGAGACAGGAACCAGGGGGAAGAGAGAGGGGGAACAACATGCAGCTCAGGGCCGTCCGATGTGGGACTCGAACCGGGGCCACAAACCACCTGTTTAATAGGCTTTATTTAGTAAAAGTCTGTTGCTCACAGGCTTTTATTCTGTAAAAGTCTGCTGCTGTCTGCTGTGGAACCGGAAAAGAAAGTAATCGGCGGATCCACCAAACATGGAGAAGGGTACGGAACTTTTACTCGGCCATTTTCATTTTAAAGTTCTTCCAGACGGCGGAGTCGACAGAACCAAAGTCATCTGTAAACACTGCCAAGTTGAATTGTCTTCTCAGCGTAGTAGTTCCAGTCTAAAATATCACTTAAAGGCAAAACACACAACTGATAGCAGCAAGTCATTCAAGGAAACAGACAGTGGAGCGAGGCTTCTACATAAAAACTACAGAAAGATGCTGATGTTAAAAGTGTGTTTGCACAACAAATGTTATGGCACTTTCATTCATATGGCAGCACATTTAAAATAAAGCTAAATGCTAAAAGCTATACACTACTTTTGGATTCATTTTTGGATTTTGCGTACAAATGCGATTAATCGTGATTAATCAGGGAAATCATGTGATTAATTAGATTAAACATTTTAATCGTTGCCCAGCCCTAGTGTTTTTACATCCAAGCCTCACATTTGTGTTCCTGTAATCATCTTCTTCCACTTGTAGGTGCATCATACGATGAAATCAGCTGCAGGAAGTCCAGTTTTAGGGGTATGATTGAGATTTATTTCCTTTTTGAAAATATACCCATAAATTTGTCATATGAAAACAACTAAACAACCGTGAACATTTTTTTTTTTTATATCACAACAGGATCACACAACTTAACACCCACGTCCCTGCGTTACAAAGAGTCGCCCTTTAATTGTTTTACTGTTTTTTTTTTCTTTAACATTTAAAAACATCGTCAACGGAAACCGAACAAAACTTTTAAAAAAAAAGAAGAAAGGAATCAAAATAACACAAGAATCCACTACAAAATACTCAGAACCCCTCTGGTCTTTTTTGTTTTTTTAACTTTAAGTGGTGTGATCAAAGAAAAATGAGAAAGGAGGGGAATTCAACACATAAATCTGCGGAGCGTCCAAAGGAGACGCCAGCCAGTAAATCTTTGCCGCTGTGTCTGGCCACCGACTCTTTTATATCATATCGAGGGATTTGTCTGGCAGGAAAATCTGCCCGTGATTTATTATGTTATAAAATGGGTTTAACATGGGCTGGAAGCCTTTTCAGAGTGTCTGCGAGGGGGAAAAAACATGTTGTTCTGCTGAAAAGTGGCCTCGGTTTTTATAAAAAAAACGTTAAAAGTCATTCAATTAACTACTTTAAAATCTATGCAGCATTTCCGTAGAGTAGATTAGTTGCAGCTTTGCATACGGACACAGATAATCCTCTGTTTTAATCAGCAGTGACGTCACCAAAAACACCAACAGAAAGGACCCGATCGTTCGCTTTTTAATGGACCTTTTTCACACTAACCGGAAAAATACGTAGACGACGGGTGACTTGGAAACACATCGAAAAACAAAATGGATACCGGGAGGTTGTACTCGAGCAAACTTACAGCTTCTACCCAAATTTTCGTTTTCAGATGTCAAAAAAAGTGTGGAGGAACACAGCAGCACAAACGGCAACAAGTTGAAAAAAGGGTACGAATTTTTCCACGAGGAATTTTTCCACAATTGTCAAGTTAAGTAGAGTGATATTGGGTTAACTGTAAGCTACAATGACAAATCATTAGTAACTGAATTACTATATAGCAAATGCAACTCATTACCAGGAAAAGTAACTATTGGGTTACTTTTATAATAATAAAATACTATACTAAATAAAAATAATAACAAAAATAAAATTATAAAAATAATAAAATAAAATAAATAAATGTCTTATTAAAATAAATAATAATAAAATACTATACTAAATAAAAATAATAACAAAAATAAAATTATAAAAATAATAAAATAAAATAAATAAATGTCTTATTAAAATAAATAATAATAAAATACTATACTAAATAAAAATAATAACAAAAATAAAATTATAAAAATAATAAAATAAAATAAATAAATGTCTTATTAAAATAAATAATAATAAAATACTATACTAAATAAAAATAATAACAAAAATAAAATTATAAAAATAATAAAAATAAAATAAATAAATGTATTATTAAAATAAATAATAATAAAATACTTTAATATGTCAAATTACTTTGTCTCCAGTGAAATGACAGCAAGTAATGCTGCATTTTATAACGGTAACAGCGTTACTGAAAAAAGTAGCGCCGTTATTCCCCTCACTTAACATCATGTAACAGATAGGAAAAGAAAAGTAAACATTTTGGTATTTTGTTTTATGGAGATGATTACCTGGTGGGGGGCGGCGTCGCATAATCGTGGTCGAGTTTCGCCTCCTTCGTCGCTGTATCGTTGTTCTGGCCCGTCACAGACAGCACAGACAACCGCTTGTTGGACCTTTCATAAATTACGGAAGCGTATTGCATTCACTTAATAAAAAAAATTTTTAAAAACTTTTTTCTGTTTTTCTGTCTAATTTATTTTTTGGTTTGTTTTTCGGGGTAATTTTTATCTTTTTTTCTGGCTATTTTTTTTCTGTTTTTCGGGGTAATTTTTTTTTTTAGTTTAGAAAGCAACAATCAACCTTCCTTTAGGAGGGCTCGATTTAATGGAAGCAAACATGACTGGTTTGTTTAGTTTAATCAAGTTTTACTTTGACCTGGGTTTAAGACACTGGGAGATAGTCCTGTCTTTAAGTCATGTAGATGGAATAACTATTACTTTGTCGACTTTACGCACGCACCTGAAGACTTTGCGGCTGTTCAGAAGGAAAGCCCGTTCAGATCTTATAGACGTAGCAATGTTTCAAAGTGTTCAAGACGGCCATAAATTAGACAGAAAAACAGAAAAAATTACCCCAAAAAATAAACCGAAAAATAAATTAGAAAGAAAATTCTGAGTTTTTTTTTTTTTTAAGTGAATGCAATACGCTTCCGTAATAAACAGACTCTCTTTTCGGATGAGATGTGAAGTTGTTCCAAGGGAAAAGACTGGGAACAGCCCCGGGTATTAAGCGGCTAACACTGCAGCCCGAGATGTAATCCTCTGACGTGAAGTGCAGGCTACAGACACATGTGCTCCCATGGGCGTCGCACCCGTGGGGGATGGGGGTGTTTCGACACCCCCACTTTTACAGCAAGATGACTTCACCTTTTTTAATTTTAAATGACCAAATAAAGTTTTAACAAATCATAAAATGTGTTTTAAAGACTCTGTACCCTCTCTAGAATAATTCCATCCAGATTTGAGCAGTGTAACTATTGTAATTTCCATACAGGACCTAGTTTAGGGCGATCAAAATGCTCCCCTTCTTAATAACGAAATTCGGCTCCTCCTCCCACCGAATCGCCTGAATCCACCTTCGTCTAAGATCGCCGTCGACCGGGAAAGAATGAAAAGAGAGGTACGGTTGTTTTTTGGGCAGAGGAAGAACAGCCCGGTACACTACACAAACTTTTGTTTCTTGTTTCCACCATTCTCAATAGAAACCGGAAGTCGATTTACCCGTCGTCTACGTATTTCTACGTATTTCTACGTATTTCTACGTATTTCCGGCCAAAAACAGAGGGAGAAAAAATTACCACGAAAAACAAAAAAAATTACCTCGAAAAACAAACTCTCTTTTCGGATGAGATGTGAAGTTGTTCCAAGGGAAAAGACTGGGAACAGCCCCGGGTATTAAGCGGCTAACAGTGCAGGCTACAGACATACGTGCTCCCCTTCTTAATAACGAAATTGATTTACTCGTCGTCTCCGTATTTCTACGTATTTCCGGTCAAAAAATGCGGAAGTGGTGAAAAAGGTCTATGGTTCCGTCCCACGAGAAAGGCAAATGCGTGCACATGCACAAAGAAACACACGGACGCGCCCTCGCACACACACACACACACGACGCACACCTTTCGTACTGCAGCTCAGATGGGGAGTATAGACGGTTGAGTCGTGACGTCACTCCCAGCGGCTCCCTGCTTCACCTCGATGTCACGGTGAGTCGACAACACCATTACTCATCACATCACCACTGAATCACATGCCTAGTGCGACACTATATCACTCCCATATTGATATGTTGGTTATAGTTTTATACTCAGTGTACTGTATGAGAACATTATGCCATATAAACACGTCCACTTTTTTTATATTCACACGTCCACTTTGTCACGAGATCACCGTCATACCGACACCCACTATAGTAGTACATCACTTTCGTTTGGTCACAAATCCACTTTGTCATTTAAAAAAAAAAGAAGAAAAACGGTTGATTTTTCAGCCGCTTTGGCGTTCAAATCATTTTCATGTTGACCCGCCGCGGGCCGCTCGTTTCGTTCACGTCCGCCGCCGCCCCCCCGTTGGATTTACGGGGGACGTACTCGATGTCGAAGTTGCTCCTGTGGCGTCCTTTCCCCCGGCTCCAGGCGAACAGGAGCAGGAAGCAGAAGATGACCACGCCGAGGAAGGACAGGCAGCCCATCGCTGTGGATATGATGATGGTCTTTAGGTCGATGGGGACGGTCATGTTGTACAGCACCGTCCCGTTGCCCCAGGTGCTGTTGGAGTCCGTCATGTAGTTCGAGCTCCTGTTGCTGTGGTGAGATCTGTCCCCGACGGCCAGGCTCTTCACCGCCAAAGACGCCGACAGGCTGGCGTTTCCAGCGGGGTTGCTGGCGATGCACAAATACACCCCGCTGTCGTGCAGCTCCGCCGCCTTGATCTTCAGCGTGCCGTCCGGTTGCACCTCCACCCTGCCGCTGCTTTTGGTGGTGACGTAGCGTCTGTGAGGCGTAATCCAGACCACGGAGGGCCGGGGGGCGCCCTCCGCCGTGCAGCTCAGGCGAGCCGGCTGACCCTCGTCGGCCATCAGCAGCTGCGTCGCGTTGGGTCCGATCCGCGGCTTGGTGCAGGTCATGTACCTGGACACCAGCGGCTCCTTGAGGTCGCGGAGGGCTTTCCCCGAGAGGTGCTCGGGCGCGCTGCACTCCGGCTGCACGTCCAGGAGCTGCAGACGGGGCGGCTTGTGGCTGCTGAGGAGCCACAGCAGCCTGCAGTCGCACACCAACGGGTTCCCCCCCAGGCACAGCCTCCGCAGGGCGTCCGGCGAGGAGAACACCCCCCGCTCCAGAGAGTCCAGGCGGTTCTGCGACACGTCGAGCAGCTGCAGAGATTTAAGGCCCGTGAAGGCGAACGGCTCGATGGAGGCGAGCTGAGCCCCTTGGAGGCGGAGCTCCAGTAGGTGGGGGAGCTGGCCCAGCTCTCCTCGGTGGATGTGCCGGATGTGGCAGTAGGACAGGTTGAGGTGCGTGAGGTAGGGCAGACTGCGCAGCGCCTCGCCGGGGAAGGCAGACAGATTGGTGTTGGTTACGAACAGCGTGGTGAGGTTGAGGCCGTGCAGGGAGGAGCGAGGCAGCGCGTCCAGCCAGGGCCAGAAATCCATCTCCAGGTGGCGGAGACGAGATAGTTTCTTAAAGGAGAAAGGCTTGAGGAAGCTGATGCTCAGGTAGCGCATGTGCAGTTCAACGAGACTGTGCAGGTGTGCCAAGGCGTCGGTAGGGACCTCCGTGAGATTGGAGCGCTCCAGGGTCAGACTCTGGAGTCCGAGTAATCCCGTGAAGGCGCGCTGAGAGACGAAAACCAGCTCATTGTCGCCCACCTGCAGGGAGGTCAGCCTGCGCAGGTCCTGGAAGGCGTGATCCAGGAGAATCACCATACGGTTGTGGCTCAGATCGAGGCGGGTCAGGTTGGTCAGGCCCGACAGCACGCCGGGAGAAACCATCCGCAGCAGGTTGCTGCGGAAGTCGAGCGAGCGCAGGGCGAGCTGCGAGCGGAAGGAGCCGGGGTCCACCGCGCTGATCAGGTTGTCGCTGAGGTCCAGGTCCTCCAGCTGCTGGAAGGCGGAGAAGTTGTCGGGGGTGATGATGCGCAGCTTGTTCTTGCTGAGGTCCAGGACGCGGGTCTCGATGGGGATGCCTTCGGGGATGCTGGGCAGGCGCTTGCGGTGGCAGCTGACCGACTTGCTTTGGGCAGAGCACTCGCATCGGGCGGGGCAGCTCAGAGCCGAGCTGACCAGCAGAAGCAGCAAGGCCCCGCCCAGGAAGAGGTGGCAGGGCTCCAGGGCTGCGTGTCGCATGTCTCCTTTACCCAAGTTGCCCTCTGTCATGGCACAGCTTCTTTCCCATACAGCGCAGCATCACGAACAAGCCCTGAAAGACACAGCAGACACACGAGAAATGGTCACGCCCATGTTTTTAGTCTTAGTTTTATCATGTTTTAGGTTATGTTTTGGTTTTTGAGTTCATGTTTTGCCATTTGCTTTTCCCCTCACTTCACATACCAGCTCATTAGTTGTCACTCACGTATCCTGTTTGTCATTGTCCCCAGCGGCACACTGTCACCAATCACTCCCAGTTCCCTGTTTAGTTTCCAGGCTCCCCTGTCACAGGCTGTGTTCGAAACCGCATACTTCTCCTACTAACTTTTTGAGTTAGTATGCGAGTTTGAGTAAGCGAGAAGTTCCCGGATGCATACTAGATTCTCCGAAATGTTGGGTATGCATCATGAGGTTACTACTCATACTCAAACTACCCAAGATGCAACGTAACGTGACGTTGCCGATCGTCATTTCCTGTCAAAACGGCAGTTTCAAGCTAGCTACAACGAGGGTAGGTTCACTTCCTGTTCTCAAAACAAAAGCACCAATTGTATGGTAATGGCTTTCCCTATGATAAAAGGCAACGGGTATTTTATTTTGTGAAAATAACCGGAAGTGCGTTAGCTCACTGCGGCTAGCTTTAGTAGCGCCGAATTCGTGGGAACAAAATGGTAAACAGCCGGTATTTTGTCAGGTTTTCAACACGTTGGGGATCTAAACGACTACTTTCTCACCTGAAAATGTTTCAAATGTTGCTAAAGTTTACAGAGTTTAGAGCTTAAGGGAAATCAGCTTCAGGCCAGCTGATTTCGGCTCGGGCAGGAGCGAAATGCATTGTGGGTAAACGCTCTGCATACTGTCTGATCGATCAGTATGCAGTATGTGGTTTCGAACACAGCCATTGTGTGATATCCTTACCGGATTTTCACCCTTCATGCCACGCTACATCTTCACTCAAAGTTAAGAGTTATTCATGTCATTCCAAGTAATGTTCCTTGTTTTGTTTTTCCTTAGTCACGTTTTTTTGTCCCACAGTTTAAGTTTTTATCATCCAGCTCAGCGGCGCCTTTTGTTTAACTTTTGTTTGTATAATAAAACCAAGTTTTGCTTTTTACATCCTCTGAGTCCTGCCAACCCGCCATGTCACCACAGAAATGAGTTAAAACACTCTTAACTCCAGCTGTCTGCACCCTCTTACGTTCCAAACCTCTGGCTCTTCATGACTACTCGAGCTGCCAGGTCTTTTCTCCTTTTAATGAGCTGTCTCTTTCCCCGGCAAAGTGGAAATAATGGAATTAAACTCACAGCGGGGTGAGACATGGCAGGAAAAAGAAACATCGGCCGCGGAAAAAATGTGAATGTTCATCAGTGTGTTAGAACAAAAGGTTGCAGGCTAAGTGGAGATGTTTTACGAGGATGGAAGATGTTTCAGCCCGGTGGCGAGAAATGACCTCCGGTTGGATAGCAGCGAGGCGAAATGCCCCATGTGGGTATGTTGGTGCGACGTGTGAGAGTTCTGCATCACGGATAAACGAGGGCGCGAGTTGTTATGGGGGGAGTGACGGAAAAATGTGGCAAGAGCTCAAACTAAAAGACGAATTAAATTGGAAATAAAATGACAGCTCGTGTTTGCTTCTTTAATCGAACATTCGGAGTTTACAGACGTTTACAGTTAACTGCCAGCAAACATGTTGCAAATAAATATACATAATCCACACAGGGAAACGTCTCATTGTTTAACTTTCTGCAAACAAGTTTCCATTTTCGTTGCTGAGAAATGACCTTTAACAACGTGGATTAGAGATAATCTCTTTATTTACAGCCGATCTATTTAGCTTTTGTCTTAAAAACAACATGAAAAAGAGCATTTTCGGCTTTTCTTGGCAGTATAACTGCACTTCACGTGTGAATACGAGGGGGAATTAGCTTGTGTGATCTGTACAAACTGGGTTTCTAATTGCTGTTTTTTCTCTTTTTAATATTTCCTTAATATCTTTAGAAAGAAACGGGTCTAAATCCCGGCCCTGAACGATAGGCTGGCACCCTCCGCTCCATTATTTCCGTTAACAATAGAGCAGGTTAACATATATACCAAACCTGTCTCTTTGTCCGTAAATATATCTTTATGAACCATGAACTCCCTGTATCTGATGTTCATTCATATGATACAAGGCAGCGCAATAATCTTCATCCACCACCCTGTTATGTTGTGCCTAGGGCTGGGCAACGATTAAAATGTTTAATCTAATTAATCACGTGATTTCCCTGATTAATCATGATTAATCTCATTTGTACGCAAAATCCAAAAATGAATCCAAAAGTAGTTTATAGCTTTTAGCATTTAGTTTTATTTTAAATGTGCTGCCATATGAATGAAAGTGCCATAACATTTGTTGTGCAAACACACTTTTAACATCAGCATCTTTCTGTAGTTTTTATGTAGAAGCCTCGCTCCACTGTCTGTTTCCTTGAATGACTTGCTGCTATCAGTTGTGTGTTTTGCCTTTAAGTGATATTTTAGACTGGAACTACTACGCTGAGAAGACAATTCAACTTGGCAGTGTTTACAGATGACTTTGGTTCTGTCGACTCCGCCGTCTGGAAGAACTTTAAAATGAAAATGGCCGAGTAAAAGTTCCGTACCCTTCTCCATGTTTGGTGGATCCGCCGATTACTTTCTTTTCCTGTTCCACAGCAGACAGCAGCAGACTTTTACAGAATAAAAGCCTGTCAGCAACAGACTTTTACAAAATAAAAGCCTGTCAGCAACAGACTTTTACAAAATAAAAGCCTGTGAGCAACAGACTTTTACAAAATAAAAGCCTGTCAGCAACAGACTTTTACAAAATAAAAGCCTGTGAGCAACAGACTTTTACAATAATAAAATAAATAATAAAACAGGGGTGGTCTGTGGCGTAGTGGGTTGAGTAGGCGCCCCATGTACAGAGGCTATAGTCCTCGCTGCAGCTGGCCCTGTGCTGCATGTTGTTCCCCCTCTCTCTGCCCCCTGCTTCCTGTCTCTCTGAACTTTCCTATCCATTAAAGGCACAAAAGCCCCCCCAAATTTTTTTGTTAAAAATTAAAAAAACCGTTAATGCACGATAAAATATTTATCGGCGTTAAATAATTAACAAGTTAACGCGATAATAACAAGTTAACTCCCCCAGTCATAGTTGTGCCCTTTGTCAGTTTACATATTATTTAATTTTTCCCAATTAAGGTCAGTTCATTTAAAATGATCTATTTCTAATTGTATTATTATTTTTATTATTATTATTACTATTTATTATTATTATTATTTATTATGACTATTATGATTATTATTATTATTATTATTATTATTATTATTAATAATATTGTTATTAATACTATTTTATCCTCTTTCCTAGTGCCCAATACTTTGTTTTGTGGTATCAATTGGCTGCTAAAACAGCTTTTTCACAATTGCTGTTATTTCTTTCTTTCTTTTTATTTGTATTATCTGCATGAACAGTGTTTGTTCCTTCTTTTTTAGGATGTTATACATGTAATGTCTGCATGATTGTAAAACAGCCTACATGTAGCACTATTTTTGTTTGTCAATTGCTAGGACAGGAACTCTGTACAAGCTTTGTCTCATGTTCATACAGTCGGTGCTAAACAATAAAATGAGAAAAAATGAAAATGAAATGAACAAGGGACTTTGCAAAGGAAAAAAAAGCAACAATGATGAGGTAACGAGGTCTCCAACAGTACAACGTTTCAGTCTCTGACAGCTGAGCCCGTCCACAGCACAGACTTCAGCGTATGAACACCTTCCAGCAGCCACAGGTTGTTGAACTGACAGATGGCGCTTTAGACAAAGAGCCCGACCATAATTGCCTCATTACCCGTGGAATCTGCATTCTGCTCGTGGCTATATCTCTGCCGAAGCGAGCGAAGCATGAGAAACATCTGCACCGGAAATATGAACGCACATCTTAAAGGAAAAGAAATACAAAAAGGAGAGCAAACCCTGCCAAGGTAAGCAGACACATACCTTACTTTGATAGTGGGGTGAGTGACATTCGGTGAACAGCAGAGATGAGGCAGAAGCAGCCGCTCACTCTTTCCCTTTCCCACAGCTCTAACCCCTCCGCCCGGCTCATCAGCTGCACTGCTCGCATCTCCAAATCTCTCTTTCTATCGCTCTTTTATCTCTCCGTCCTCCCGTTCGCACATCTTCCATCCAACTCCCGCCCGGCCTGGCCAAAGCCCGGGTCCGTTCATCAGTCCCCGCAGAGCTGGGGGGTTTCTTATCGATCGCGGCGCAGACACATCAGACGCCAGGAATGTAGCCTTTAACAAAGAGCAGGCCGTTGCCACAGCAACTACAAACCCTTACTCTCATCCGCTCCGTGTGGTGTGCCAATCAAATTAATGGAAAAGAAAAGAAAAGAAAGAATAGAGTTATTGGATTCAGTTTTCTCCCCCCATTCATTTGGTTCTCCTGCGTTTAAATTCAACGTTTTGTTAGAAATTGCAGTTTTATTGGTGTAGCGGAGCCGAGTTTAAGGTGTTTCCGAGCTGTCATCCTGACAGCTTTGCCATTTGTCGACCTGTCTTGTTGCCCATCCATCTGATTCCCTGGTAACTATCCGTGTCTCTCTACCTTATTATCCATCCACTTGCCAGCCTCTGTCTTTGTGTATTTATCAGTCTGCCTTCAGCCGTCAGCCTCCCTGCCTCCCTGCCTCTCCGTTTAATAATTACTGTCCAGTGGTCTGTTGCTGCAGCGCGGCACAGGTCTGCTGATGTGTCAGATAGTTGTTTCTAAGGCTCAGAGAGTTAGCCCAGAGTTGCTGTGAGCTGTTCTTGCTCATATCAGAAAAGCACATGATAAAAGTACCGCTGTCTTAGGTCTGAAGCACCTTTCTCCAAAGCCCAAAAATCACATTACGTTGACCAGATTCGCAATTTACTGTGGCGAGTTATTATCGTGCGTATTATTGATTATTTAACGTTGATAATTATTTTATCGCGCATTAACGCATTTTATTTGATTTTTGATTTTTTTCATTTAAAAAAAAAAAATTTTGGGGGGGGCTTTTGTGCCTTTAATGGAAAGTTCAGAGAGACAGGAAGCAGGGGGCAGAGAGAGGGGGAACAACATGCAGCACAGGGCCGTCCGATGCAAGACTCGAACCAGGGCCACAAACCACCTGTTTCATAGGCTTTTATTTTGTAAAAGTCTGTTGCTCACAGGCTTTTATTTTGTAAAAGTCTGTTGCTGTCTGCTGCGGAACAGGAAAAGAAAGTAATCGGCGGATCCACCAAACATGGAGAAAGGTACGGAACTTTTACTCGGCCATTTTCATGTTAAAGTTCTTCCAGACGGCGGAGTCGACAGAACCAAAGTCATCTGTAAACACTGCCAAGTTGAATTGTCTTCTCAGCGTAGTAGTTCCAGTCTAAAATATCACTTAAAGGCAAAACACACAACTGATAGCAGCAAGTCATTCAAGGAAACAGACAGTGGAGCGAGGCTTCTACATAAAAACTACAGAAAGATGCTGATGTTAAAAGTGTGTTAGCACAACAAATGTTATGGCACTTTCATTCATATGGCAGCACATTTAAAATAAAGCCAAATGCTAAAAGCTATACACTACTTTTGGATTCATTTTTGGATTTTACGTACAAATGCGATTAATCGTGATTAATCGGGGAAATCATGTGATTAATTAGATTAAAACTTTTAGTCATTGCCCAGCCCTAGTTAATAGAGAGCCCTCCCCAAAGAGTTTAATCGTGTCCTTGGGTTTAAATTCTATTTCAACACGTGTACGAATGCATAAACTTGAAAAATGAAGTAGCTTTGATCCTCCTGAAGAGCAGCAGTCTGTTTGATGTCCCAATCCATAACTGACGCAGAGTCCAATGTCCTCCTGCTTGGTGCCTTTCTTTGCACTTTCACTTACGTGCCCTGAGGAGATGTTTCTAACTCCAGAGACTGGCTGAATGGATTACTGATAACGGCTCTGCTATCATTCACCAGAGTGGGATCCTTCCAGTATATGTTTACAGGAGCATTTTAAACACTGACAAATAATTCTCCAAGAGAAGGATAGTAAATCCCCAAACCTCTGCGAGCGTTTCCTGAAACTGTTGGGCAATTTAATTAAAGTGATGTTGAAACACTGGTACCGTCTGCAGCTCCTGCTTCGTTCAGAGCTTAACCAGCTAGTGTTCTTGTTTTTCCAGGCTTTCTAACTGTGGCAGGTGGTGGAAGAAGTGAAAGGCGGAGGAGTGAGAGGGAAATTTTCAATAAGTCCTCCAGTCTAAATGATCGTATAGATTGTTTTTGTTCACGTCAGAATAATGGAAATATAACTCTTCTGCAAAACGAAACACAAAGCCCGTTACAACCATAGTTGTTGCAATAGTGTGAGTCCTAAAACACCCAATCAGGAAGCTTCAGGTCAATACCAGCCTCGACCATCTCACTTTCAACTTTCATCAAACTCATTCTGGTTATCTTTGTAATAAATATAAATATATATATATATATCTTTTTATATATATATATATATATATATATATATATATATATACAATACAATTACAATACAATACAACTACAATTCAATCAATTTAAATTCAATTGAATAATTCTTAATTGATCCCAGAAGGGAAATGAAATGGCTGCAGTATTGATTATTATCAAAGATCAGCTTTTGTTACAGATAGATAACAAAATAAAATAGAGATAAACTAGAAAAAGTGGAGAAAGTTGAAGTGTAGCAGAGAGGGAGGTGTGGTAGAAATATTCAGAGATCTCCCATCAGTGGGTTGGGGTGTTGTTTCTGTAGCTTAGCAACAGCTTAGCTGATGATGTCACACACAGCGTCAGCAGGTAACTCAGGTGAACTCTCTCAGTCCATCTTGATGATCAAGGGAAGAAATGGTTTTAACTTCCTCCTCCTTTTTCTCCATTTTATTCCTGCTCTGGCTCCTAGATGTCTCTTTTAATTCATCGCTATTTGGGATCTCACTTAGGGCATTACTTGGGCTTCGGAAAGCTCAATCAGCTGCTCCAACGTGTTAACGACCTTTCCGTTGCCATGGTTACGCATCATAATATATGTAAAAACGGAATTATGAGCAGAAATCGTTCCAACCTGTAGGCTCTAAAACTACTGGGTTAGATTTAGGAATGAAAAAGTATTTACGTTTAGGCACTATTTGATGATTATTATTTATGTGTTGGAACTAAAGCTACTTCCTTAGGTTTGGGAATAAAAAACTACTCGGTAAGGGTTTGGAAAAAATGATGGTTTGTGATACAACATGTTTTACATTGTTTTATAAGACACTAATTTTATATTTAGTAATATTCAACACACACCTGTTCTAACAACTGCTAAAGGCTGATTTTTATGTAAAATTCTTATAAAAGTTGTAATAAGTTACAAATGATTTATAGCTCAGATTTACAGATTGTTTAATGGACTTATTTAAAGGGTTAATCATGACCTTTTAATTAAATGTAACCCTTATAGCGCACTTGAAACGCCTCGCAAAGGGACCAATTGCTTATAAATATTTAGAAATAAAAGGCCAATTCCTTTGAAGAAACATTCCACTCTGCTCTAATTGGTCAGTTCTTGTGGCCTGATCAGGCGCCGCACACCAATGTGAGATTCTAAGGAAGCAATCTCATTGGACACCGAATTTGTAGGAACCACTGATTGGACAATACCATCAAGACTACAGACCAAATGAGCCCGATAGTGCTGTATAGATGGTGCTTAATACCAGGAATATCATATGACACCACTTCAGCACCAAATTCTGCACAACTGAAATGTCTCTATGGTTGAGACGGATAGATATTTAATATTGAACAATTAGAGACACCAAATGTCCATCTCTACTCCAGAGTTGACTCCTGATTAGGGATGCACCGATACTGGTATCAGGTATCGGGCCGATACTATTCTAATATATTCTTACTCGTTAAAGTTAACTGATACCAATTTATTGCATGAAGATCAGAGGGTGGCTTGTCATTTTTGTTGTATTTTTTTTAGATTAGCGGCTCGGGGAGACGTCGAGCTAATCAGGAACAGCGTGGTTAGGCTGGTCAGACCGAAACCTGTCTTCCAATTCATTGCATTTTGTTTGTGGTAGAAGTATCGGCATCGGTACTCGGATCCAAGTATCGGTATCGTATCGGTGCATCCCTAGTCAGGCTCCAGGTCACGGCCATCGTTCCGCGGTACCGTTGGCCTCACTGAGGATGATCTTTTTGTTCCAAATCTTTCACAGAACCACGTCTGGACAACTTAAGGGAACTGCAGCCTTCTTTCCAGGCCGACCCTCGTCTGCCGTTCCCTTTTGGTTCTCTTGGAGGCGACTCCTCCCCCTCCGTTACCGGCTGCATTGACGGTGGAGGACTGCTGTGGGTGGGATCCCAGCCAGCATGTCCATGTGGGGCCCATAAGGTTTAAATTTGGGATGCAGATAAGGGTCCCAAGTGGGTTTGTCCGTAGTTTCCACTGTGGCCCCACCTGTGTTTGCCCATATGGGTTTCAAGTTGCTGTGTGGTTTTAGTTGGACTTTGCATTTAGCCAATTTGAATGTGAACATTCTTTTACTTTGTGTGATGTGTTTATCTGTATTGCCTTTGGAATAATTTAAGGCTTAGGGTAACCCTAACCCTTCAAGTTGCACTTTGAAACCCACTTGGGACCCTTTTTCTGCAGCCCAAATTTAAACCTTATGGGCCCCACATGGACATGCTGGCTGGGATGCTTCCCCCAGGGTAAGTTCCACTGCTTTCGCTCTCCATCCTCCCTCCTAAAAGCGTCCGGGTCGGCTTTCCTGGGTCGTTCCGAGTCCTCCCAGTGCAGGGATCCCCGGTGGCGCCCTCCAACCTCTGCTCGAGTCTCCGAACACCATCACTTTGAACTCTGCCACCACTAAAGGCCGCCTTTCTTTCCCATTCACGTAAATAAAAGGCATCGATATCTTCTGTAATCGACTGCCCTACTCCCGATGTTTCTGAACCTTTTCTGTAAAACAACAGCTCCATTTAAATGTAAAGCAGAAGTCACCGCAATGAGTCATCCACCGTAAGGACTCTCAGAGGAGGAAAAGTTTAAGGTTATTGGATGATAAATTAAGACGTTATCATCTCATAATGCACAAAGAGAGCACTTAATCCGTCAGTGACTGGCATTCGGCTCTACACTTTGAGTGGCCTCATCAGAGCCGAGGCTCATCTGCCATCACCCCAAACTGGCCTCGGCAGGGCACATCCAGAGCTCTCTTTCAGCTTAACTGTATTTTTAGAAACACTCTCAGCTAATAGTGTCGCTGGCAAGATGGAAAACATTCAAGATCTCACTGAATTCTGGGTAAATGCTGGTGGTGGTGGTGGTAGGGGGGGTTGGGGTCATCGAGAAGGGCAGCCCACAGGCTGGAGCGTTTTGAATTTGTCTCTGAATTGGATTAAAATCACAGTACAACTGTAGAAAATCTGACTGCAGAGAAGGAGCTGTAGGGTGATGCATGAGTCACTGGGAGAGAGTGAGAGGGAAACGTTAGAGAGTGGAAGATGGAGCAGAAATGCACGACGCTCTCAGGATAAAAAAAAAAAAACCTGATTTCTAATGTGATCTCAGCAGGGTAAAGGCTTGAAAAACCGATTAGAACTCCTCCACCAGATCTCAGCGATATTAAGGCGGTGATCTCGTGCTGATTCGAATCTGTGAAGATGAGCGTTAAAAAAACCCCTGTTCATTATCGTACGGCTTACCACGTTTGGGGCTTTTGACAGACGCGAAGCAAACGGGTATTTGGCTGAGGAGGTCTTAATTGGACCGAGGCCACGCATTTTTGAGTTATTGACGGCTTTAAAAGTAAGTCTGAATTGGTAATGAAATTTATTGACGAGGCATGTGTCTGTTTGCCCTTAGATGTGAGGTAGATCAATGTTTTGAGCTCTTTTCTGCAACTTTGAGCTCATGCTGCTACCCCATACTGCGTGGGTACGGAGGCAGGTATCCAACATTAAAGGCAAATGGTCATTTTTGGTAAAGGTGCACAATAATCTGCGCAATAAATCCTCGATGGGCTTCCAAATGTGAAGCGTTGAAGTAATTTTCCTGTCAGCTTGTGAAGAAGCCATCGTTTCCTCCCTCTTCAACCTCTCTGCAAAGGAGTTAAAGACATATTCTACACCTGTTTGCTCATTTCTGTGCTTAGATTTGTCACTTTGGATCACTGGAGACATGAGCAGTGCACGCCATAAATCCATCTTATTGTTTTCCCAACTGTTCTGCCCCGGTTTAGGATATGAAGGTGGCATGAATAATGGAATTATTTCACATGAGAGAGTTGTTGTGTTGGTGGCTGGAGTCTCAGTGCAAACATGTAACGTACTACGCATGATAAGCCGCCTGAAAGGACGCGCTTATTAACAGATTTACCCTTTTGAAATGAGCGAGCAAACGATCATTACGTTTTCATGTTAACGCATTGATTAACTGCTGTGATACGCTGAATAATCAAAACCTGAAGGATGCGTTTTCTGTTCATGGAGAATTTATTTTACTCTCAAAACTGCACAATTAGACGAAAGGCTGCAGAGAAAGCACAGCACTCCTGAGCCAGAGCTCTGTTTTAATGATAATTCTTTGTGTATTCACCACAAATACCAACAAGCCAAAATGCATTTTCTATTCGGGGAATGGCGGCTCTCTGCACTGACCACCCTGCAACGTGCAAAATGTCAGCGGAGTTTTCATGATGCTGTTGGGATTCGGAAGCTGAGCCTTGTTCTTCCCGGCTAATTAGGGCCTGTGCATTCATACTCTGCCAATTAAACAGCTCCTTTCTGCTCCACTGATCACATTTCCTCTGAAAAGATGGCTTGTTGAACCATCACCAGCGTATCCAGCGTATACCACCGTGCGGCTTGTTGTACGCCTGCTGGGCTGCAGACTCTCCAGGGATGTTTGCTTTCACCCAGCAATCTCTGGGAGAAAAAAAAACAAGGGTCCAGCTAATACTTAGTCAGTGGCTGCTCAGGCTGATGGACAGCAGGAGGGATGTCATAGTGCTGCTAGCCTTCAGCCTCACGACTGAATCAAAGAGCACAAATACTGACGCGCTTTGCAGCATAGCCTCCGTGCTGTGGACATAAATAACATGAACATTGTGTTCCTCCACCAGCTGGATGTGCTATTGGTGACACATGTCTCGTTTCTAACACTAAAAAATCTAAATTTTTAGATTCAAACCCTCACAAACTGGCAGAAATAATGTCATAGGAAGACAAAAAAAAACAGCATTTCATCAAAAGTAAGGCAACAAAGCGTAAATAAGCTCCAATGTGGATGGAAGAAAATGACCGAGCAGCCAAGACAGTTAAAAACTCAGGCGCAAATCTGCCTTTTACTCCCTCCCATTATGTTCTTCCTTTCTGTTATTGATGATGAGGATTTAGATCTTGAGCCAAAGCAGATGCAACATAAGAAAAATGATAAAATAATCAATGCGTGAACCTGTACACGTGGTTAGCCGAGCTGTCCAAAGAAAAAAAAACATGCAAAAATTAACCAAAAACTGGTGGAAGAGTCAGAACAGAACCAGAAAAGTCACCGTGACAATACTGGAGATGTCATATTGTTCAGTCAGAATAGCTACGGAATGTCAGTGGCGCTGAAACAAAAAAACCAAACCAAAAATCAAATAATTTAAAGAAAATAGAAAAGACAATAAATGTGAAGTAATACAAACAAAGCAAATAGAAAAGAAAGAATAGTCATTTCCACATTTATTTCTGCAATAGAGATAAGTAGAAAAACAAATGCTTGTTTATTTTCCACATTTATTCGTTACTTCAGATTTATTCATGAATTTTTAGAACTTTTGTCAATTTACTTATCCGAATATTTTTAGAAATATACAATCTTATTTACAAACATTTAATTGTTGAATGTAATTTCTCCAGTTGCTATTCACATTTGCTTATTTTATTCATGTTGCAATTCATATTTCGTTATTATTAAAGATGTCTTTTAAAATTATAATGATAAAGATAGAATTAAATGAATATGTAAATGTAAAAATGACTGAAAAATCTTATTGTCCTTTGTTAGAGGTCTTTATATATCTGGATTTTTACATATTTTTTAAATTTTTCTGTTAGTTTTCTTCAAAAATCTTTGTGCAACATAATCATGGTATTTATCAATGTAGACAGAGAAATGTTCATTTAAAATACTATGTTATCATTATCGTTGTCATGCTGGACAGGACAAGGGGTTAAAAAAATATATAAAAAAATAAAAAAATACTATGTTATGTTTTTCAGTAACAAAATCTACATATTTTGTTACAATCTACATATTCAATGTGTCTTATAAGTGATGAAGAAAGCATTTTAAAGCCCTTTAAGATTGGTTTCTTGTTACAGACATATGAATTGTACATGTTGTTTCCCGTTTGGATAAGTTACTCTGTGTAAAGGTGTACAGGCAGCTCTCTGCTAAACTTATTACTGTGTCTTTCTGGATCAGACCTTGTGACATTTCTGTGTTATTTTTCAGACAGCACAAGTCTGAATAAAATGCCAGCAGATTAAGTTGAAGGCTGCAGCGGTACAAGGTTAAAGACACACAGAGACAGGAAGTACATAAAGGGTGTTTGATTCATTACGATCTTCGCAAAGAAATCTTTCAGGCAACGCATGAAACATATGGGTGAGTTAGTATAAAATCTAGTCAAATTCGGCCTAATTTGTTGTGCTGGCATAAAAAGACAAAGCTTTTAGCTGATAAACATGTTCGAGCATCGACAAACATCATTGAAAAAGGTCCTCATACAGCGATGTTTTGTTTTTTCAGCAAGCGGCCAAACAAATAAACAAGTAAACAAATGCTGATTTCTTTTAATTACATGTCAAGGCATCGTTTTGCGTCTTGAAACTCTGAAACGTGTTAATTAATTAAGGCCTCAGCTGCTCAGTATCATTTTAAATCCATCACTGATTTGGCCTTTCGAGGGAACAGAGGACATAACTCGATGCATAAGAACCATCTGCCACAGCCACAGAGAAAAAAACTCCAATGTTTTTCCTCAATCTTCTTCTTTTCAAGAAAAAATACCACCACCCCCCCCGGTTCAGATATAACTAACACTACAAGCATTTATACTAGGGCTGGGCGAGTTAAGTCGTTATTATCCTGTTAACTCGTTAGTTATTTCACGCCGATAAATATTTTATCGCACATCAATACATTAATACATTTTTTGAGGCTTTTGTGCCTTTAATGAAAAGTTCAGAGAGACAGGAAGCAGGGGGCAGAGAGAGGGGGAACGACACGCAGCACAGGGCCGTCCGATGCGAGACTCGAACCGGGGCCAGCTGCAGCGAGGACTATAGCCTCTGTACATGGGGCGCCTGCTCAACCCACTACGCCACAAACCACCCGTTTTATAGGCTTTTATTTTGTAAAAGTCTTTAGCTGACAGGCTTTTATTTTGTAAAAGTCTGTTGCTGTCTGCTGTGGAACCGGAAAAGAAAGTAATCGGCGGATCCACCAAACATGGAGAAGGGTACGGAACTTTTACTCGGCCATTTTCATTTTAAAGTTCTTCCAGACGGCGGAGTCGACAGAACCAAAGTCATCTGTAAACACTGCCAAGTTGAATTGTCTTCTCAGCGTAGTAGTTCCAGTCTAAAATATCACTTAAAGGCAAAACACACAACTGATAGCAGCAAGTCATTCAAGGAAACAGACAGTGGAGCGAGGCTTCTACATAAAAACTACAGAAAGATGCTGATGTTAAAAGTGTGTTTGCACAACAAATGTTATGGCACTTTCATTCATATGGCAGCACATTTAAAATAAAGCTAAATGCTAAAGGCTATACACTACTTTTGGATTCATTTTTGGATTTTGCGTACAAATGCGATTAATCGTGATTAATCATGTGATTAATTAGATTAAACATTTTAATCGTTGCCCAGCCCTAATTTATACTGACCTCCGAATGAGCTAGTTATCATTGACTGTCCTGGTGACAGGCAAGAAACATGAAAATAAACCCCAGAATGGAGATGTGAGCCTGTTAGATCCAACTCATTTCTCTCAGCCACTTGGCTAAAGATGCAGGACTCCTACAGCCCGTCTGTTGGGCGACAGCCTCCATACCTGCGAAAGGAAAGATTGGACAGGTGGGCTTTCTAATCGCACCGATTGATTGAGTTTGTGTTTGTTTTTAAGCTAGTCTCTTCCCTTTTTTGTTGGACCAAAAGCATAGAAGGAGCAGTATTTTTTTTATTTATTTATTTATTTTTTTTAGATAAAGGCCCTTCTTCTAACATTATTAATGCATCAACTGTATGTATCAGCTCAGAGTCCTGCCGTCTCCAGAAATACTCAGATGACTCAGTGGTTCTAAAGCACAAACAAAACGAGAAAAAAAGAGATGACTGTGGATTTTTAGGAGGACCGGGAGTGAGCCAAACACCGTCTCCATCATAGAATAAGAGGTGGTTATGGGCTAGATACCTGGGGGGGTTTACCTGGGCAGCACACTGGACTGGAAATGGAGTCTACAAGAAGGGACATAACAGACTCTACTCCTCGAGGAAGCTACCAAAATGTTGTAAATGTTATAAAGAAGGCTGACCTGGAGCCCCTGGAGACGATTGTAAAAAAAGAAGAAAGCTGCACACAAACAACAACACTGACCAGCCTCTTCACAAAGAAGTCTGATCAGTTTCAGGCCTTTTTCACAGAGAGATGCCGGAGGTCCTTCCTGCCAGCAACAAACTACTGCTCGTAATGAGAGCTCACGATGATTGTTTGAGAAATAAACACTTTGGCTGTGTTCAAAACCGCATACTACATACTACATACTTCCATACTGCATACTCATCGATCAGACAGTATGCAGAGCGTTTACCCACAATGCATTTCGCCGAGATCAGCCGGCCTGAAGCTGATTTCACTTAAGCTCTAAACTCTGTAAACTTTAGCATCATTTGAAACATTTTCAGGTGAGAAAGTAGTCGTTTAGATCCCCAACGTGTTGAAAACCTGACAAAATACCGTCTGTTTACAATTTTGTTCCCACGAATTTGGCGCTACTAAAGCTAGCCGCAGTGAGCAACGCACTTCCGGTTATTTTCACAGAAAACAGGAAGTGAACCTACCCTCGTTGTAGCTAGCTTGAAACTGATGTTTTGACAGGAAATGACGATCTGCGACGTCACGTTACGTTGCATCTTGGGTAGTTTGAGGATGAGTAGTAACCTCATTATGCATGGCTGTGTTCGAAACCGCATACTACATACTCATCGATCAGACAGTATGCAGAGCGTTTACCCACAATGCATTTCGCTCCTACCCGAGCCGAAATCAGCCGGCCTGAATCTGCTTTCACTTAAGCTCTAAACTCTGTAAACTTTTGTAATATTTGAAACATTTTCAGGCGAGAAAGTAGTCGTTTAGATCCCCAACGTGTTGAAAACCCAGATTCAGATTTCTAGATCAAAACATGAGCCCAAGAGCCAATTAATGATGTCACAGTTGCTTAAATTATTGGATTATTTGCTAAATGTTTGAAACATCAAAACAAACTCATGTCAGTCTATTAAAAAAAAATCCAGCTCTCGATGGGTAAAGGTTAGCTTAGCATAAAGGCTAAAATCCACCAGAGCAGCCATCATATCATAAAGCACTTAAATTATTATGATAATGGATTTTTATTTATGAATTGAGGGGAGATTATTTGATGTTTTATTTTAGATAATGACTGTGGAAGTGTGCCAGGCTGTGACAGAGAAGCTAACATGGCCACTGAGGCTCCAGCAATTAACTTCTGTTAAAGAAATAAACTCGCACTTAACCTTTAGAAAACAACAAATTGATGGTTTTTAGTTTTTTTTAGTTTTTGGACAAATCAAATAAACAAAATCCAACTTTTTTTGTGAACTTTAAAGGTGCTGCTTGGTTTTCGAACAGAGATAAGCTAGCTGTTTATGCTAAGCTATGCTAATGCACATAAGTTGGCTCTTTTCATTCAACAGGTGAAATAAGAAAAGTAGCTCAAATTATTCTCCCTCTGTCCATATCTACCAACACATCACGAGGACGTATTTTTATTCTCTTTAAATGTCAGATCTCTTTAGCTAATTCACTCCCAGATTCAGTAAACTTTTGCAATATTTGAAACATTTTCAGGTGAGAAAGTAGTCGTTTAGATCCCCAACGTGTTGAAAACCTGACAAAATACCGGCTGTTTACAATTTTGTTCCCACGAATTCGGCGCTACTAAAGCTAGCCGCAGTGAGCTAACGCACTTCCTGTTATTTTCACAAAATAAAATACCCGTTGCCTTTTATCATAGGGAAAGCCATTACCATACAATTGGTGCTTTTGTTTTGAAAACAGGAAGTGAACCTACCCTCGTTGTAGCTAGCTTGAAACTGCCGTTTTGACAGGAAATGACGATCGGCGACGTCACGTTACGTTGCATCTTGGGTAGTTTGAGTATGAGTAGTAACCTCATGATGCATACCCAACATTTCAGAGAATCTAGTATGCATCCGGGAACTTCTCGCTTACTCAAACTCGCATACTAACTCAAAAAGTTAGTAGGAGTAGTAGGAGAAGTATGCGGTTTCGAACACAGCCATTGATTAATCAAATAAAAAAAAAGATACTCCGACTTCCTAATTCAACGCTGCTCTGAGAGTATAATCTTCACCCTTTTAGGGGAAGTAAGACGCTCGAATCAACATTAAGACACGTAACCCAACTGCATGATTGTTTTGTCGCAGCAGGTGAGGTAAGGTGGTTATCCTCTTAATTTCCTTTATTTTAAGCAGCCTGTCCAGTGAACAGTATTATAAACAGATGAAGTATTTGCTGCTTGACTTAAGGAAGCAATTATCATTACGAAATTACCTCTTCCCCATCCTGCACATTGCTGAATGCGATGCTCATCAGAAGGGATTTGGAAATGGGTCGACTCATTACGCTGCATTTGACCGACACCTATTGCTCCTGCAGCGAACCTCCTTTGGCCTTCGCATGAATTTTAGGAAATGAGACATCCTTAACAATACCTTCCTTAGACGAATTTCTGGGTCAGAGGCAAAACGACAGAGGAGATGAAACGAGTGAGCAAAAAATTAGACAAAAGAGACAAGCCTTTGGTGGCAGTGAGCTGCAGTGATGGTTCCTCATTAAAATGTGTAAAAATGGCATTAGAGGCACAGATGGGCTTCATCTCCAGAGTTTACTGCCTGCGTTGAAACTAATTGTGCAGAATAAAACTTATCTATTGCAATATCTATCTATCTATGTAAACACGTCTTAAGATTACATCATGATGCAATAAGCCGTGGCAATAATTATATAACAGATTATGTCATAATGACAAAAAAACAGTAAATTGTATTTTCTGGTTTTGAGATTTGGAGTTATTTCTTCCCTCCTATTGTATAATGTTATCAATACAAATGTAAAAGAGCTTTGAACAATAAATCAATAACCCATTAAGCTTGCTCTTTTAATTGTGAGTCATTAACAAATCTATTTTTCGGGGAAACTAAAGGATGAAAATCAAGGTTCATCAAGGTCCTTCCTCATTAACTAATCTGCTCATAAAGCAGGTAATCCATCAGCTGCTTCCCAATTCGTTCCAGTTGAAATTACTGTGTGGATGCTTAAAAACTGTAGCCTCTGTTAAGTGTCAATCTGTATTCCTACTGCTCTTTTAATCAGTCCTAATGCCTCTTTATGTTCCACCTCAGTCACCGAAGGACAGGCACAGTCATCACACTGCTCGGAAAGATGACGCTGCCTCTTTTCGCCGACGACTTAGGTTCCCGACAAAAGGAATAACATGATTTTCTATGACATGTCATGTCCGCCTACACACTTCTGCGAGTGTGAGGTGGAGAAGCAGGTTTTTCACACCTTTGCTCCCCGTGTGTTGTTGCTTATAGATCAGTGTTACTTGAAGGACACACACCATATTCAGTTTCTGTCTAATTTTAGTCACGGTAGGAAAACCTCATCCATTTTTTATGGTATATGTATACCAGCGCTGATTCATAGTCCACGTCCTCATTCACCAAAATGAGATTTATTTGAACATGTTACACCAGCGTCTCCAGCACATAAACTCTCTGTAATATGCATCAAAAGTGGTTTATTATTCAGTTCGGCTTTCTGCAGTTTGTATTGTTGCCATCCGAGGCTTACTGCAGCTGGGGCAGGATTATCTTCAGCTAAGCTTGTGTGAAAGCCTAACAACCATGTTAAAAATCATCTTTACAGCACACATGCAGTGCAGATTCCACTCAGGTGGAGACGGGGGCGTTTTTGCTATGGGCGAAGTGAGCATTTGCCCAGGGCGCAATCTGTGAAAGGGCGGGTAAGGAAAAAAAATAAAAGTATCTCTTATTTTTTTATAGCTGAATATACAAAGTCGACTGTTTTGGGTTTTTCTAGTTCCAACAATATGTAGCTAGCTAAAACCGTACGGCGCATTGTGGGTCAGAGGGTTTCCCGCCACAGAGTTGATTCTCAAGTCATCGAAGGATGAAAAATAAAAGGTCTAAAGAGCCGTCAGGTGCCCGGTTCAGGAAAGAAAGGAGAGAAGAAGAACAGAAAAGGACAAAAGATAAAGGTCTCTGAGTATTATGCATGCAATGGAGCAGATAGCCATAGACTAACATGAATTAGCCTGTTGCTAATAATTAGTAGCAACATTAGCTATGTTATGCTACTGCTTATATATGAGCAATCGCCCAGGGTTCAAGCTGTGAAAGGGCGGGTAAGGAAAAAAAATAAAAGTATCTCTTATTTTTTTATAGCTGAATATACAAAGTCGACTGTTTTGGGTTTTTCTAGTTCCAACAATATGTAGCTAGCTAAAACCGTACGGCGCATTGTGGGTCAGAGGGTTTCCCGCCACAGAGCTGATTCTCAAGTCAAGTGAAGGATGAAAAATAAAAGGTCTAAAGAGCCGTCAGGTGCCCGGTTCAGGAAAGAAAGGAGAGAAGAAGAACAGAAAAGGACAAAAGATAAAGGTCTCTGAGTATTATGCGTGCAATGAAACAGATAGCCATGGCCTAATGTGAATTAGCCTGTTGCTAATAGTTAGTAGCAACATTAGCTATGTTAGGCTACTACTTTAAAAAAAAATTCATTTAAATGATTTTATTTCTCTTTATATTCTTATGTATTTTAATGCTTCTTACACTCCCTGCTGCAATGCTTTTATTTTATGTAAAGCACTTTGAATTGTTTGTAGATGAAATGTGCTATACAAATAAATTTGATTTGATTTGGATACTTATATACATTAATTTAATTTTGAAGCCCTGATAAAGGCAGTCTGTGGCCAAAAACTATTGGCTTTATTTCATTAGTTCCACCGTGAGCTAGCTGTTTACATAAAAACTATAGAAATTTTAATTATAAATTATAAGAAGAATGCCCCTATACTTCGTGATATAGCTTTATGAATAATTTGGAGTGTGTTATGCTTAAGTAATTAGGTGTTAACTATTGTGCCTTGCCATCATCAGCAATAACCAAACAGTTGGACAGAACATTGTATACAGTTTGTGTGAAGAAGAATTTGTGCTATTTATCTTATTATTTATTACTATTATTGTAGCAGAGGGGGAGGGGGGTGTTCGCCCAGGGCGCACAAGAAGCCAGGACTGCCACTGAGTGGAGACGTCTTCACCCAAAATGCCTCCCAGACGAGAGGAAAGTGCTGCGACTACCTTCAAAACTTGACGCCGAATCACGACACGGAAATGCCACTATTTTAAAAAGGTCAGGTGTTAACTTACGTCTAATCCTTTTCTCCCGAAATAAATGTGGGGGAAAGGAGCCAGAGGATGTTATATCGTCATTAGTCTTTATGTTTGCCACAAAACTCATGGGAGGCATTTGTACTGTCCTAATAGGAGTCTGTTGCAATTATATGGTGCCCATATTGATCCTAAATATTGATTCAGGCCCATGCTGGATCTTAAGATTCAACAGATGCTTCTCAGGACTTCAGAGGAAATTAGAGCTATGGAAGGTGCTCTAATTTGAAAACAGCAAGAAACCTCCTGAATGATCTTTTTTTAATTCAAGAAGTGAAACTTAACAACTAAAGCTACTCTTTGTTGTTAATAAAATGGACTAAGAATAACAGCTACCCCTTTTCCTTATGCACAGCCACTGAGAAAAGTTCCTTTTAGTGTTTCTCTTATGAAATACTTAGTCAATAAATGTTTCCAAAAGGTCACAGTTGAGTTACTAGCTTTTTATGATCAATGTTTTGGGGATCTTCCTAAAATTAAAGGCCTCAAAGATGTGCACATTCGTCCAATCAGGTTACATGCATCACACTTCAGCTTCTAGTCCAAATATAGTCTCTTCTGGCTCCGAAAAGACAAACATGGTGACCTGCCAAATGCCAAACTCGAGGCTTCATAGTGGCATATGAAAACTAATGAGTGATGAATAACTGAGAACCAGTTCTTTTTGTTTTGGCCACCAAAACGCCGGCTCCAGCATAGAAAAACTGGTGTTACGCTAACATTAACTGGTCCAGAGCAAAAGAAACACTTATATTAGGGGGCTGGGGGTGGGATTATGGAGACCAACCAATATAAAATAAACCAAACCATTTCTAAGCTAAAACCAACTTAGAACTGGTTCTCGCATCAGCCCTGAAACAGCACTAGAGCCAGTTTTATTGAAAAGAGAAGTATGAGTATCAAGTCTCTAATTAAGGAAACTCAAGAGTGGCTTAAACTCTAATCATATCTAATTAGTGTACATAGCAGTCTGTGAGAAAATGACTCAACAACGTGGTTGATTTGTGACCACAGTAAACATTTAACTAACAATTTCATAGGTCAAATTGCTTGTTTTAACAATTATTTGTTCTGTTCTGTTCTTGTTGTCTTGTTTTTGGCAAAAATTCAGATTTCTAGATCAAAACATGAGCCCAAGAGCCAATTAATGATGTCACATTTGTTTAAATTATTGGATTATTTGCTAAATGTTTGAAACATCAAAACAAACTCATGTCAGTCTATTAAAAAAAAATCCAGCTCTCGATGGGTAAAGGTTAGCTTAGCATAAAGGCTAAAATCCAGCAGAGCAGCCATCATATCATAAAGCACTTAAATTATTATGATAATGGATTTTTATTTATGAATCGAGGGAGATTATTTGATGTTTTATTTTAGATAATGACTGTGGAAGTGTGCCAGGCTGTGACAGAGAAGCTAACATGGCCACTGAGGCACCAGCAATTAACTTCTGTTAAAGAAATAAACTCACACTTAACCTTTAGAAAACAACAAATTGATGGTTTTTACTTTTTTTTTTTAGTTTTTGGACAAATCAAATAAACAAAATCCAACTTCTTTTGTGAACTTTAAAGGTGCTGCTTGGTTTTCGAACAGAGATAAGCTAGCTGTTTATGCTAAGCTATGCTAATGCACATAAGTTGGCTCTTTTCATTCAACAGGTGAAATAAGAAAAGTAGCTCAAATTATTCTCCCTTTGTCCATATCTACCAACACATCACGAGGACGTATTTTTATTCTCTTTAAATGTCAGATCTCTTTAGCTAATTTACTCCCAGATTCAGCCTTTTCATCCAGTCAGAAAAGATGATTAATCTTTGTGAAAGAGAGACTCACAGTTGACAATTCTGTAGTTGCGTCAGAGTGCTAATAATTGTTTTTCTCTTTAAATGAAGCTTACAACTAACTGGTGGGCTCAAAGATAATGTCTGCATAACCAATTTCCATTAAATCTTGTTAGAAATGAACGACTTCAGCTAATGGAAATCAACATCTGCATTTACATAAGGTGCCTTAAAGCACAGCATGGCACTCATTCTATTTGTATTATCAATACTTGCTCTAATTTCTAATTTTCTCATTTCCAATTAATGATTAGCAATCACAAAAATCTGCTCTTTTGCCATCTTTTTTTGTCTGACAACTCAAACTAATTCAATTCCACGGGAAACTGGAATTTTCTGTGCATTCAGCCCAACATATCCAGGAAGTAATTTAGGCTGTTAGCAAATACCAATAACAAGAATCTGATTAAAGCAGGAATTCGGGGGTGGATATCCAGAGCAGCCAGTTTAGCAGACAGATGTTTGAACTCATCCAGACGTTTAGTGCCAAAGCGGAGACGTTTTCTCCCTGGCTTCAGATCAGTTTGTGTTTAGACTGTTCGGGAAAGAAACAACCCGACTTCTATTATCACGTTATTTAGCATCAAGGCTTCAAACGAGCAACAATCATAGACTTTATGAATGCAAATGGGGGGGAAAAAAAAAATTGAGAATTGAGCTAATCACATATGTATGATCTCTGAATCGTATGCTTACTCATATCTATTATCATATGAAAACTGAAGCAATATCTCTAGTGAGAAAAAAACAAAATTATGCCTGGTTGAGAATCAAATATTATTCAAAACAAAATGCACAGAGATGGGAGTAAATATTGTCTGTGTTGACATCAGTGTGCACTGCAAGTGTGGACCCTCTAATAATTTTCCTGGAGAGACGTTTAGTTAGCGTTATTGCTTTTTACATCAGAGCTTTTGCGAGGGATTAGGCACTGAATAACATGGGAGGATTAACACTTTCGCCTGTCACCAAATCGCTCCGACGGATTAGCAATCTCCACTCTCGACGATTCACTGCAACTCCAAACGGATTCAAGTCGGTGTGACGGCCTGGCAAGGTGACTTTGGACTGAAAGGGAAAGAGTCCTTTTTGCCAGTGTGGCCCCCCGAGCTGAACAATGTTAGCATGACTGGGTCAGCAGTACCAGCAGCCAGGTGAGCTCACATACTCTGGAAGAGGAAGTAAAGTGTGACTTTTACGGTTAAAGATTTCCACTTCTTTTATTTTATTATGTCTCTCAGTCATCCTGAAATGGATTCAGTTAAAAAAAAAAGGATTCAGATCCGTTCCACTTGGGTTTTTCTTCAGACTCCACCAGGTCTATTCAGAGATGTTCTTTTGAGTTCTGAGTTCAGGTCCAAACTCTTGTGGGCAACACAGGTTTATTTAATGAGAACTGGGAGAACGGCTGGAAAAATGCTGGGGAAGAATAAACCTTGGCTGGATACTGTATGGAGAGATAAGGGAAGAATGAGTTCAGGTAAGTTAGATCCAGAAAAATCCAAAATTGGGGTGTTAAGAGATCTTGCAGTCCGAGCGGGGAAAAAACATCCACAGGAGGGGGTGAACTGAGATCGGCTGGCTGGGGAGATGAGTCCGGTGTTGTAGGAGGGCGAGCAGGCAGGAAGAACCAGGTGAGTGAGTTACTCTGAGGGAATGGAGGCTGGAGAGGTAATGGATCCAAGCAGGGAACAGAGAGATGAATCCAGGTGGGTACTGGTGTCATGGGTCAGAGAACTGGGCGCAGGAATCACACTCTGGGAAGTGAAAAAAGGTGTTAAGAACAACTATCGTTACACAAGACTCGAGGAAAAGTTTCTAGGCCTGATTACCACTGAAAATGGTTTCACGATCTGGCGAACACTGGTGCTCCTGCTGCTCCTTAAAGCGATACTCCGGAGTAGATTCACCCTGGGGTCATTTGAACCGTGACATCCAGCCAAGTAGCCCACCCGCAGTTTTTTCGATATTGACTGAACATCAGCTGAGTTACTGAGTTATCCCGAATAGCTTCGTACAAGGGTTAATGGACCCTGGCAGTATCTCCAAAATTACCACACTAAAATCACATGCCATGACACCAAACTTCTACAGTAGTACAAATATGGTCTGTACTCACCAAACGATGCATTTGGAAGTTTGAAAATAGTCCAGGAGTTTATTATTATCATCAACACAAGCCTGATAGCTTCTCTGCTGCTAAAGCTGCGTCTACGTCACTTCCTTGATCTGGGAGCTTCAAAGTAAGATGAGGGTTGATCTACTACTGTAGACAACAAAGCAGGGCTGCTCAATTTCTCCATTGATAAAATAATTTCACAACTCTACAACATAAAAATTCATAAAAAAACGTGTAGAATATAGCATATACTTTTGTTGTCGACAGTAGTAGATCAACCCTCATCTTACTTTGAAGCTCCCAGCTCCCTGAAGTGACGTCGATGCAGCTTTAGCAGCAGAGAAGCTATCAGGCTTGTGTTGATAATAATAAACTCCTGGACTATGTACAAACTTCCAAATGCATCGTTTTGTGAGTACAGACCATATTTGTACTACTGTAGAAGTTTGGTGTCATGGCATGTGATTTTAGTGTGGTAATTTTGGAGATACTGCCAGGGTCCATTAACCCTTGTACTAAGCTATTCGGGATAACTCAGTAACTCAGCTGATGTTCAGCCAATATCGGAAAAACTGCGGGTGGGCTACTTGGCTGGATGTCACGGTTCAAATGACCCCAGGTTGAATCTACTCCGGAGTATCACTTTAAGAAGGAGTCTTGATGACTGTAGATGAAGGACAGCTGTGGCAGCAGGCAGCAACCAGACTCCGCCCCGGTGTTCTATGAAGCCCGCTCAGCCCAACCTACAACTCAGAACACAGAACAGCTCCACAGCCAAACCAGATCATCAACTTTCTTCTTCTTCTTTTTTCTCTTTTTGTTCCTACTCTGCATCTCAGACGTCTCCTCTTCAACTCAACTGGATTTGGGGTTTTATTAAGCTGAGTTAGCTGCTCCAACAGGTGACCAACTTTAAACTCCTTTACCCATCGAGAGCTGGATTAAAATCTCACGAAGATGTGAAGAAAGACACATCATGTCCAGAGTTGCTGCTTCTGGATGAGATGGTCCCTAAAAGCTGGGTTTCCAACACAGATTCTCTTGTGTTTCTTTAAAAGCTTTGAATATTCTTGACACAATCCAGATGTACAAATTTAAAGAAAATTCTCTTTACATCAAGACTTGATTTTCAGTGTTTTTCCCAAACAGTAACTGTAACACCGATGGTAAAAAAAAAAAAAGACAGTAGCCTATCAGGAAAAGGTATTGATCGCACTGAATTTAAAAGCTGCATCATATGCATTTCTTCGTTTGTTTTCCATGCTGAGGGTGAGTAAAAATGACCCATTTACAATAATTTACTTGTGTAAGTGTGTTTGAATTATCGTACAATTTCATTGGACCACTGTGAACTATTCGTTAATTTTATTGGTCTAATGTTACGAGGCAAAATGTTTTTTGGCGGCATGAAAAAAAAAAGAATAATACGTATATTATTCAATTCAATTCATTTTTATTTATATAGCGCCAAATACAACAAATGTCATCTCAAGGCACTTAGATAATAAAGTCCAATTCAAGCCAATTGGAATTCAATTAATTGTAATCATAATTATTCATAAAATAATCCAATTTATTCATATAGAGCCAAATTATATTATATTATATATTATAAATTATATTACATTATATATTATATTATAGTCCGGAATTTTACGGTAACTTGATTTTTTAAATTTTTTTTACACAGTGTTCCCTTCGAGTATAAATTCGTAGACTTCCTTGAAATGGAGAGCTATCCGAACTTGCAGGTTGGATTCAGGAAATGAAACAAGTTCAGGATATAAGGCCTCTCCCTGCAGGACCGTATAATACGGTTGACCACAAGCCAAGTTGTGACAAGAAGATAGAGGCCACCAAGAGATCATACTGCACAGGAAAAACACACGTCTTTTGTGACAAATGCAACATCCACTTTTCTTTGTGCCACACCGAAACTGCTTCAAGGCTGCTCATCACAAATGAGTATTTTCAATTTCTTTAGTTATTCGGATGTTCGGTTATTAGCTTACAATATTAAAAGTAAGGCAATGCGTTTGAAGTTCTTTGATACATTACTGAATGCAAAGCGGATTTCTTTACATTATTCACATTCATGGTTTAGAGTGGTACAAGACATACATATGAAATATGCAGACATCAATTTCCATATGTATAAAGCCATAACTAATGAGTTGTTACATGATTCCAATGTTAAAAATCTTTTTTCATCTAAGTTTTCATGATATTCTACGCTCGTTTAATGGTGGCGTCCACTGAAGAAATATTAATAAAAACAGGAGTCGGCAGAAATGTCTTTCTTCCCCTTTATTTCTATGTTGGAAAAGAGTCAAATTCAGCTGGATACATTTTTATTTTGCTCAGCAGAATAAAATCAAAATCTAAAGATATTCTTTGACTTTTTTTGCTTGATAAATGACTGAAATACTGCATTACAAAGTCAAAATTGTGTCTGATTTTCCCATCATCACAAAAAACGTTTGAGAATACAAGGATTCCTCGTGAGATCTGGTTCCTTAGAATCGCTGCAGTTAATACTGGCCAGCAGTAACAATCAAAGTCGACTTAATTTCCCCAAAGTGCCATTTTTCTCTTTTTTCTAAAGAACAAACCATGCCCACAATGAAAGCCGACTGCAGTACAGTGTTTGTGGATTTCTAACCTCAGTGGTGACAGAAGCCCGAGGCTCCCTGTGACTGAGACGGCAGCTCCTCTCTCTTGTGATTAATTTGCGCTGGAATACACATATTTAAATGTAAAATTAGTGCGTGTGTGTGTGAGTTTAGTCGATGCTTTCACAGGATTTTACCTGCTTTGCTCACCTGCCACACATCTGTCTACCCTGAAAGCGTAAAACGCAGAATGTGAACTCTTTTGGGAAGGGATTTGGAGCACTTAAGTGTTTGCAAAAATGTGCCAAAATCCCACCGTAACTCAAGCTCACATGCACGCACGAATATAAAGAAACATGCGCGGCCCACATGAAATTAAATCCACTTGAAAGCCTTGTGATTACAGCAGAAATATCTCTGCCGCCGCAGAATGGCAACATGAAGGGAGCGAGCATTAGACCGTCCAGTTGAGAAAGAAGCACAGAAAACCCATTTAGCACGACTTCTTTATGGAAAAGGGAAGCGTTTCCGTCCCTGGGCAGGACTCAAAGCTGCCGCAGCATTATGAATCTTACAAATCGTACCAGAAAAAAAAAAATTAATCTATACAAAGACACAGCGGACAAAGGGCCCTCCATGTCTCTGACAGGACGAAAGGTGGCGCGCATTCATTAGCGCCTCATTTATTTCCAATCAGCGAAACACTGAGGAAAAAGGTAAATGGGGGCAGATGCTCCAGACAACACAGATTTGATTTCCAAATGAAACCCCAAATCTGACACAGTTGGGTAAGAGGGAGTAATGTGTGTTCGGATCAATAAGAAGCATCACAGAGAGCATCGCCCAGTAAGGGTAACGGCTCTCTCATTTTAGTGGATATTAACCGAATTACTTACATATAAATTAAGATTTCAAAGGGTTTAAACACCGTTTTCGGCGCTGTCACCAATTGGAAAGTTGTTGGTTCGACTCCGGCTTCCTCGGGTCACTTGTCGAAGCGTCCTTGGGTAAGACACTGAACCCCACGTTGCGTATCGATGTATGGATATGTGTGAAGCAGTGTTCGTCAACCAGGACGATGACGAAAATTATTCGTTAACGCCCCTTTTTCCCGTGACAATGACGCACAAAATTGCTTCCAGAAAATAAAAATATGACGAAAATAAAAAATTATTTTGCGTTAACGAGACTAAGACAAGACGAAATTTACAAGCCATGGATGAATGGACATTAAAAAATGTAATTGTTTATAATTAATTTGTAATTGTTAATATAAGTGTTTCTTGAACTTCATAGAAGATTGCGCGCTGTTGCCCTGTTTGTCCCTGCACGGCGCCCGTCCCACAGAGCCTCGCGCTTCCCATGTCAAGTAACGTAGCCGGTAGCTAAATTACTAAAATGACTAAAAGTTGACAAAGACTAAAATTGATTTTCGACGTTGTGACTTAGACTAAGACTAAATTAAAAAAAGCTGACGAGATTAAGACTGGTGTGAAGCACGTAGCTGTTTAGACCAGTGGTTTTCAAAGTGGGGGGGGGGCGCCAGAGCACTTCTGGGGAGGCGCGACAGAAACGGAAACCATCTTAGCTCGCTAGGAGCTCGGATCGATTTGTGGTACGCGTGGTAAGAGTAAAGAGTGAGTCTGCAACAAGAAAACGGAGGAAGTATGACAGTGATTATTTACAGTTTGGATTTCCGTGGATTGGTCCTGAAGATGTTCCGCGGCCACAGTGTGTGAGACCATGCAAACTCCGGCGCCACACTCAGTGGGGTCACATGGCACTAAACGATCGGATTATTGGCTAAATTACAATAAGAATGAGCTGAGCAAGGGTAATTCTCCTTGGATATATGGCGGTGAATGAATGGGATCAGAGGCACAAAGCGTGTCATACCCCGGTATGATAGGTGGCGCTGTACCCATTCCAGCTGTTGCTAATAGAGCCACTTCCTGTTGACCTCTTCACCACCACCAACAACAACAAACTCAGGCATTGGAGAAAGATGGAGAACGCAGAGCCAGATGAAGCTACGTCCCTCTACATTTGCTCTGTGATGAGCTGCTTGTTGCACAAACTCGATGCCCAACGGAGCATTCTCCATCGCGTTGTTTGTTTCTTTCTGACGGCAACAACAACAGGAATATCGTCTCCTTTGACTTCCGGGTCACCACCCCGGGAAAACATCTGGAGCACAGAACGCAAAGTCTGATTCACCACGTGCTTCAGCGTCTACAAGCAGGTTTAGAGGGACTTTCAACCCAGTTATCTCGGGGTCTGAATCCCATCCGATCCGATTCTTAGTCAGATTAAGGTGTCTACATGCACTTAATAACTCAGTCTGATTGTAATTTAGCCAATAATCAGATCCTTTCAGTGCCATGTGACCCCACTGAGTGAGACTGTCCAAAAGTGCGCCCAAATTTTTTTTAGGAACAGATAAACATGTTTAAAATGTTTGAAAAGATGTTCGTGATTTAAAAAAATCTTTTAGAGAATGTGAGGATAAGAACAGATGTTTAGATATCGACGAGACACATTTTAATTATTTTTTTTTGAAAGACGTGAACATGTTGAATGTTTAAAAAGATGTTAAAAACGTCTAAAATTACAAGATGGTAAGCAAAGATGGAAATGTTAAAATGAGAAAAACATGTTTAAAATGTTAAAAAAAGAAGAGATTTCTGTTATTTGTTTCATTATGAAAGATGTTTGTTTATGTTTATGCATTTAGCTTTTTACGCTTTTATCCACGGGGACTTACAAATGAAAAAATAACAACATTACAGCTTATATCAAAGCTAACAATAAGCTACATAGAAGATACATTTACTGTTTCAATCTGTTTTATGCTTGAGTGAAACAAGATAAAAAAAACATTATAAAAATGATAATATTAACAAAAATTATAAAATTATAATATTTACAAAATTTATAATATTATAATATTTACAAAAATTATAATATTAACAAAAATGATAATATTATAATAGTATATATTATATAATATTATTATAAAATATAATATATTTACATTTAATTGCGTATTTTACCACAGCTCCAGAATATTCTTGCACTTAATAAATGAATCTGTACAGTAAAAAAAAAAAAGAACATTGATCGTTGTAAAAGTAGACGAGCAGCTTTGCAAAGCCCGGCGACTCGGACACGCAGAGTGCCTTTTAGCACATGTCTTGGCAGCCACGGCGCACCCTGCTAGTTCAACCCGCATTAACGACCCATTATCACAGACAAGTGGCCGGAAACATTTGGACCTCTCAGAAGTTCACAGAAGCAGAGTTCTTACTTTTCAGAGTGCCATCAGCAACAAATTGCCTTTTTAATTTGCGACAAGCCCTTTCAACATGTGGTCAATATGCAGATTTCTTAATGGATTAAGGCAATTAATATTTGGTTTTACACCATCAGAACCCAACGTGAAGAATGAAGTACACCACAAACTATTTTAAGGAAAGTACACGATGCCAACTTTCTGTGAAAGGAAATTAAATATCCTGTGATTTAGTATTATAGTTGTAGCTGAAGGCTTTTATGACCGGTTTCTGTCTCTTGGAAACATCAAAAGGCATTCTGGGAAATGAACACAAGCCTTACTTACAATAGACGAGGCAGCGGGAGACTGACAAAGAGGAAAATTACAGTGCCGTGTAACTGAAGATGCTCAACAACAGATTGATGAGAGACTGTAAAAACTGCGAATGTCTCAGGGAGGAATCTCACGGTTCTCTGGTGAAAACTGAGACTTGATGAACTCGTGAGTGCAGAAGCGGAATTCTTCACGGGTAAAAATACTCCAGCAAATCAGTGTCTAATGAAACCAAAAGCGGGTAACTGAACAAACCGAGTCCCCTCAGAGAGGTACTATAACCCACAAAATAATCCAAGTTAAGAGGGTGGATCAGACAGAACCAAGTGGGGAAAACAATGACTGCAAAGAGGGCTTTTCTGCCAACTACAGCTATAAAAGTGTGGTGTTTTCACCTATCCAATAATTAGTTAGCATGGTCAGCGTGCCGTAATTGTGGTAAAACTAAATCAAATGACGTGTATCAGTAAATAAACGCCGTTCTTAATGATATTAATAATAAAAATGATAATAAACAATGTTTCACCGCCTTGTTTCTTATTACCGAGAGCTCGGATTAAAAGCTATGAGCACTTATAAGTCATTTCTACCTTTGTACTGTTGTATTTTATACGACCGTGTTGCTCATCTGTATTTTAGAATGGGTTTTAATAGATTAGGATTTCAACTTCAGGTCTGCGTTTAAATGTTCTCAAGCTTTATATCTAAATGTAGCTACAGAAATGTAAGGTGTTTAATTAAATGTGTACAGGAAGGTCTTATTGCACAACGTGGGACACAAAAAGCATAGAAATTAGGCATATAAATGGCAAGATTGAATAAATAAGATATATTATGCTAAATATGGCACGTTAAAAACTAAAATAAGTAAAAAATGTTCAATTCCAGCTCTAAATTTAGCGGTTTACTCGTTATTATTGCGTTAACTCACTAATTATTTAACGCCGATAAATATTTTATCGCGCATTAACGCAGTTTTTTTGGAATTTTTTTAATTTATTTTATTATTCTGTAAAAGTCTGTTGCTCACAGGCTTTTATTTTGTAAAAGTCTGTTGCTCACAGGCTTTTATTTTGTAAAAGTCTGCTGCTGTCTGCTGTGGAACAGGAAAAGAAAGTAATCAGCGGATCCACCAAACATGGAGAAGGGTACGGAACTTTTACTCGGCCATTTTCATGTTAAAGTTCTTCCAGACGGCGGAGTCGACAGAACCAAAGTCATCTGTAAACACTGCCAAGTTGAATTGTCTTCTCAGCGTAGTAGTTCCAGTCTAAAATATCACTTTAAGGCAAAACACACAACTGATAGCAGCAAGTCATTCAAGGAAACAGACAGTGGAGCGAGGCTTCTACATAAAAACTACAGAAAGATGCTGATGTTAAAAGTGTGTTTGCACAACAAATGTTATGGCACTTTCATTCATATGGCAGCACATTTAAAATAAAGCTAAATGCTAAAAGCTATACACTACTTTTGAATTCATTTTTGGATTTTGCGTACAAATGAGATTAATCGTGATTAATCAGGGAAATCATGTGATTAATTAGATTAAACATTTCAATCGTTGCCCAGCCCTAATTTCAATAGATTAGGATTTCAACTTCAGGTCTGCATTTAAATGTTCTCAAGCTTTATATCTAAATGTAGCTACAGAAATGGAAGGTGATGAATTCAACAAAGGGGAAAAGGGGAAGTAAATGTGTACAGAATGGTCTCATTGCGCAACGTTTGACACTAAAAGCATAGAAATTAGGCATACAAATGGCAATATTGAATAAATAAGATGTTAAAAACTAAAATAAGTCAAAAATGTTCAATTCCAGCTATAAATTTTAATTTAAATCTCTTTTTTCGTCTTTACAAATTCAATTTACTTCAGTTTAGAATGACCAAAGGGCTGATATAAAAGCAGTATTTGAGCCCATGTTTGACGGTTTAAAGCTTTGAAAAGCCTCCATTCAGAGCCAAGAGGTGTACGGAGGAGGATGTGGAGGAGGAAGAAGCAGTGTGGACGGGGCAGTAAAGCTGCAGCAGGAGGACACAGACAGACCAGTATTACCTTTCTGCACTGAGCCTTCTTTCCGGTAAACACATACATCGCTGCATCTTAAAAACATGTAGTTTGTTTTTCTATATTTTTACAGACTTCATTAGCTGACACGGAACATGAAGACGGAGGCGACCTCCCAGATGAAGCCACACACTTCCAAGGTGTGACGCTTGACATTCTGCCCTCCAGGAATCCACCAGATCCCAGTTAAGGACCACTACACCAAAGGCAGTGTTGCACTTGTCAAGGCTGTCAGGAGAGGTCCACAGAGATTAATAAGCAGCGCTGCCAACGGAGGACAGTCAGTGTGGGACACCGGTGATTGCAGATGGGTATTCTTCACCTCGCGAGGCAGCTCGAACATCGGTGGATGAAGATGACCTGCAAGACCCTCAGCGAGACAACAGAGAGCACGAACATGCAGCATATGGACAGTTTGTGTAGTGGCTGCAGATGACGACTTGTCACCGAGTTGTCATCCCATCTTGTAGCATGTGCTGCCAAGGGACACCGACCCGGGTCCTAATGGGCTCTATGCCGGGCTGACCCTGTCTTACTGTGACACAGTTTCAGCCACAGCACTGGAAAAAATGCCCCTCCAAAAATAAGTAGAAAAACAACAAATAAAAGACGTTTTTGCTTGAAATAAGCAAATAAATCTGCCAATGGAACTAGTGAAAATTGGCTTGTCAAGATTTCTTAAAATAAGATGTGATAGTTAGGACTTTTGAGATAAAAGTGATCTTGAAATTAGCTTAAAAACCTCTTCAAATGTCAAAAAAAGCTTGTTTCATATGAAATCCGACTCAAAAATATTTGTTTTCAAGACTTTTTCATTTAACAAGATATTCCAGATGTATTGTCTTCAAACAAGTCCCTATATCTGGCTGAAATAGTACTTGTTAGGCAGTTGTGTCTTATATTATGTGTAATGAGATATTTTGACTAGAAATGAGACAGATATACTTGGTAAGACTTAGATTTTTTCCAGAGAGGAACTCTGTTTCTACACTGAAGACTCACCATCTTTGATGGTTTTTGTTGCTAGTCTATGGAAAGTATCAGAAGTCCCCATTGTGCAAAAGATAAAGTGGAAAAAAACGTGTTGGGGATGCTTTATTAAACATATAGACAGTTGTTTGTTGTCTGCATTCCTTTTATTGTAAATTAGGGCTGTTAACTCGTTATTATCGCGTTAACTCGTTAATTATTTAACGCCGATAAATATTTTATCGCGCATATACGCAGGTTTTATTTATTTATTTATTTTAATTAAAAAAAAGAACAAATTTTGGGTACAGTCTATAGACTACAGCCTCTGTACATGGGGCGCCTGCTCAACCCACTATGCCACGGACCACCCCTGTTTTATTATTTATTTTATTATTGTAAAACTCTGTTGCTCACAGGCTTTTATTTTGTAAAAGTCTGCTGCTCACAGGCTTTTATTTTGTAAAAGTCTGTTGCTGTCTGCTGCGGAACCAGAAAAGAAAGTAATCGGCGGATCCACCAAACCTGGAGAAGGGTACGGAACTTTTACTCGGCCATTTTCATTTTAAAGTTCTTCCAGACGGCGGAGTCGACAGAACCAAAGTCATCTGTAAACTCTGCCAAGTTGAATTGTCTTCTCAGCGTAGTAGTTCCAGTCTAAAATATCACTTAAAGGCAAAACACACAACTGATAGCAGCAAGTCATTCAAGGAAACAGACAGTGGAGCGAGGCTTCTACATAAAAACTACAGAAAGATGCTGATGTTAAAAGTGTGTTTGCACAACAAATGTTATGGCACTTTCATTCATATGGCAGCACATTTAAAATAAAACTAAATGCTAAAAACTATACGCTACTTTTGAATTTGGATTTTGCGTAAAAATGCGATTAATCGTGATTAATCAGGGAAATCATGTGATTAATTAGATTAAACATTTTAATTGTTGCCCAGCCCTATTGTAAATAAAACATTATTTTAACCCATACTTCTTCTTTTCCTCCTCGTAAAATGGGGCCTATAACCTCCTTCTGTTGTGTTTGAAGATGCGACTTCTCTTTAAACTGAATAATTAAAAAAACTCTAGTTTCACCAAATACAGCCAAGCTGTGTTGAAGAGCAGTGAGTATGTGTTCAGTGTCGACTCGCGTTCAACTTTCTTCTTTACGGTTTTTCATTTGTGACTTTTTATTTCATTCAGCTGAGAAGAATACCTAAAAGGAAGGTTTACGGCGTTATTTCAACAGAACTATATCAGTAAGAGTAACACATACTCATAGTTTCTCACTCTTCTTAACAGAGTGTGAAATAAGAGACAGTCCTCTCCTCTTCTGCTGGAGACATTTCCAACTCTGCCATGCTAATGAACCCCTAAAGCAGCTGACAAACACAGCAAGAAAGGGTGGCTAGATCAGGAAACTGCAACAGCCGCTCCGAAGTGTGACATTCGGATAGCTCCGGAATATTTGTTCTGCAGAGCGTATCTTTCACCAAACACTCTGCGACTCTTCCAAAATTACACAGAGTAATACTTTGATTTATTCAAGTCTGTTTGCCGGGCGGATTGCAGGAGTCTTACAGCATTACAGCACATGCGCTCATTTCGCCGAAGAGATATAAACACCAGATTACTCAAAATTTGTACGGGTTGCAATAAAGCACAAGTATGTTTGTGGTTAAATCCAGCTATGTTGTCACTTTAAATCTCTGAGTAGAGTTCGGGCTACAAAGCTCAGAGTTTGTTTCACAAGTATGTTTGAATGTTTATTTAAACTTTTGAAAAATATCACAACTGTTTGCTTTAAGTTTAATGTCGTAGCCGACGGAGGAAGCACATATGTCCCAGATGCAATGTTTTTGTGCTATTTATTTTGTTTTACATCTAAAAGTATGTGCAAACAAACCCACAAATATATATATTTATAACTCTGAATCAGCAAATATCATCCATCCATACGTTTTCCATACATGCTTCATCCAGTTTAGGGTCGCGGGGGGGCGGTAGCCTATCCCGATAGACACATCTATCACACAAATATCACATTATGGTAAATTTTGTTGGTAAAAATTGAGCAAATTAATCACTGTAATGTTTGGTTACATGTAAACAAACATGTCCAATCATGCTAGAAAAAAGCAAACATGTGTAAAGATGACATTTTAATCTTTAATTTGTCTGAATAAATGATAATAAATAGAATCTTAATACCGTAGCAGCTGCATTGTAGGTTGAAAATACAATACATGTAAAATTGTGTTTAATTACCATATTTACCTGCTGTATCACATTTGATACCTTTACCATAACAAACAACAAAGTAAATATTCACATTGAAGTAACAATAATAACATTTTCTAAATTGTTCCTGCAAAAAGTTAGCAAGGCACTTCCGAGAGTCAGCCATTTTGAAAATGGCTCCTTAAGGACCGCATTTCACTGCAGATGACCAATAGATCCACTAGGGGGCAGAATACATGTCTCAAATTTGATACGACAGGTTTTTAAGAGAAGTTTTCAATACGTTGGTGCTACAGATGTCAAATTGACAGGAAGTTGAGGATCACGGCCGACACCCGTCTTATTTTTCTCTCGAATTAACGGATACAGGACTGCCATTATGCATCATAACCGGATTCTCATCTGCTTCTCTGTGCTCACAAACATCTGTGCGGCATCATTGCTGGAGATTTTGTTAACTTAGTCCACAGCTGGAGGATGAAGAGAATATTTATTCTAATCAGATTCTTAGTTTAGTTTGGATAAAATTAGCTTAACTTCATCCCTCCTGTAGTGAGGTTCATTTTAGCTGATCTGAAACCTGTAAGATTTTAAATTAATTCTAATTCAAAGCCCTCTACGTTATAGAATGTAGATGCTTTTACACAATTTGTCTTGCACATCATCTTAAAGCTGCACAAGAGAAGTTTGTGAACCTTAAAATGACGTCTTTCTGACTCATTTTGAAGACACCGGCCGGGCTTGAAAGTGCTCAGGAGTAGCTTAGTTCACGTCTTTGGTTTCCAGCCCAACACCGCACTCTTTTCCTTTACAGTCACCGGACATTTTTGTGGGCTTTTGATGGCGTCTTTGTGGCCTCTTCAACCTAACAACAAATGAATGTGTATGGCTGTAGAGTTCACATGGAGGTTTGTTTTCATGACAGCGGTGTTACATCCCTCAGCAGTATGGGTGAAACCAAAAGGCCATTTCTGTCCAAACAACCAAACAAAATCATTTTGTTGGCATTTAGATGTTTGTCTTTTCCAGAAAAACATTAAAAATGTTGATGGCTACCTGTCTAACTTCTGTTTTTACAGAAATGTCTAAATGTGTGGGGGCACATAACACTCTTTCAGCCATTTAACGTGAACAGCCTGCCGAGCATACAAATGCAAAACTGATATCATTAAAATATGACAGTCTCTAGTTGCAGTTGGTTACCGTTTCACTGAAGACTTGAAGGAGTGCGCTGCTGAGATTTCTGCCACCACAGCAATACAAAGGGAGGTGAAGGAAATTTAAATGGAATTACCTCGGCTGCTCCTTTGTCATCCTCCACTTTGCCTGTCTTATCCTGTAAATAAGTTTTCTGCTCAGTCAGATAAACTGAAAATTATTGATGAGTAGTCATCTGTGGCTGTGTCTGGCACCTTTGATCTACATCGGTAGCCCTGCTGTTTCCTGCAACACAAGATCCAGAGCAGGTTTTCAGTTTAAAATAAGGAGGAGCAAGAACTCCTGTGCAAATTAGTCTCAATTATTTAGCCCCTACGTAATTAAATGAAAAATCACAAGTTATATGGATCTCAGAGTTATATATAACTCTGAGATCCATTTCCAGAGGTGATAAAGACAGTGCCATATGCCAGAGATGGGGACTCGAGTCACTGTTTTGATGACTTGACAAAAAATGAAAGACTTGAGACTCGACTCCGACTTGGAAGTTAAAGACTCGGCACTTGACTTGACTTGAGACACGATGACTTGAGAGTTATTCAGTTCATGTTTTCAGCTTGAATATAAAATGAATATATTAATTAAATAAAATAACATGGATTACCCGGTAGGAGCGCAGGCTGAGAATGGCGCCATGATTGGATCCCTACCCTGTCAATCAGCCATGCCCTCTCTACATACGCACATTCCATCCAAAATGGCCGCCTTCCACTGGACGTGGGTCCATGGCGGCAAGAGACTTTTTTGTGCGTCTGGGCATGATGAAGGAGTGTACCAAATTTTGTTGTCCCACGCGAAACTAACCCCAATGCGGGGACCATTTTTAAGTATTGTAGGGGGCGCATATGAGCCATTTTGCTCCGCCCACACACGATACCCTTTGCAGTTTCACTGCTCGTTCCCCAATAAATTGATTAAAAAAATAACATGGATTACCCGGTAGGAGCGCAGGCTGAGAATGGCGTCATGATTGGATCCCTACCCTGTCAATCAGCCATGCCCTCTCTACATACCTTAGTGTTTATTGGAGAGAATAAACTCATATCAGATATGCATCAACATGTCAGCGGGACCGAGAGTCGTTGGCTTCGGCTTTCGTAATCACCATTTTGACGGCAAAAGACGAACAGCACAGTGCAAGACATGCGGCATCAACATCTCAGACAGCCAGACGACAACTTCCAACTTTGTTCCTCATTTTGAAGATCCATTCTGACCAGTAAGTGCTCGTCAAATTAGCTAATATTATCCTGTTAGCCTAGCCGGTAGTTAGCTAACGTTAGCTTGATATGATACGGGGTGGACAGGTTGGACACATTGGCCAATGATGTTTACTGACAGTTACTTTTATCTTTGTGTTTTCACTTTATTTAGATCAGATTCTGCAGGTAAAATTGCAAAAATAAGGTGACTTGACTTTGACTTGACTTTCCCAAGAAAAAATTACTTGGGACTTGCTCAAGATAATGTGTGATACACTGGAAAAGATCAAAGTCTCACCAAGTATATTTGTCTCATTTCTAGTAAAAATATCTCATTACACTTAATATAAGACACAACTGCCTAACAGGTACCATTTCAGCCAGATATAGGGACTTGTTTGAAGACAATACATCTTGAATATCTTGTTAAATGAAAAAGTCTTGAAAACAAATTGTCACATATCATATGAAACAAGCTTTTTTTGACATTTGAAGAGGTTTTTAAGCTAATTTCAAGATCACTTTTATCTCAAAAGTCCCAAATATCACATCTTATTTCAAGAAATCTTGACAATCCAATTTTCAGTAGTTCCATTGGCAGATTTTTTTTTGCTTATTTCAAGCAAAAACGTCTTTTATTTGTTGTTTTTCTTACTTATTTTTGGAGGGGCATTTTTTCCAGTGTAGGCTGTAACTGTAGTGAGGATAAAGCTTTATATCTGTTGGTATAAAACCAGCAGAGAGACGGCTGTGCACTCAGCTATAGCAGAGCATGATGCTGTCATTCAAGAAAGCCGCCAAAGCTGCAGCTTTGGCCGTCAACCAGCCAAACGTCCCCCACGGCAAGGAGTGTGCTCTCAGACTGAGGATCAGCCGAAGCGTTGGCGTCCACAGGACAGCTGAGAGGCCACGGGCTCCCACAACTGGAAACCACGTGGACGCGGTGCCTCGCCGTGGGTTTAATGTTCTTTGAAATGCTTTACAATGATGAGGCGGCTCTCTGAGCCGATGGCACCGGCGGGCTCGTTTCTACAGTGTAGCAGGTGATCCCTGGGAGCCGCTCGGCTCCCCGCCGCTGAACAAACAGCCTGTTATTTGTGTCTGAGCACTCCAGCAAAGCCTTCAGACGTGGACCAAATCATATTGACCATCTGAGATTGGAGCAACATTTGTTCTGAAACGTGCAGTCTGGTTCCCTCTATTACCGAGGACAGGCTATTAGCCGTTGTTTTTATTACTCTGCATAGGATGTCAGGAAATGGGTTTGATTTGTGCTCGTTTATTACACCGTGTCATTTATTACAGCTCCGCTCGGCCTGGAAGCCTGATTGTGTGCAGTTGCGCTTGGTTTTATTTAGCTGGAAATCAAATGTTTCACATCACATGATAACAACCATTGTGTAGATATCGCCCTGATGTTTTATTTATTTTCATAGCTGGTGCAAACACATGAGAAAACACATTCACTGTCAGCCGAGCGGCGGTGGCGGCGGCTGCTCGCTCCAATTAGTTTTCAGACTCCAAATTCAGGACAGTTTGAGATGTAACTTCGTTTTACATTTTGCATTTAAGTCAAAACATTAGGTTTGGATCACGCTCCCACTCACTTGGCAAAGCTCAAGCTTTCATTTTCTGCGCCAGGTTGATTTTATTTTCCTCTGTGCCTTCCGAGGACCTGAAATGACATTCCACAAAGCCTTCCTGTTGACTTTTGGCATCATTTCTGTTCTGTCATTCAATTCATCAAAGTCTCGTTCACTTTTTTGTCTCCTTACGCCTCAGATTCAAACGACCTTTTGAGCTTTATTTTCTACCACCTGCGCGACGTGTGATCTATTCTGCTCATACATGTTCCCATCAGCTTCACTGTAAATGTGACCAAAGTAAATCTGCAGTAGCAGCGACGGCGGGAGGCAGCGGGAGAAGAGGTCAAAGGAGCTAATGATAGAATATGGCCCAGATGCAGGCAGAACTCCTGGAGATGGAGGGTTACGCACCTCACTGTTGTAATAAATACCAGAATTGAAAAAGATGAGGGCGAGGGCGGGAGGCCCGGCAGGTGAAATTCACATATCAAATCTGGTTCCTGGCTTATGTCACATTCAATTCCTGATCTCTCCTGTCTGTCTGCTCCAAAACCCAGAGAAAGGATCATCATCAGTTTCTATTCCAAGCTCAAGCTGTCAACAGTTTTCATACATCAGATGTTTATGTTCTTTTAGGGCACGATGTATAAACGTAATGTGTAATACCACATTTGAATAATAGTAAAAGTACTTTCCTGCTTCAAGTTCTGTGAATTAGCTCAAAAATTGTAATTAAGAGGAACTTCTATTGAGAGTAGATGTTGGATACAGTCAAAAATATGACGATCAAGCAAACAAAAGGATGTTTTTTTTGAGTTACAGTAAAAGATTTTAACGTTTAGGGTTTTTTGCCACCTGAAAGAAGCACTAAATGTAAATATTCCTCACATCTAATTTCAATCAATCAAGTGAAAGTATAATTCTTTTAAATTATTACACTCTTCAGAGGATAAAAGGAGACACAGTTGAAGTTTTAAATGAACTAGATAAACATCATCTTTGTGGTTATATTCGGTTGTAAATTAATCACGTCGTTTTCATATATGGCAACGGTTTATTTCTAACCATAGCTGACTACCTTATCAAATATGTCTGAATAAACTTCTAAATTACTAATTTTTCCAAGTGCGGGTGACTTGCTGGCGTCCTGCTCTCTATAACATGTATTAGCAGGGCTCTCAAGTTTTCAAGTTTGCTTGGAGTGAGATTCCGTCGGGGCAGGGGCCGGCCGTGTGCGCGGGGGGTTTCTTTAGTTTTTTTTGGGGGGGGGGGTCCCTTGCAGTATCCCATCGCCATAAACTAGCTACTTAAAGAACAAAGAAATTGTTTTATTTATACCAAAATCACAAATCTTCACTTTTACACTAAATTCTGCTATATTTTAAAATAAATTGTTTTAGGTATGCAAAGTCTTAACAAACAAAAAAACAGACAAATTAAATTAAGAAAAACAAACATAACCCCAAATGGGCCCCTTGAGCAGTCCCTCTCTGTGTGTGTTTGTTTATGAGTGTTGTAAGTGTTTGTGGCAGATTTTGATGCTTGATGACTGATATTGGGGGCTCCCATTTAAAGCACTGTGGCTCAATGTCAGCCATTTTCAGTCATGATGGATGACAGAGTTCCATTCAGAAACAAAGTGTTCCTGGTCTTGGTTTTATTGAGTCCCACCATGGATGAATTAACCACGGAAGCCTAATTACACTCCTACATATTTTTCATTTTTCATTAAGTTGCTCATGTCAAAGGGTGTGTGCTGAATATTTAGGTCTACTACTCCAACGAACACTTTAATCTGCAGGTATTGGTCTTTTGCAAGGAGTAGGAAAACTATAGTAACTAATAAAAGATTCAAATAAATGAAGATATGACCTGCTGATAATCCTGACGGTTCTCTTCCACCTCCAGCTCGTCTACAACTTCTGCACGCATTCAGAGCATAATAGGCTATGTCCGCTGTGCATTCATGGGACGCGTGCTTGCAGCTGAAAGCTATTTCACACCCGGCAACAAGAAATTCTGTTTTCTGATTTGCCGATGGGTTGCTAAATCAAGACAGCTGTACCAGAGCTGTAGTTCTGAGCTGTTCGAGCGCACAGAAACCTGCCATTGACTCGTTTATAGTATCGGCCATTAGAATTTCTGTGCGACGAAGTTGATCATTTCTCAGCGTGAGAAATGGCATGTGTGGCGTGTGAGCATGTGAACTTGTTGAAATGCGTGTGTCTCACGCTCATTGCGTGAGACTTGAGAGCCCTGTGTATTAGTTACCACTTATTGGCCTAAATCTTGTCTCTGCACCTGCTGTAGCTGCCATCTGTTCCTGGCGCAGAGGCACTTAGATGCACATACACAGAAAAAATGAACAAAATTTCCTAATAAAACCAGGTTTACAAGTAAAACAGATTCATATGAGAGAGGCATGACATGAAATCAATTTGTTAATGAGTTTTCACGGTTTATTTCATGGACAATTTACTTACTAGCAAGTTTTGCGAATGAGCTAATGCTAACGCTAGCTAATGCTAGCCAACGCGACAAAACCAGTAACTGTAACCAGAGAGTCTCTATTATGAGGAGAGGGAAAACTGGCGGCTATTTCCGGGTGGTACTGCACTCTAGGGGCACCAACGAAGCAGTGCAGAGCACGCCGAACTCTATGGTGGTACTATGAAATCCACCTTAGATGCAGCCATTGCTTTGGATATAATTTTTTATATTTTTTCATTTTAATTTTCCTAAAGGCAGGATAAATTATCCTTTCAAACGGCACTTGGTTTGATTTTTTAGACTCACTAGATTTGTTTAAAATACACATTTATTGTCAGTATTGCATCCCGAGTGACGTCACGCATGTGGCATCACTTTACGGCATGGTCAGTCCTAGCGCTGAGCTAGCAGAGAGGTGTTAGCTCAAATAGTTACAGATTTCAGCACAGCCCTTTTACATACTCTCTGACTAGCCTCTGGTTTAGCTTTGGTTGTTGTTAGCGGCACCAGGTTAGCACTCTGGCACAGTGGACGAGTGCCGTAAAGCAGCCGGTCGTAATCAGCCGTGCGTTCTTCAGATTCCGTTAGCTAGATGCTAGCAGATACTGACTCGCAAATGCCAGACCTGTAAGAAAACAGAAAGCTATAACTCCCAGGTTATTGTACTTTCGATATAAATCCACATCCCTCTGTCAGAAATCACAGTATTATTTTCAGGTTTCAGCCGCTAGCGGGGACATTTTTTAAGTTATTAGCGCCAGCCCTATGGAAAATGGTCATTCTGCACTCGCTCGCCAGCGCCCCCAGAGAAAATCAACTGAACTGCAGCCAATTTTTTTATAATGGGGCGAATAGGAAGTGGAACGGCTGTCTGTAAAAGGGCTGTGCTGTAACGTTGTTATCTGGTTAATTATGCGTAAACTGGACCTTTGGGGGCCAAATGATAGCGTAATTTTGACCACCCGTGTAGGGTTAATGTCAGGACTTATCTGGGTTTCATTAGACAGTAGATTTGTGTGAAAATACTAACGACACGGTACGAGTTTGGTTCAGTGGTGCGCGAGTCCAGTGACAGACCTCTTTTTGTTTAATTGTAAACTATCTTAATGAATGTGTTCATTTAAAAAAAAAAAAAGCTACCTGCTTTTGAATAATCAGCTGGAACTTTATATTTTTACATTTCTCTGCATTTATACGAATGCCAGAGGAAACCGACTCTAATCCGAGAACTCCATTGTGCTGAAAGCCTCTTTCCCCATTTTACTGGCGTCTCTTACAGGAGTGTGTCCTCCAGAGACCTGCCTGTTGCTATGTTTTCTGATCTCTCAATGGGAGGGATGTGTGCCATTATGTGCTCTTGACATTGCTGAGAGCTGTGCACGTTTATATATAGCAGAGTGAGTGACAGACACTTAAAAACATTTTGACTTTCCCACCTCAAAGGTGTTTTTTTTTTGTCTGTCATCACACCAACTTGGAAATACATTTCTCCAGGCAGGTAAAAAAATAAATAAATGCAGAATTTACACAGACTTAAATTATCCGGTGCACGGCAGCAGTTATTTAAAAGGAACCCTGACTACATTACTTTCTGCCACTAAAATATATTGTCAAAAACATTAAATATTTCAATTACTTCATAATCCTCGCAGTGAATCGTGTTTTACAGGTGATAAACGAATCATTACTTTTCATGCTGGAGACATTCTGGGTGAAATGATGATGTAAACTGTCCTAGCTCGACAGTTACTGTTTCGGTAATGGTTCAGATTTTACCAGGAGGCTCTAAAGATACCGATTCAGTGCCACTTGGTGCTGCTTTTGGCTGTAGTTTATGTTTGAGAGGCAACAAAAGAAGTAAAGCAAGTCTTCACAGCTCGTTTTTTTAATTCGAGGTAAAGCACAGAAAGCATCTTAGAGCTCTCGTTTTCCCCGATTCATTCGATATCTTTGTCAACTCATGCTAACGTCTGAGCTAAAAGAGCTCCAGAAGTTGCTTGTTGTCATAGGGACATGTAGCTAATCACTGGGATGTTACTTTAATTCTGAGTTTGAGCTCTTCTTTCTGCACCACTATTTCTATGCTTGGGTTCAAATGTAAAAGGCCAATTGGAGCTCAGATTTATCCCACTGTTGGGTACAGACACGAGTACCCATAATGCATTGAGAGGAATTCAACAATGATGAACTACAATCGAAGCATGAAAGCAGCATCATCTGAAGCTTAGAAATTAGGCAGAAACTGCTAGTTATCAATAAGTCACTTAAGGTTTGCTCCTAAATTGATTTACTCCCAACAAACACCTTTTCAATTGAGGAGATTTTTTTTGCATTTAACAGCATTTTGAACCACTTATTGGCCAAAAAAAAACAGTTTCCAAAGTCTAAAGCAGCACCGGCCCAACCGCTTGGATCAGAAGCTGGGGCTGTGATATTACCGTAAAGACTCCATCCTATGGGAAAGCAAACCTCTTTTTAGAAGGTTCTAAAGCTGAGACAGAACTCAGTGGGCTGTATAAGAAGCCCATCTCCGACACCCGGCTGAATTTGGTCCAGAGGGGATAACATACCCAGAGTTTTCAAAGATAAAGTCTTCTCTCTCCTCTCTTCCCAGTAGGCCTGATGATATGAATAACATGCATGGCTGCTTTGAGATGTGGGTAACCAAAATAACATGACAGATACACTGTGGACATGTATTATGTCCCATTTTAGAGAGATCCAGAATCTCTATGTCATTTTTTTTTTTTTACAATATTTGGGGATTTTCTAGTGGCTGACACGATGGTGACAACATTAATATGCAGTTCATGGCATTTCTACGTTGCATTTTATCATGAATAAATAAATAAATAAGGCATAAATTCTTATTCTTCTGCTATCTTCACATCAGAATCAGAACCAGATTGTGATCTATTTGTGTATGTGATCGTTTCACAAGGCTAAAAAAATGTTTTTGTTGGTACCATAAAACATAGTTTTAAGGGTTGAAACTTTGTTTCATGTGTGTGTTTGTCCACAGTAAGTTGACACCAATACAATATATTGATTTTCTGATAAATGACCCTGATACCACAGGCTTTTATAAAGATTTAGCCTCTCACTGTTGTCTACAGTAAGTGACATTATGCTGTTTGATTGATCGCGCATTTAATTTAAAGCTGATCGATCCTTGTCTGTGGGAGGGCTGTGAGCGGAGACACTTCTGAACATTACTTTCATCTTTGTTAGGATGCGTTTAAAAGGCTTCAGATTCTCCTTTGCTCTGACAAAATTAATTCGTCTTTTCTTTCATTTCTCTCCACTTAAGTCGTGACTCTCGTTTCCAGCAACGTCCTCCCGCACGTTCACGCATTAATGTTTGATGACAAAACCCTGCAGAAAATAATAGGTGTTGGCAGATCTGAGACGGTTTGGGCTCCGGCACTTTTTACCTGAGTAAAAAAAAAAAAAAGGGCTCTTTGAACGTCTGCTCCTATTTTCCCACGCAGCGCTGTTACATTTTAATCACGCACGGGGAATCTTGAGTTTGTTAAGACTGACGCCTACATCTGCAATTCTAATCACACTCCCGCCTCGGGCCCCGCAGACCGGCCTCGTCTTCCTTGTCAGGCTAAAAATTCATCTCCGGTAAGAGCTGCATCACTGATGTGCTGCTGGGCTACGTCACTGTCCCGTTACTTTGGACACACCTGAACTCAGAGTGAAGCTGTGGGGATAAAACGAGCCTGTCTGAGGCCATTTTCATCCCACGCCCATTCTCCTCTGCAGTTATATTTATCGTTATTCATCTGTGAAGGGGTGAAAAAACCTCTTCTTTTATTTAAAAGACTTTGGGCCAGTTATCTTTGATCTTTTTAAGATATTTAGTTAGATTTCTGTTCTGTTTTTTTAGATGCACCTCGTCTCATCTCCTATCGAGGGGCTTAAAGGGATAGTTCGCCTCTTTTGACATGAAGCTGTATGACATCCCATATTAGTGTCAATGGTATGAAACCTCTGCGTTGTGTTAAGGTTAGGACGAATGGAGACCACACCGCTGCTCTTTCGAAGGTCTTTATTTTCCTCAACTTTTCCTCACCGAACATCAGAAAAAAGAGGAAGAGTTTAGGCGGGACCATGGCTGTGTTCGAAACCGCATACTTCTCCTACTACTCCTGCTAACTTTTTGAGTTAGTATGCGAGTTTGAGTAAGCGAGAAGTTCCCGGATGCATACTAGATTCTCTGAAATGTTGGGTATGCATCATGAGGTTACTACTCATACTCAAACTACCGAAGATGCAACGTAACGTGACGTCGCCGATCGCCATTTCCTGTCAAAACGGCAGTTTCAAGCTAGCTACAACGAGGGTAGGTTCACTTCCTGTTTTCAAAACAAAAGCGCCAATTGTATGGTAATGGCTTTCCCTATGATAAAAGGCAACGGGTATTTTATTTTGTGAAAATAACCGGAAGTGCGTTGCTCACTGCGGCTAGCTTTAGTAGCGCCGAATTCGTGGGAACAAAATTGTAAATAGCCGGTATTTTGTCAGGTTTTCAACACGTTGGGGATCTAAACGACTACTTTCTCACCTGAAAATGTTTCAAATGTTGCTAAAGTTTACAGAGTTTAGAGCTTAAGGGAAATCAGCTTCAGGCCGGCTGATTTCGGCTCGGGCAGGAGCGAAATGCATTGTGGGTAAACGCTCTGCATACTGTCTGATCGATGAGTATGTAGTATGTAGTATGTAGGTTTCGAACACAGCCGCTGTCTTTTGTCACAAATGTTGCTCCCCCATAAAAGAATGTACAGAAACAGAAAAAGAAAACAAAAGTTCCACCTGACTAGTCTTGTCAGGTTAAATACAATAATTTTGTGGAATTATACACAAGCCAAATTAACCCTTGTTACATCAGCAACATGTATGAACATCTTCTTACCCCCTGCTGCGTCCTGTGAGCAGAGTTCCAGCCTCGTTTTGGTGTTGATGAAGGTAGTCCGGCTAGTTGGCTGGGGTTTAAAAAATAAAGCGTCTTGCTTCTCAAAACAATATGTGTTCAACAGAGTAATACATTTGCATCACAAAATCGTTCTCCAGGAAAAAGTCAGACCTCACAATCTGTTGGCCCTATTTTCTCTCACTTCGTATCACTGCCTGCTGTGCAGACCGAGCAGCAAACAGGCGCAGCTGTCGGCAGGCGGCAGCACGCAGTGATATGAAGGGAGAGAAAATAGGGCCAAGCGATTGTGAGGTCTGACTTTTGCAAATTTTTTAAACCCCAGCCAACTAGCCGGACTACCTTCATCAACACCAAAACGAGGCTGGAACTCTGCTCACAGGACGCAGCAGGGGGTAAGAAGATGTTCAGAAATTATGCTGCTGATATGGGATGTCATACCGCTTCATGTCAAAAGAGGCGAACTATCCCTTTAAAGGACTCTTCTCTGGTCTCCACTTTGCTGAAGACACATTTCTCCAACTTTAAATCAAATACATATTAAACGGCTTCAATCTTACAGCTATTTAGATATGTTTTAGGTTTCTAAAAAGCCATGTTTGAGCATTTCTGAGGGGATAAATCTCCAGACTTGGTTATATTTGATTTGACAGGAGAGAAGAAAAAATGCTTTCAGATAAACATGTTTTGCTCGGCTCGGTTCGGTTCTGAGAGGAGGTTCTTCCTTGTTAGCTGCGACACAAGATGAACATGAGGATCCTTTGCCACTCGAAGACCCGATGACCCGAAGGCCAATTACTACAAACTACACAGAAACCTGCTCGAAAGAACCATGAATTAAAGATGAAACTCTCAAGAAATGTTCCTGATATGAATATAATGCGGCGCAAAGTCCTATTTGTTTCAGTAACATCAATCAAACATTCCCCACGTTGGTGCTGAATTTTAAGAAACCGCATACATGTCACTATGATATCTTTAATTGTTGGGAAACAATGTAAATGACAGGTTGAATGGTTTTGGGAGGCTCCAGCCATACGTTCCATAATTCATGTTGTCGGAAAATTAAACTCACGAAGTAATTATTAAGCAATTAAAGTTTCTCTGTGTAAATTTGCCGAGCCTTTTCATTAATAGAGCCGCCATCTGCTGTTTTAATGTTATTATAAAAGGGTGATTATAGAACAGTAAGGTGTGTGTGATAACACTTGACACCTATATGATGGAGTGCTCCTTTATTATTTGATAAATCATCCAAATGCTACTGTGACTGATTGCACATTTAATCTAAAATTCACCAATACCGTGGTTGCATAGATGTGAATGCTACAAAATCAGCATAAATTTGGTGTAATGCACATTATTTCTACAATCTTTTATGATCATTCACCTTACAGATTAGTATATCCAACATCTAGCCTCTTTTTAACTAGTGTTGTTTTATTTATTGCATTTTTAATGTGTTATAAAGTGTCCTTGAGTGTTGAGAAAGGTGCTTTTTTATTATTATCATTATCTGGGTTAACAGTGTGTTTGTAAGGGATAAAAATAAGTCGTGTTTTAGTGTATTTTCATGTCTCCAGACATTTTGTGACTAATCAAGTATGCGAGCAAATGTGAGATATGTCCAAAATCTGCTCTTCTGTGTCTTCTGAACTGTGAATAGAAAAGTCTTTTTACAGAAATACAGTAAAGATGTATGGGTTGAGCTTTTAAATATAAGATAAAATCACTTTAGATTTATATCCTCTTTAATAAAAACATTGTTTTTTACAAGATTAGGACTAAACGCCACAGCTAAAAATAAAAATTCCACAGAAACAACAGCTGGAAAAACATGTTAAAGCTAATTAGGTTAATTAGCAACAGGTCAGTTGCATGATTGGGTGTAAAAAGAGCACCTTAGAGAAGCAGAGTCTCTCAGAAGTAAAGCTAAGCAGCGGCTCAGCAGTCTGCAAAAAATCTGTGTCTACAAATTATGGAGCAATTTCAGACTTTTAATCTTCCATCGTCCACAGAACAAAGATTCAGAGGCTTCAGGCCCTCAGGCAGCTCTGCCTTAAAAACAGACCTGATTCTGTCCTGGAAATCCCTGCCTGGGCTCAGGAACACTTCCAGGAATCATCGTCTGAACGCAGCTCAGCGTAACATCCACAGATGCAGGTTAGAGCTCCATCAGGCGGAGAAGAAGCCACATGTGAACATGACCCAGAAACACTTCTCTGGACCAAAGCTTAGAACCTCTGGAGCTGGAAACCTGCACATCTGGAAAGGCCCCATCAAAGCTGAAAGGTTTAAACAGGTGTCAGAGCAACACCTGCTCCCTTCTTCAGGGAAGGCCTTGCTTATTTCAGCAGGACAAAGTTAAACCACATCCTGAGTCTGGCTGCTGGACTGAGCTGCCTGCAGTCCAGATGTTTCACCACCTGAAAACATTTAGACTCAGGACTGCTGAGCAGCTAAATCCTCCATCAGGCAGGAATGGGACAACATTGCTCCGCCAAAGGTCCAGCAGCTGGTCTCCACAGTTACAGATGTTTACAGATGTTGGATGCTACACAGTGGGGAAACATGGACCTGTTCCAATACTTATGAGACATTGGGTTGAATTGAATGCTATGCAGAGATCAGGATGGCTGAGCACTTTTCAGATTTTATGATCTTAGATCCTCTGAAAATGAAATACTTCAGCCAAACAGGTGATCTGAGGGACCAAATCAGCCATTTTTCACCCCGGTTGAACATCTGCAAGTCGAAGAACGAAGCCAGCCAAACTAAATCCCAGGTAAAGGACTCAGTGAGGGAATTTAGTAACTTTAAAGTCTTTAAAAAGGCAACTCGGATTGATCGTATTGAGTTTGAATCCGATGGGAGTCCAGGCTAACGATCTTTAGCTAACCTCAGAGCTCATCTGGAGCAACAAGGAGGGGTGGTCTTAATGTTATGGCTGATAATGGACGTCTTGTAGCTGTAATCATTATTTTTTAGTCTTCAGCGCTTCGTGTTTTCCTTCCGTCTTCTTTATGCCTGCCTCAGTCGTTAAACAGATAGACTACGAGTCACCAGCCCAGCAGGGCCACGTGGAATAATTTCGGCCTCACTTGTTGCTGCAACACGAGACATTTGTTCCTTTATTATAATCCCTTTACACCATCGGCTTATGAGCTTTTGTTTGTACTCTTGCTCTTTCCTTTTTTTGTATTAAATTGGATTTATAATCCAATTTTACCAAATGCCAATAAATGAAACCAGGAGAAGCAAAACCGGTCTTAACAGTTAGCACATAAAATCCAATCTCTGGCTCTGCTTTTCTACATTACTGGCAACCATCTGAGGGAAACGAACGTGCCAAGAAGCAACCGGCTGGTTTGTGTGTGGCATGTTGACTCACTGGGTTACTCAACAGAAGAAAAAAAAGGAGACAAATAGAAGTTTGGGGCTGTTCAAAGTCAAGAATTTGCTCAGGGTTCATTTTTCAAGACACCACGAAGGACGACCAAGAGAGTAAAGTCCATCGAAAGTCGCTGAAACCTCCCGCCGACACGGGCATGTCGCGGCCTTTTGAGTTTCCAAAGTGTATTTTCTAACAAAGGCCGTGGGTGGCAACAGGTGGTTTTGTTCTGGCACGCACTTCAGAGTTGATTGTTTAAAAAAATATATGTAGTTTATTTCTGACAAAAAAAAAATATGAATAAAACAATAACTAAAAATCTCTTACAATTTGGATGAAAAACAAAAGTTAACTTAATCTGATTTAACAAGCTCTAAAAGTGGTCAAAAAATCATTTAACCACAACCTCCCGTGTTCTTAATCTGTCTAATTAATGGGAGGGTCTAAAAGTTACCAAAAATAATCTAAACAATTTCAAATATAAAAACGAATTTCAGATTTTGATTCCAAATTAACTGAAGTATATTCTAACTGCCCAAAGAAAACTAAATTGATAGAACTTATGATTTACGAAACATAAATGGCCACAACACGGGCATGTCAAGAAAAAGGAAGAAACAACTCATAAGATTTACTTAAAAAACCCTTTGTAAGTATTTGCACTCAAATGATTTAAGTAATATTTAATACTGCAATATCAAGTAAATGTTACTTACCATAAAACGTAACAGTTTTGAAGATATTAAGAAACATTTACTTAATTACATCTAAGTTTTAAGTTCTATTTATTTAAACAAATTAAGGAAAGTCTTGTTTTTCATAGGCAGGAACATCATTTTACTCAAAATTTTAACTAAATTTTATATATCTGTAGTATTTGCTGTTATGAAGTAACTTAGTAGATTTTAACGATTCACTTTCAGAGTAAAGTTTATGTAGTATTTCTAGGTTTATGGACATACAACTATTAAACATTTAAATTGTATGAGGAAACCTAAAACTTACTCTTCTCCCATAATTCATGTATTACGTTAATAAAATGTTTAATTTTACTTAAGAAGCTCTAGTTCTTACTGAATCTTAAAAATACAAGGTAGAAATTATGACAGTTACTCTAATAACATTTTTATTCCATTTTCTTTCTCTTTAAACTGCTTGTTTTTATGCTGTTCTTTTAAATGCCTCGTCTTTAAAGCACATTGAGTTGCCTGTAGTATGAAATGCGCTGTATAAATAAAGATGCCTTGCCTAATAGAGTTTACGTCACCAAAAAGTCACTTTTTTCACGTTAGATGGGATCAGCCAGAGGAACGTCCTGTTGTCAAAGGTTACGGTCGCAGGGCCGATCCAATCTAGCCACGACCAACCATGAAGATAAATAAAACAAAAGGACGTCTGCCTTAGTTGGTGAAAACAGAACAATACGAGGGTGGAGGATGGAGGGTGGAGGCGATCCCACCTTTCCCTCTTCCATTACCTCCTCTCCCCCCCCCCTCCTCCACACAAACACTCTTAATGAGGGATAGTTTTCTCTTCTTCTCTCCCTGCGTTCCTCAGCATCTCCGGGGACCAAACACACCCCTGACAGGTTGCCATGGAAACGCCTCACACACACACACACAGACTCTAGTCTCTGGATCTTGCAGCGGTAATGCCAGCATCCTCTCTCTTTACCCCCCCCCTCTTCCATTAGCTTCCCTCATGCTCAGAGACAGCGAGCAGGGCGACGCTCGCTCCGAGTCTCCCCGGCTCCTGAATCCATTTTAACTCAAAAAAACTTCCCCCTAAATCCTCCTCTGGTTATATTCCAGACTCCAGGCAGCGAGCTCTGCTGCTGCCTTCTTTATTTTCGGAGGCTGTTTCCCCTGAACTTTGCTCCCCATTATGAAGATAAGAAGGGGCCAGATTAAATCTGCACACAATTACCTCAGCCGTGCCGTCCTCAATTAATGCCCACGGAAGTCAGAGGCAGGAGAGGCAGGAGTCCCTTAGCTGGAGTCGGACTCATTTATTATTCAGCCCTGTTTCTCATACTTAAGGTCAGGGTAGGGCTGTGTAAAGTTGTGTGTGTGTGTGTGTGTGGGGGGGGGGGGGGTATTTTTTATTTTTTTTTGCAACCGCTCATCCACATGAAAGGATAAATCTACAAAATACAAAATAAAAGCACAGTGTGGCTCTACTGCAGGACCACTTTGACCCACAGCAGAGCTCCCCACAGTGCCTGTGTCAGCTCAGCGGGTGGGGGGGGCTTTATCTATCCGCTCTGTGGGGGGGTGGTGGTGTCAATGTGTCATCCAGGTGCAATTTCTTGGCTTAAAAAGGGGTAAAAAAATGGCAGTCACATCCACGTTCATCCCCTCATCCACTCACCGGGGGGGCAGTTTTAGGTATTCTTCTTTAAAAGCAGCATCACCTAAATTACTTTTTCCATCTTTAACATGTATGAAGCGGGATTCTGTGATTCCTCCTTCCTTTAAACACCTCCATCCTCCTGAAAGGGAGGCAGAGCTTTCATCCCCATTCATCATACCTCACAGGGACCTCATCAGCTCTCATTCATTCATTCATTCATTTAGGATTTCTTGCATCCTCTCCCGCTCACCTCGTCCCCAGATGGAGAGACTACGCCTAGAGTCTGCTGATGAAACCAAGTGTCAATACCTTTTCTTTTCTTTTTTTTTTTGCGAGTTAACAACCAGTTAATGAGTGAGTGAGTGAGTCGTGAATGAAAAAAAGATTTCCCCCCATCGTCTTGGCAACAGATGGAAAACAGAATCTCCAAACCTTTGAATTCAGAAACACATGTTTTTGGGATTTAAAAGTCTTACCTTTTTTAGGCTACCTGCTCCTCCACGTCCCAAAATCCACCTTAAATGCTTTTTACATCTCAGAGTGGGAGTCCGAGGCGCACACTCTGACCGACGCGCACTGGCACAGACTGTGAATCCTCTCTCCGAGTTGCTCTTCCTCCACTCTGTTCGTCTTCCATCAGTAAAAAAAAACAACAACTATACCCTCGTGGATTTTTTTTCTTTCTAATCTAATCTTTTTTTCTTATCTGGTTTCCTCTCTTTACAGCCAGCTCATCCTTTCTGGCGGCGGCTCCGGGTTTAACGAGGTGTTGGCACCAGATGACAGGGCGAAGAGAGGAAGAGGAGAGAGATGTAGACGGAGATGCGTCAAGCCAGCAGCTGCGCTTCATGGACGAGGATGAGCCTGCCTTCAGTGTAAAAGCCCAAAACCAGCTCCATACGCAGCATTGGCTCCAAAATACCCCGAAATCACATAAGAAATCCGCTAAATCTTAACCTACTTTACCTTTAACTTAAAGCAAGGCGAGAGAATTTGGGAAAAGTGTCGCTCTTTGGCGCCCCCTACAGGTGTGAGATGTAAAAACAAAGTAAACCCTGCACATGCACAGCCATACGGAAGCCCAGAGCGGACGTGGTACGTATACACTTTTTTTTTGATGGTTTTCTCGAGATAATGAGTTAATTTACTGAGCGGCACTTTTCCAAAATAAATTTAAAAAATTTAAATTTTTGGGAGCCAAAACGCGTGCTAAACTGCCCTCAAGTGCCGCCTTGGGAGCCAAAACGTGTGCTAAAGTGCCTCCTTGGGAGCCTAAACACGTGCTAAACTGCCCCCTTGGGAGCTTAAACGCGTGCTAAAGTGCCTCCTTGGGAGCCAAACGCGTGCTAAACTGCTTCCTTGGGAGCCAAACGCGTGCTAAACTGCCTCCTTGGGAGCCAAACGCGTGCTAAACTGCCTCCTTGGGAGCCAAACGCATGCTAAAGTGCCTCCTTGGGAGTCTAAACGCGTGCTAAACTGCTTCCTTTGGAGCCAAACGCGTGCTAAACTGCCTCCTTGGGAGCCAAACGCATGCTAAAGTGCCTCCTTGGGAGCCAAACGCGTGCTAAAGTGCCCCCTTGGGAGCCAAACGCGTGCTAAACTGCTTCCTTGGGAGCCAAACGCGTGCTAAACTGCCTCCTTGGGAGCCAAACACGTGCTAAACTGCCTCCTTGGGAGCCAAACGCATGCTAAAGTGCCTCCTTGGGAGCCTAAACGCGTGCTAAACTGCTTCCTTGGGAGCCAAACGCGTGCTAAACTGCCTCCTTGGGAGCCAAACGCATGCTAAAGTGCCTCCTTGGGAGCCAAACGCGTGCTAAAGTGCCCCCTTGGGAGCCAAACGCATGCTAAACTGCCTCCTTGGGAGCCAAACGCGTGCTAAACTGCTTCCTTGGGAGCCTAAATGCGTGCTAAAGTGCCTCCTTGGGAGCCTAAACGCAGGCTAAACTGCCTCCTTGGGAGCCTAAACGCGTGCTAAACTGCTTCCTTGGGAGCCAAACGCGTTCTAAACTGCTTCCTTGGGAGCCAAACGCGTGCTAAACTGCTTCCTTGGGAGCCTAAACGCGTGCTAAAGTGCCCCCTTGGGAGCCTAAACGCGTGCTAAAGTGCCCCCTTGGGAGCCTAAACGCGTGCTAAACTGCTTCCTTGGGAGCCAAACGCGTGCTAAACTGCTTCCTTGGGAGCCAAACGCGTGCTAAAGTGCCCCCTTGGGAGCCAAACGCATGCTAAAGTGCCTCCTTGGGAGCCTAAACGCGTGCTAAACTGCTTCCTTCGGAGCCAAACGCGTGCTAAACTGCCTCCTTGGGAGCCAAACGCATGCTAAAGTGCCTCCTTGGGAGCCAAACGCGTGCTAAAGTGCCCCCTTGGGAGCCTAAACGCGTGCTAAAGTGCCCCCTTGGGAGCCAAACGCGTGCTAAAGTGCCTCCTTGGGAGCCAAACGCATGCTAAAGTGCCTCCTTGGGAGCCTAAACGCGTGCTAAACTGCTTCCTTGGGAGCCAAACGCGTGCTAAAGTGCCCCCTTGGGAGCCAAACGCGTGCTAAAGTGCCCCCTTGGGAGCCTTTTTTTTTTTATGATTTTCTCGAGATAACGAGATAATTTACCAAGCGACACTTTTCCAAAATAAATTTAAAAAAAGTCAAATTTCTTTTTAAATTAAAAAAAAAAAAATGCGTTAATGGACGATAAAATATTTATCGACGTTTAATAATTAACGAGTTAACCAGATGATAACGAGTTAACTGGTCCAGCCCTAATTTAAATCAAATGTTAGTTTTCTCCTCTGCCATCTTTCCTTCGTCTGGACAGCGGTGCATTCTGGGATACTAGGGCCACCCCAAGTCCACACAATTCACTCCCAGATGCATCCTTGGAGAAATGGGCACATCCGGGCAACTTTCCTAAACTTCGTGATGTTTAGGAAAAGACGATTGGTCTTCTTTAACCAGATTAAAGATGTCTCCTATCTGACCCCAGAAACCAGAAAAAGTTGGAATGGCATCAAACCTGAACACACATTTCCACGGTGTGATGATCCATCTAAGATGGCAGCGAGCCCAGAGAAGTCGAGCCCCTCCCTGGACAAAGTTAATTTAAGGCTTCGGTGTTGGAACGGGAAAGTTAGACGGGGCTTTTGTGACTGTATTGTATGTGTTTGACAAATGTTTCTCTCTGTAATCCTCTTCCCGCGTGCTTCTATGAGTTCTTGGTGAATGATGGATTTCCATGCAGCATCGTCCGGGGGATAGATCTCATAAGTGTTCGGTTTAGTGTCTCTAATGCTCTGAAATCCCCACAGATTCCTTGAATGGTTTATATGCACGTCCTTTCCAATCCTTCTTTGAGGAACATTGATTTTAACCCTTTTTTAAATGATTTAATGGTTTCCTCACAGATTTGTTGACAACCTGGGAATGCTCTGCCCATCTTTGCTCCTCAATGAGTCAGACTTGCATGGATTTCGGTGCAGTCTGGCATCATCGGCTGAGCTGCTTACAGGGACCTGCCAGAGCAACCGGCTTCTGCTGGATTGTCAGCATCTCATGCGCGGTAATCAGCTCTTCTAGCCTCTGGTTGCAGTATGATCCTGCCTATGCTAATCGGGTTTTCCTTGAACCTTTTAGTGACTCCTCTGTGTTTTAGAGGTGGTGATGTGCTCACCAGCTCCTGCTCCAGCGTTTCTCTGTGGATCACCTTCCTCTGCTTCGCACCCGTGTGCTCACTCCCAGAACAACCCTCCTCAAAACCCAACTTCACCCTCGCCAAAGTAAGATCGAATCGATCTCAGAAAGACTCCCACTGGTTTCATCTGAGCCAAAACGCATGCTAAAGTGTCCTCAAGTGCCCTCAAGTGCCCCCTAGGGAGCCAAAACACGTGCTAAAGTGTCCTCAAGTGCCCCCTAGGGAGCCAAAACACGTGCTAAAGTGTCCTCAAGTGCCCCCTAGGGAGCCAAAACGCGTGCTAAAGTGCCCCCTTAGGAGCCAAAACGCATGCTAAAGTGCCCCCTTAGGAGCCAAACACGTGCTAAAGGGCCCCCTTAGGAGCCAAAACGCATGCTAAAGGGCCCCCTTGGAAGCCAAACTCGTGCTAAAGTGCCCCCTTGCGAGCCAAAATGCGTGTTAAACTGCCCTCAAGTGCCCCCTTGGGAGCCAAAATGCGTGTTAAACTGCCCTCAAGTGCCCCCTTGGGAGCCAAAATGCGTGTTAAACTGCCCTCAAGTGCCCCCTGGGGAGCCAAACGCGTGCTAAAGTGCCCTCTTCAGTGGTGAGGACATCCTATATGTGCCCTTTTTTTTCTTTGGGCACGCCACTGCCTCGGACCCACACCTGGATTCTCAAACATTGATCACAACATGGCTGCACAAACCGTGACTCTGAGCTTCAGGGTTTTAAGTCGTTATTAAATCATCATAACGCAGAAAACACGGTGCAAACATGGCAGAAACCTTATTTAAACTACTGAAGGTGGAAAGAACTCCATAGATTAAGACAGCGTTACAGCTTATTTTGGGTATGACAAGAAGATGGTTAGGTTGAGGAAAAAAACACCCTGGTTTGCATTAAAACCGATCCTGTATCCTGTATCATCTCCAATAAAAAGGGAAAACAGCTATCTTAAGTATTGTAAGAATGTGACCGTAATAAAGGCAGACTAGAACACATCTTCATCTGTTAATTGCCCAGAGACCTGATGAAAGAAAAAACATCCCACCTACTCAGGCTTTCATCTACACAGGGCAGGCACCGCCACTCCAGCAGCTCCAGAATAATCCCAGTAAGTACTGGTTAGGGAGCATTTCACAGTCCCCTTACTTCACACGTCGCCATAACAGTGACACATTTAATGAGAAAGAACAATTAGTTTAATGTCCATCAGCACAAATCCAGTCATTTTTGATGGTTTTGGACGAAAGTTGACACCATTTTGTGGCGTTTAATTTGCCATTTTGTGGCGTTTTCTTTCTTTTTTATGGTCAGATACGGAAACTTCAGAGTTTCAGACTAAAAAATTTGCCATTTTGAGGTGTTTTCTTAATTTTTATGGTCAGATACGGTCACTTCAGAGTTTCAGACTAAAAAATTTGCCATTTTGAGCTGTTTTCTTTATTTTTTATGGTCAGATACGGTCACTTCAGAGTTTCAGACTAAAAAATTTGCCATTTTGAGGCGTTTTCTTTATTTTTTATGGTCAGATACGGTCACTTCAGAGTTTCAGACTAAAAAATTTGCCATTTTGAGGTGTTTTCTTTCTTTTTTATGGTCAGATACGGTCACTTCAGAGTTTCAGACTAAAAAATTTGCCATTTTGAGGTGTTTTCTTTCTTTTTTATGGTCAGATACGGAAACTTCAGAGTTTCAGACTAAAAAATTTGCCATTTTGAGGCGTTTTCTTTATTTTTTATGGTCAGATACGGAAACTTCAGTTTCAGACTAAAAAATTTGCCATTTTGAGGTGTTTTCTTTATTTTTTATGGTCAGATACGGTCACTTCAGAGTTTCAGACTAAAAAAATTTGCCATTTTGTGGTGTTTTCTTTATTTTTTATGGTCAGATACGGTCACTTCAGAGTTTCAGACTAAAAAAATTTGCCATTTTGTGGTGTTTTCTTTTTTTTTATGGTCAGATACGGAAACTTCAGAGTTTCAGACTAAAAAATTTGCCATTTTGAGGTGTTTTCTTTATTTTTTATGGTCAGATACGGTCACTTCAGAGTTTCAGACTAAAAAATTTGCCATTTTGAGGTGTTTTCTTTATTTTTTATGGTCAGATACGGTCACTTCAGAGTTTCAGACTAAAAAAATTTGCCATTTTGTGGTGTTTTCTTTATTTTTTATGGTCAGATACGGTCACTTCAGAGTTTCAGACTAAAAAAATTTGCCATTTTGTGGTGTTTTCTTTTTTTTTTATGGTCAGATATGGAAACTTCAGAGTTTCAGACTAAAAAATTTGCCATTTTGTGGTGTTTTCTTTCTTTTTCATGGTCAGATACGGTCACTTCAGAGTTTCAGACTAAAAAATTTGCCATTTTGAGGTGTTTTCTTTTTTTTTTAAAGGTCAGATACGGAAACTTCAGTTTCAGACTAAAAAATTTGCCATTTTGTGGTGTTTTCTTTCTTTTTTATGGTCAGATACGGTCACTTCAGAGTTTCAGACTAAGAAATTTGCCATTTTGTGGTGTTTTCTTTCTTTTTTATGGTCAGATACGGAAACTTCAGAGTTTCAGACTAAAAAATTTGCCATTTTGAGGTGTTTTCTTTATTTTTTATGGTCAGATATGGAAACTTCAGAGTTTCAGACTAAAAAATTTGCCATTTTGTGGTGTTTTCTTTCTTTTTTATGGTCAGATACGGTCACTTCAGAGTTTCAGACTAAAAAATTTGCCATTTTGAGGTGTTTTCTTTCTTTTTTATGGTCAGATACGGAAACTTCAGAGTTTCAGACTAACAAATTTGCCATTTTGAGGTGTTTTCTTTCTTTTTTATGGTCAGATATGGAAACTTCAGAGTTTCAGACTAAAAAATTTGCCATTTTGAGGTGTTTTCTTTATTTTTTATGGTCAGATACGGAAACTTCAGAGTTTCAGACTAAAAAATTTGCCATTTTGTGGTGTTTTCTTTATTTTTTATGATCAGATACGGAAACTTCAGAGTACCTCATACCCACATATGTGTGTTTAGTTTGTAATTTTCTCTGATAAGTGGGCTTTGCTCCCAGTGCTCAACCTGAGGAATGCATCTCTATCGTGGCTTTCCCGTCCAGTTTGATGGAAAATGTGCATGGAATTACATAATGGCACTAGTAATACAAGGGGAGGAAGGTTAAAAGGTTGCTGGCCTTCACTTTACATCATTTTTAGAAAAAAACAAAACAAACAAGATGTTTTAGCTTAAAATAAGCAAAAAAAATCTGCCAATGGAACTAGTGAAAATCGGCTTGTTGAGATTTCTTGAGATAAAATGTGATATTTAGGACTTTTGAGATAAAACTGATCTTGAAATTAGCTTAAAAACCTCTTCAAATGTAAAAAAAAAAAGCTTGTTTCATATCACATATGACTCAAAACGAGATGTTTTCAAGACTTTTTCACTTAAGATATTCAAGATGTATCGTCTTTAAACAAGTCCCGATATCCATCTCGTCCCTATTTTTATAAGAAATTAGACACATATACTTGGTAAGATTTAGATTTTTCCCATAATAAAGTGATAATCTCACTCTGTGTGGTTTTCTCACAACCAATCAGAGCTTACAGGGATTCCCAGAGGAAGTAATTTCAGATGATGAACTGCCGTTTGAACGCACGTGTGGAAACAAAGCGCCACCTACACAGATGGCAGACCCGCTTCCAGTCTCTTTATTTACCAGCTCTGCTTCTCAGCGTTTTGTTTGTTGCCTGCCTCTGAAATAGAAATGTTCCGTCTCCCCAGAAGCCTTGTTATCTCCGCCTCGAGCTCTCATCGCCTTCCTGTCCGGCCTGTCTCAGCGCCCCCTTTAGACCTGCCCTCAGCTCCTCTCTCGCACAGCTGGCCTTTCGGCTTCGGGAACCCTGCACGCACCAGATAAACCTGCACCTGTTCGTGCAACGAATGACCCGATAATCTCTGCTGGGTTTCACCATTTCAGAGCCACTGGCTCTCTGCACACTTTTTCCAATCCCTAAAAAATAATGAGGTTTTTATGACCATTTTCGTTTCAAATATGTGTTTATTACAACAGTGAGAATGCTTATGAGCTGAATGGGGATAGCTGACCGTGCTAAAAAAGCTGAAAATAGTTCAACTTTAGCAGTAAAAACTGTTGCTGAGGTATTGGTTGAAGGAATTTTGTGATTTTTGTGTACTACCAAACTTAACATTGGAGTTGGTCAGAGAATTTGAGAGTTTTTGATCTGAGTTCAAGGCTCATAGCTGAAATTCTGTAAATGTGAGCTCTTTAGTAGTTACATTGGCTGAAAGAGGACAATGTTTCCTACATTTTAAGGTATAATTTGTTTCTCTAAGTTAAACTGTATGAAAGTTAGAGGAATTTGTTTGAAAAAACTGAAAAAATTTGAAACTTATCAGCACGCACTCAACTGTGTGCTCATTCATAAAAATCAAGAAGGAGCAAAATGTTCATGTTTTTGAAACTGTCATATTTCAAAATTGGCTGAAGATTTGAAAAAGCTGAAATAATTGGTAATAGCTGAATGTCTTATGACCCATTTAAAGTTTGAATGGTGTCTCCAGCTGAAAGCATGCAGAAGTAGTTGGAAAGATGATTTGGAAGAGCTGAAAGCAGTTTCCATTCATTTGAATGACGGGAAAAATTGAATAAAAGTTGAATATCTTAAAAAGTGTAAAAGTTAAAAACACCAAACATGATAGCAGGAATCTGCTGAAAGAGCTGAACGTTTTGATCCCAAAACTGTAGAAATAGCTGAAAGTATGCAGGAGTAGTGAGGTGCCGAAAACTGGTGGAATAATAATAATAAAGAGAAACAGGAACTTAATAGTGAGAATGCCTTAAAGCGTTCTCACTCTTCTTTTATCCACTTTGGGAAGGCTCATGTTTTGCAGTGTTTCATATAGTCGCGAGATTATGTTTTGTGACCATTTTCAAATCAAATCACAACGAGGGGACAAACAAACTTTAGATTCTTTCTTAAATGTGACGAACAGATCAGAATCAGAATCAGAAAAAACTTTATTTATCCCCGAAGGGCAATTAGAAGGGCGAAGAGCGGTCCATTAAAACAAGAAAATGGAATCATAAAGAAAATAAAACACAGAAGGGGGTGACAAAAAATAAATAAATAATGAAAAAATAAATAAATTAAAAATTAAAAATTAAATAAAATATTTAGCAAATAAAAAAAAAAGAAAAAAGAAATAAATAAAAAAATAAAAAATAAAAAACGAAATAAAATATTTAGCAAATAACTAAAAAAAAATAAGGCGTCGATTATATTAAAATGACACTGTAAGTAAAGTGACAATAAAAAAATGTCACATTTGCGTCAAACGACCAGAATGAATCAATCCTTTAATCAAATTCTCTCCAAACAAATGAATCATCAGACGAGAGGTGGACAAATGTGACACCGCCAGATAAGCTCACCTGGGATTGATATCTGGCTTGATCCGATCGTTCCTGCTAAGGGAAAGATTTCATTTCACGCCTCTATTCGTGGGGCAATAACCCCGTCGCTTACGCCACGGGTGGATAATAACAGCTAAGCGTCTTTAGGTTTGAAATGTCTGACAGGAAGCCGTTGATGTGAGGGATATCCGGCCTTCCAAGTTACTCACAAAGCAAAAAGGAGCCTGTACTCCCCACTTCTGTGTGTGACGTTTAATCTGCTTTCTTTTTTTACCCGTTCATACCCTCTGCCCTGGTTTCTCATGCACGCCACACCTCCCTTCTGCTTATTCTGCTCGCCGCGCTCTCTAACTAAGCCACAGGGGAGCTCCCGGCTAGTTTGTGGCATGATGAAGATACACGCGACGGTGTTTTCTCACACTTCTGTCCTTGTGAGGACCGAATGCTCAGCAAAGCGTGAGGAAAACAAATGAGAAGAGCAGGTTTGACACTTTTTTTTTTTGTTTTGTTTTTACATCTGGGGTTGTGTTAGAATGAGCGACCTCGGGGTAATTTAGCTCTGTGTGCAGGGAAAACACAAACCCGTCTTTCTTTCACTGATTCATCCTCAGTTTTTTCAGTTTGGATCATGTAAATGTGTTTTTTATGGGTCAGCGTGGATTTCAAATTAGTGTGAAGGAGCAGCAACGCAGAAATCTGATAATCTGGAGGAACCGAATCAGCTGCAAATCAATACCAACAGGACTAAAGAGAATCAGAATCAGAAAAAACTTTATTTATCCCCGATCATAAAGAAAATAAAACACAGAAGGGGTGACAAAAAATAAAAAATAAAAAATAAAAAATAAAATAAAATAAAATAAAATAAAATAAAATGAAATAAAATAAAATAAAATAAAATAAAATAAAATATTTAGCAAATAAATAAAATAAGGCGTTGATTATATTAAAATGACAACGTAATTAAAGTGAGGTGGTGGTGGACCTTTCATCGGGTGGATGTGGAGCATCATTCAGGACAACAAATACCTGGGTGTGGATGTGGGGAAATAACTCACTTTTTTAGTTTTTTCTTGTGTTTCCGTCTGGATTCAGAAAGTCTGCTGAATCTGATTCTAATGAGCCGTTATTCCTAAATCAGGTGCCCCGCGGCAGGGAAACAGAGACGAGTACCTTCGGTTAGATGCTTCTTCTGTCTGCTTGAATAAGGAACAGAGTGCTCCCTTAGAATAAAATGCACGCTCCGTCTCCATCCATCTGTTTCTCGGCTGTCACACAACTCATCAAAACAGCAACTCGAGTCACTGTGACTTGGACTCGAGTCGCTGTTTTGATGACTTGTGACTTGACAAAAAAGAAAAGACTTGAGACTCGACTCGGACTTGGACGTTAACACATTGAATACCGGCGGTGTTTACAGAATTATGTCGTAGAATCCCAGCATTCTAAACCATTTTTTTTGACGTTTTTTGTACAGTCACAGCATATTATGTGACAGGGCCACTGAAACATGTTGTGGCTCGTTTGAAAGCTGAGACTTTAAACTCTTTGTGGGTCAAAACTGCGTGTCTCTAGGTGCCGCCATTAGCGCGCTATCCTTAGCTAAACCAAGGCGGGTATCCACCAAAATCAACAACAAACTGAGATATCGGCTTCCCTTTCCCTCCAAGCGTGATCGCAGCACGTTGCAAAGCTAAGCTAAGCTAACCTGTTCATAAGACCGCCTCCTTAGACTTGTCGCGTGTCTTCTTCTCCTTCTTGTTGTTTGTTTATGTTACTTTACCGTCACCCTCTGGAAACCGACACGTGCGATTGGACAAAATGCGGAAATGCACAACAATCAATGCAGCGTTATCAAAATTGTTCTTGAGTTGACATGCGGCATCAACATCTCAGACAGCCAGACGACAACTTCCAACTTTGTTCGTCACTTGTAGATCCATTCTGACCAGTAAGTACTTGTCAAATTAGCTAATATTATCCTGTTAGCCTAGTCGGTAGTTAGCTAACGTTAGCTTGATATGATACGGGGTGGACAGGTTGGACACATTGGCCAATGATGTTTACTGACAGTTACTGATATCTTTGTGTTTTCACTTTATTAAGATCAGATTCTGCAGGTAAAACTGCAATAATAAGGTGACTTGACTTGACTAAGAAAAAATGACTTGGGACTTGAAAGCTAAGACTTGAGACTTGCTCATGTGTGACTTGGTCCCATCTCTGCTCAGTGGGGTCACATGGCACTGAAAGGATCGGATTATTGGCTAAACTACAATAAGACTGGGTTATTAAATTATATAAACCTTAATCTGACAAGAAATTGGATCGGATTAAAGGCCTCGGTATGCTTCTCCGTCGCTCTCCGTCAATCCCACTCCGTGGTCACTAATCCTTTCGAAGTTCTCCGTCGGGATGTCGGATACGCAAGGCAGTTCACCTCCCGATCAGTAGGCGTCGCTACATTAAACGACCCAATCTGGAGACGTCTGTGGTGAAAGTGGTTGATTGATTGTTGACCTTCCGGCTCCGTTCCACGACCGAGAGAGAAAGAGTGTTGTTGGAGTTGGAGCTTGCTGATGTTGAAATGCAAATAATTTTGACCAAATGTTGACCGGCACACAGTAAACTCTTTCAAAAATGGCGGTTGTTGTTGTTCTGAGAGGAAGGAGCTAAACCGGAAAAGTGATTCCGGAAATGATGTTGTTAGCCGACCAATCACAACCCTTGCGGTCTCCGTCTCCTCGACGGTTAGATGGGAATGTTGGCCGACGCACGCAAGCGATGGAGAGTCCATAGACGACCATAAATCAGGCTTAAGACCCCAAGATAAATCCGAAAGGATCGGATTATTGGCTAAATTACAATCAGACTGAGTTATTAAGTGCATGTAGACACCTTAATCTGACTAAGAACTGGATCGGATCGGATTCAGACCCCGAGATAACTGGGTTGAAAGTCACTCTAAACCTGCTTGTAGACGCTGAAGCACGTGGTGAATCAGACTTTGCGTTCTGCGCATGCTCCAGATGTTTTCCCGGGGTCGTGACCCGGAAGTCAAAGGAGACGATATTCCTGTTGTCGCCGTCAGAAAGAAACAAACAACGCGATGGAGAATGCTCCGTTGGGCATCGAGTTTGTGCAACAAGCAGCTCATCACAGACCAAATGTAGAGGGACGTAGCTTCATCTGGCTCTGCGTTCTCCATCTTTCTCCAATGCCTGAGTTTGTTGTTGTTGTTGGTGGTGAAGAGGTCAACAGGAAGTGGCTCTATTAGCAACAGCTGGAATGGGTACAGCGCCACCTATCATACCGAGGTATGACACGCTTTGTGCCTCTGAGCCCATTCATTCACCGCCATATATCCAAGGAGAATTACCCTTGCTCAGCTCGGTCTGATTGTAATTTAGCCAATAATCCGATCCTTTCTGTGCCACGTGACCCTTGATGATGAGGCCTTGGTGGTTTGATCCCCAGCTGCAGAAACATGGTCCAGGTTAAGTTAAAACATGCAGGGCCGGGGGGAAAAAATACTGATAAAAGTTTTAAAAAAGCTTTTCTTTACGGGACAATTTGGACGCTGTTCCACCCATCGCAGCGCTACATTCGATAATAGAAACTGAATCAACAACTGCGTGATATGGACCAAAATCTCTGAGGGATGTTTCCAACACCTTGTTGAAAGTGTGCCACGAAGAATGAAGGCAGTTCTGAACCTTTTACGAGCAGATGCACCTAATAAAGTGCAGCTGTGCACCCATGAACCGGTTACTGTCACAGGTTTAATGCACCAGGAGTACAAGTGTTCCCAACATGGTCTTACAAGTTATATTATGCTAATAATCTCAGTTTTGTTGACTCTTAATCTGAGAATTTGCATGAGCAGCAGTTTATTTTCTCACACCGACATGCTCTCTGTTGCATTACTAACAGTAGCCTGTTATTATTAGACCATTTAATTATGAACTATGTTCAGTAGGGAGTTCTGAGACAAATATCTTTGCTCTTCGTGGCAATTAGCACTCAAACCAGTGTGAAGGTTGGGAAAAAAAAGCACATTTATGATCTTTTCTGTCTTGCACCAGCAGCGAGCTCGTCACTCATTAACCGTCTTGTTTGGTCTAATTCATGAGAAAAAAATCTCACATCTTATTTCAAGAAATCTTGACAAGCCGATTTTCACTAGTTCCATTGGCAGATTTTTTTTGCTTATTTCAAGCAAAAACGTCTTTTATTTGTTGTTTTTCTTACTTATATTTGGAGGGGCATTTTTTCCAGTGTGATTGAAAATTATGCAGCAAGCATCAAACCTGGACAAGTCTTCAAAAGAAGAAAAAAAGACAGAAAACTCAGTAAAACTGCTGAGAAAAACACCAAAAGTTCAACAGTTGTGTTGCTCATGGGGCTGCAGCTTCCCTAAAATGTCCTAAAGCTCGTGTAGTCGCTGTTGGCTTTCATGATCACAGCGTCGGCGATCGATTGAGCCGCGATGCCCTGTAGACGATGCATTAAAGTTTCATGTTGCAGGCCCCAGCAGCCACGATCCGCCTCTTCATTCTCACCTTTCACAGCCGAGCGTAACACCACGAGGCCGCGATGGAAACAGAAATACGGAGTCAGGCAGTCCTCGGCCCTGCTGGTGGCAGCAATTAGCCAACTCCTGCTAATTAACAGCAAAGAGCCCCTCAGTATCGATGAGCTGGGCGCTGGCTGTTTTGATAAATAAAACCCTGTTAAACGGTTAAACAGACAGCGTGATGTTAAGTTCTGTCACCGTCGTGTTAGCAGAAAAGGAGGGAGCTCAGTTTGTTCAATGAAAAAGAATAATAAGGACTGTGGCTCCACTGCTCCTGTAATCTGTGCACAGAGGAGAGAGACGCATCTGCTGCTGAGGCAGAAGGATCTGACAGCAGAATAGTTCGGGAAAGAGACAATTTAGGAGCATTAAATGGGATTTACGTGGGAAGAGGAGACGGAATTAGAATGGGTAAAGGGCCAAATCAACCTGCAAAAAATGCAGATTTAGTACCATTTTCAAGTGATTTAAATAGCTGCTATAACCTGCTAATTATGAATGATAATAATTAGGGCTGGGCGAGTTAACTCGTTATTATTGCGTTAATTCGTTAATTATTTAACGCCGATAAATATTTTATCGCGCATTAACGCAGTTTTTTTTTTAATTAAAAAAAATGTAAAAGAACTTTGGGGGCTTTTGTGCCTTTAATGGATAGGAAAGTTCAGAGAGACAGGAAGCAGGGGGCAGAGAGAGGGGGAACAACATGCAGCACAGAGCCGTCCAATACAGGACTTGAACCTGTTGCTCACAGGCTTTTATTTTGTAAAAGTCTGCTGCTCACAGGCTTTTATTTTTGTAAAAGTCTGCTGCTGTCTGCTGCGGAACAGGAAAAGAAAGTAATCGGCGGATCCACCAAACATGGAGAAGGGTACGGAACTTTTACTCGGCCATTTTCATTTTAAAGTTCTTCCAGACGGCGGAGTCGACAGAACCAAAGTCATCTGTAAACTCTGCCAAGTTGAATTGTCTTCTCAGCGTAGTAGTTCCAGTCTAAAATATCACTTAAAGGCAAAACACACAACTGATAGCAGCAAGTCATTCAAGGAAACAGACAGTGGAGCGAGGCTTCTACATAAAAACTACAGAAAGATGCTGATGTTAAAAGTGTGTTTGCACAACAAATGTTATGGCACTTTCATTCATATGGCAGCACATTTACAATAAAGCTAAATGCTAAAGGCTATACACTACTTTTGGATTTTGCGTATAAATGCGATTAATCGTGATTACCAGGGAAATCATGTGATTAATTAGATTAAACATTTCAATCGTTGCCCAGCCCTAATTTCAATAGATTAGGATTTCAACTTCAGGTTTGCATTTAAATGTTCTCAAGCTTTATATCTAAATGTAGCTACAGAAATGGAAGGTGATGAATTCAACAAAGGGGAAGAGGGGAAGTAAATGTGTACAGAATGGTCTCATTGCGCAACGTTTGACACTAAAAGCATAGAAATTAGGCATACAAATGGCAATATTGAATAAATAAGATGTTAAAAACTAAAATAAGTCAAAAATGTTCAATTTTGCTGATGTTAAAAGTGTGTTTGCACAACAAATGTTATGGCACTTTCATATGCCAGCACATTTAAAATAAAACTAAATGCTAAAAGCTATACACTACTTTTGGATTTTGCGTATAAATGTGATTAATCGTGATTAATCAGGGAAATCATGTGATTAATTAGATTAAACATTTGAATTGTTGCCCAGTCATAATAATAATAACTGGTAGCATGACTTTCCCAGAAGCCGAATCCCAGAGACTGTTCAGATCTCTGAAATCGGCCTTTGTACCTCAGGACCACCATGAAAATGTCAACCTATTCTTTGTAAATTATTGGTTTCTTGGCATCAGTGCAGATCTATGTTGCTGTGGCGGTTCACAAAAGGCAAGCTGGGAAACACAAAGCATCAATAACATGAAAAATCTGAGAATTCAGTAGTAACTGAGCCTGAAAAAGCTGAATTTGGTGTCATTAACAGCACGATTTTAGGTTTTTATCTCATGAGAAAAGAAAGGGGGGGATGCAGGAATCTCCAGGAAACAGAGAAACAGGTGTGAGTGTTTGAGTGGATGTGCGGCTGACGACAGGAATATTGATTCCCCGTCTTCATTAGCATGTACCTGTGGGGCTAACGTCTCTACGGGGCTCTGGCTAGACAAGCCAAGCCTCCGTTTCCCTCCCCGCGGTGACAGGATGGACTGCCAGTCCCCTCCTGCGCTGCCTGACACGCCGGACTGAGATGGAGACCAAAAATAGAAGCAGTGAAGACTGAAGATGAAACAGACACAGTTCTGGCATCTATGGCAACCAATGCTGACGGGAGAAAGTGTGATTTAAAATGACTGCTGCTGTTTAGGCTTTTTATTCCTTTACAATTCACAGCTACTAATGAGGAACACTTGACAAGCTTCCCATCATCTGAGGATTTTAAATCATGAACAGCTGACAGCTGAAAGCCGGAAGATATGTTTTTTATTCTCAGTTTATTCTGTTATATCCTTTTTTTATTTGAAAAGCAACGTCTCTCGATGTTCACTGTACAGCCTCTGGTTGAAGAAATGATAAGGAAACTGCACTTTATTTCCACGTGCACGGTGGGAAATAACCCCAGAAAAATGAAGTCTTTGTGAAGCTTTTAGTCTGGGACTTAAAACCAGAGACATTGGGCCTCATGCAAGAACATTTTCGTATTTTTATTCTAAATTTCTCTCACTTTTTAAGTACGAACACGGCACGTCAGATTCAACAAACGCTCTTAACTTCGGAAAAAGTATATAAACCACCTGCGTAAATGATGAATGCCACCCGTGCGTATTTAAGTGCACGAGGATAGTAGATTTGCATACTCCACGCCCAAAATAATACCATATAAGGCAACATTTCCTCCCTCCTGTGCCAGGAAGTGTTGAGTGTTGAGTCATGAGAATGGCATCAAAGTGCAAAAAGAACAACTTTAGGGGCTCTGAGACTGAAGTTCTGCTCTCAGAGATCCAAAAAGGAAAATCTGTCAGTTTTAGCAGTCAGCAGTGGAATTACGGGACCTGCTAAAGCGAAGAAATGGGAAGTTATTAGGAGTGCTGTTAAGTCAGTGTCACCTGTAGTTCGTAATGTCACCGAAATAAAAAAAGAAATGGTTTAATATGAAAATGGCTTAAAAATGCGCTCGATGACTGCAACTCCCATTATGATTGGCAGTCCAGCCACGGCATGAAAGTCCTTAATTTGTACTTGTTGGACAGCGGTGTATGGGAATGTGATGTACCGTGGGTGATAAACTGATGAGAGTTTTGATGACCAAGGGGAGCGCACGACTCACAGAGGACTGGGACGCTCCCGATCTGTCTCCAATCTCCCTCTGAAAGGTTCCAGTGGCCAAAAATCCAAGGGTGGTGAAGACCTGGACGTGAGGTGGAATTGGGTTTGATCGGCGTTTCTCTCTGGAGTCGTGGCTCCATCAAGCTGCATATTTTTAGCAGCACAGTCCTTGGGAATCTAAATCGCGATGTCAGCCATTCGTCTGTCTCCACATGGACATCTACAAGTTCTCGGAACACACGCTCTCTTCCAAGAGCCTAAGGCATCCAAAAGTAGCAAGTCAGCCGCTGGTTACGCTTCCCATTGACCTTGTTATTTACAGAGTCAAATTAACCTTCAATTAGTGCGTAATTTAAGTCAAACAGAATAATGTTGGCATCATTATGGGGTATAATGTATAGTTATTTATGTTTTCTTCAAAGTAATTAAATATACAATCCATTAGTCAAGCAAACGTGATTTGAATAACAGCGGACTATTTTACGAAACTCCTACGACAGCTCTGGATCACTCGTAAATTCTGTTCGTACCTGAAAGAAAACGTAAAATACGAAAAGATTGGTGAATGCGCAAATTCTCTTAAATCACTCGTACGCACGACTTTGTGCGTACGAACGGTTCTTGCATGAGGCCCATCGTCTTTATAAGTTTACGACCTATAATCATCGAGCGTTGCACGTAATATAGTCAGAATAAGAAACCAAGGCTGCATGTGGCACCATGTGATGACCTCTTGACTCTGAATTAGATTAAGTGGGTATAGAAAATGGATGGATGGATGTTCATGATGATTAAATGCTGCATTCAGAGTTTGAGTTTGGAGTTTTAACTGGCAGAGCAGTTTAGGGGCAAATGTGACATGACGTTAAACACTCTAGATTTACGGGCGATTTATTGGTGAACGCGCAAATTCTCTTAAATCACTCCTACGCACAACTTAAGAACAAATCTGTGCGTACGAACGGTTGTTGCATGAAGCCCATCGTCTTTAGATGTGAGAGGTTGTTCACCACAGCTCAGCAGTTCCACTCCACTCCTATCTTGTAGTGTCTGTCCAAAAAATATCAGAACAAAAATGTATTTCTAATATTTAACCTGTTGATCTTTCATGGATTTTCAATTTAAGCGCAGATGCAGCCGTAATGACCTCATATCGACGCTGAATTAACTGATTTTTCCGACGCACATATAGCTGACCTGTACTCACATTAAACATTCAGTCTGAACTTTGTGAGATTTTCCACCCAACGGCGTGTGAACACATCAGCGAATATCCATCATCGTCCTCGTATCCGAGGTCGGGTTGTGGAGCCAGCAGGTCCAGCAGGGAAACCCGGACATCCTTCTCCAGCTCCTCCTGGGGGATCCCGAGGCGTTCCCAGGCCAGATGGGATGTATAACCCCTCCAGTGAGCTCTGGGTCTGCCCCGGGGCGTCCTCAGACGTGCCTGAAATACCTCCAAAGGGAGGCGACCGGGAGGCATCCTGACCAGATGAACCCCCTCAGCTACTGTTCTGAACCTGTAAGGAGGATCATTAATATTCAGCTCCAGCACAGAAGCTGCAGCCTTGGTCCTCAGAATCGGAATCTTTCAAGTCCACATCTATAAATAATCTATTTATGTTTCTTTTGTGCTACAACGCTGCATATAAGATATCATACACACACAGAAGACTGAGCTTTACACATATTTTCAAAGCAAAAATTCACCTTTTTTCCAGATAAAGATCAGCCTCCACTCAGAGAGTCCCAGAAAAATATCAATATCAGTTGATATTTCCAACGTAATAGCCTTAATATCTTCTTCACGGAAGGTAAATACTGACGGAGGAGAAGCCGTAACCTTCAGCATCTCGGATAGATAAACAGGAAATATTATTTCACTGAATTAGCATCCTGCAGTGATTACAAGAAACATGACATTTCAGTTTCATTTTTAAATAACTCAGACTCCAAAGGCCAGGCGGAGAGGCTGTAAATTCAATTTGAGACCGACGACCCCCCCCACGAACGAGCAGCAAACACACACACTGCCAGATGTGGGTGACAGTAATTACGCCTCATGAAGTGAAGTCATTTTGTGAAATCGCTGCATTTGTCCTGAATTAAATCCGTTTGCTACGCCGGCTCTCCCCAGCAGACTCATTACTGAGAGGTTAGACCTGAGGAAACACTCAAAAGAATTAATAAATGCATAAAACGGAAAACAAGATTGTGTTTTTAATTTTAAGTTACTTTTACTCCCAAATCTGAGGGATTACTAAGTCGACATTTATTTGACACGTGCTACTGGTTACTTTGGAGATACTAAATAGTCACAACTGCCAGGTCCTGTTGAAGGTAATAAAGTTAGCAAAATACTGTGTGAATAATTTCCATCTGATATTAATATTTAGTTGATGAGGACTGCAAGAGTGATGCAGGCTCAGAGAGGTCCAAAGCAGGCTCAAAGGCAGGCTCAAAGGCAGGCTCAAAGGCAGGCTCAAAGGCAGGCTCAAAGGCAAGCTCAGAGGCAGACTCAGAGGTAGGCTCAAAGGAAGGCTCAGAAGCAGGATCAGAGGCAGGTTCAGAGAGGTCCAAAGCAGGATCAAAGGCAGGCTCAAAGGTAGGCTCAAAGGCAGGCTAAAAGGCAGGCTCAGAGGCAGGTTCAGAGAGGTCCAAAGCAGGATCAAAGGCAGGCTCAAAGGTAGGCTCAAAGGCAGGCTAAAAGGCAGTCTCAGAGGCAGGTTCAGAGAGGTCCAAAGCAGGATCAAAGGCAGACTCAGAGGCAGGCTCAGAGGCAAGCTCAAAGGAAGGCTCAGAAGCAGGATCAAAGGCAGGCTCAGAGGCAGGCTCAAAGGCAGGCTCAAAGGAAAGCTCAGAGGCAGGCTCAAAGGCAGGCTCAAAGGAAAGCTCAGAGGCAGGCTCAAAGGCAGGCTCAAAGGAAAGCTCAGAGGCAGGCTCGAAGGTTGGCTCAAAGGCAGGATCAAAGGCAGGCTCAGAGGCAGGCTCAAAGGAAGGCTCAGAAGCAGGATCAAAGGCAGGCTCAGAGGCAGGCTCAAAGGCAGGATCAAAGGCAGGCTCAAAGGCAGGCTCAAAGGAAAGCTCAGAGGCAGGCTCGAAGGTAGGCTCAAAGGCAGGATCAAAGGCAGGTTCAGAGGCAGGCTCAAAGGCAGACTCAGAGGTAGGCTCAAAGGCAGACTCAGAGAGGCTCAGAGGCAGTTTCAGAGGCAGGCCCAGAGGTAGGCTCAGAGGCAGGTTCAGAGGCAGGCTCAAAGGCAGGGTCAAAGGCAGGCTCAGAGGCAGGGTCAAAGGCAGGCTCAGAGGCAGACTCAGAGGTAGGCTCAAAGGAAGGCTCAGAAGCAGGATCAAAGGCAGGATCAGAGGCAGGTTCAGAGAGGTCCAAAGCAGGATCAAAGGCAGGCTCAAAGGTAGGCTCAAAGGCAGGCTCAAAGGCAGGCTCAGGGGCAGGTTCAGAGAGGTCCAAAGCAGGATCAAAGGCAGACTCAGAGGCAGGCTCAGAGGCAAGCTCAAAGGAAGGCTCAGAAGCAGGATCAAAGGCAGGCTCAGAGGCAGGCTCAAAGGCAGGCTCAAAGGCAGGCTCAAAGGAAAGCTCAGAGGCAGGCTCGAAGGTAGGCTCAAAGGCAGGATCAAAGGCAGGCTCAGAGGCAGGCTCAAAGGCAGGCTCAAAGGAAAGCTCAGAGGCAGGCTCGAAGGTAGGCTCAAAGGCAGGATCAAAGGCAGGCTCAGAGGCAGGCTCAGAGGTAGGCTCAAAGGCAGACTCAGAGAGGCTCAGAGGCAGTTTCAGAGGCAGGCCCAGAGGTAGGCTCAAAGGCAGGCTCAGAGGCAGGCTCAGAGGTAGGCTCAGAGGCAGGCTCAGAGGCAGGTTCAGAGGCAGGCTCAAAGGCAGGGTCAAAGGCTTACCTGTGGCTACCCCTTTCATCGAGGCAGGGAAAAGTAAAATGAGGTGAAAAATAGATAAAATGATGGTGCATATATGAAATTAAAGTGTTACTGCAACCAAAGCCATTTGTACTATTTATAACTGGATGAGAATCGACAAGAAAGCGAATCGATATCGATAATGGAACCGGAATCGATTAATTCTCAACAATTCCCATCCCGACTTGTTGGCAAAACATCTGGATTCACAGAAAGTAAACAATGAACCTGGAGACAGAAACGGAGGTCGTTTTTTGGATGGTGTTAAGGCTGTAAAAACCAAAGAGAAAGCTGCTGTATCGCAGGTATTCTTTTTAAAAGCAACACTAAAGACTTTGTGACCTTAAAACTTCGTGCCCCACACCACACCATTCTGCTGAATGACTGTGCAGGGTTCAGGTGGGGTTACATCCCACAACTGTAGGTGGAGACAAAGAGAAACAAAAATACCTGCCAAATTCATCATTCGTCATTTACGCAGGTGGTTTAGGCACTTTTTCCGAAGTTAAGAGCGTTTGTTGAATCTGAAGTGGCGTGTTCGTACGAGACCTTCGTACGAAAAAAGTGAGAGAAATTTAGAATAAAAATAAGAAAATGTTCTTGCATGAGGCCCATTGTCAGTGTGCCTAAGCCCAGTGTCGATTCTAGAGTCTGTGGGGGCCCTACCGACCAGTGTTCGTCACCAAAACATCTGACACCAATGAAAAATGTATGAAATAAAACCTCTTTTTATTCCAAACATGAAAAACATTGTTATTTTTAAGATATACATGTAAAGAATAAATTAATTACTAAAAAAGACTAATAATAAAATGAAATAAAAATTGAATAAACTGAAGTTATCCGGGCTGGATTTTGACTGGGCAAAGCCAATGTCAATCAATCAACATCGAATCCAATCGGAATTTTTGATATGCAGTCGCGTAGCGCTCTATGATCCTTGATAGGTTGTCTACGTTGGCACTTGATATTCGCCATCCAATAATAATTGTGTTCATTTAAAAATTCTTTGTGACAAGTAAAGCTGTTCGTGATATCGATTTCATAAGTATGGCTAGTTCTCCGCGAACGTAGCCTACAGTGGAACTTGACGTGAGTTTGACGAAGTCAACAATGCAATTATGGAATTATAGAATGGCATGTTAACTAGACAATCTTTGACTAAATCATTTAAATTTAACTGTTCAAAGAAAACATGTTGACCACGAACGTTCGCCACTGTTTGAGACAGTTTATAAAGTAACTAGACAATCTTTGATTGAAGGCACCTCAGCTCTCGGGGGCCCCCTAGTGGCTCGGGGCTCCAAGCAGTTGCCTGCTTTGCCTGTTGACAAGGTGCGCCTCTGCCTAAGCCAGACGAAAAGTAAGACAGAAAAGCAACAGATGGTGAAATGAAAAGGTTGTTAAAGTATTAGTTGGCCGTCCAAGACTCTTGCAACTTTGCTTTAAAGGATGGAATAAACCTATAAGATCCAGAGGAGAAAATTACAGGCAGTTTTTGGCCTGGGTTGATCCTTCACTGTCAGGTCATCTCAGAGCCCGAGGGCCGCGAGCATCTGGCTTACATCATAAATGTCACCTGTACTCACAGAGAGGTTGTGCAGAGAGGCGGAAACATCAGGTGCACAAGGTGCAACATTTGGTCTCGTCTCCAAAGCTTTAAAGAAAACAATCGTGCGCCAGGTGTGACCGAGCTGGTTGTTCAATGACGTGCATCCACAGGTCCAATCAGTCCGAGGACGCGGGACACAAATACTGGAGGAAATTCAAAGAGAACGTAACCCCCCCCCCCCTACTTTTTAAAGCTGTCAACGCGGATCACAAACAACGTGCATTCAGGCTTAACCCATAAGAACCCAGACCCATTTCTAGTTAATTGAAAATTAAGGGGGTCATTACACAGACTAAATAGACCACATTTCTTTCAAAATACCACCCCCCCACTGTCAGAGATCTGTAATGTGACATATGTCACATTGGGCGTTAAGAACCTGGATAATTTCTTCATCAAGGATAATTATTGGGAACATAAAACAGACTATATAGAGCACATTTCTGACATTTCTCAAAATAACACTCCTAGTGTCAAAGATGTGTCAATGGGTGTTAAATGGTTTGAATCTTTCCTTTAGCAACCAAAAACAAGCGATTTAAATTTAGCTAGCTCTGTCCGTAGAGCTAACCAGGCACACAGACATCTTGAAAATGTTATTATGGGAAGACTAAATCACATGATGCCGGCTCAGCCTCCCGCTGATCTCATGAAGTACAGTGGGGGGGGCGGCGTGAGGCCTCGGATGTGAGGTGGTGCGACAGGTCGGCCTTACACGGCGGCCCCTCTGCGGCTGCTTTCCAGGGGTTCAGTCGGCTCGTGCATTGCAACTGTTTAAAGGTCGTGCTTCAGAGTAAACACACAACACTGAGATAGTTTGAGTCTTCACAAAGTCAAATGTTATTTACAGCTAAGCTGCGTTTGAGTCTGTTTTTACGGGTCTGCAGCTCAGGCTCTTCTGAGTCTTTGACCTTTGAAGGTCTGAAGCTCTCCTGCTGGCACCGTTTATCCCAAACTAACTTTGTTTCACATGCTGTTTATATCTTACAGATATGGGAGTGTTATTATTTTATTATCTAACACCAAGCAATAGCATAAATTAGTAGGTTTCTAAAAAATGTCAAACTATTCCACTTTGGCATCAGTTTTTACTAGGGCTGAGCGAGTTAACGCGTTATTGTCGCGTTAACGCTTAATTATTTAACGCCGATAAATATTTTATTTGACTATTGTTGCCACATCAGTTCCTTCTGAGAGAATCTTCTCCAAAACAGGGCAGATACCCACGGAGAGGCGAAATCGTATCAGCCCATCCGAGCTGAGGCATCTGATCTTCCTGAACCTGCCCTGAGGACCAATGCTGTTTGCTGGAGTTTGGTTCTGGTTTTGGTTCTGTTCGGTGGATTTGTTTGAAGTTTTTTTGTTCATTTGGCCAATAAAAATGTAAACATTTTTAAATCCAGGTTAAAAACATTTCTGTTCTCATGTGTCTATGTATGAAATCTGCACGAAATCTTTGTACTTATCTGGACTGTTGCTTGTTTTTAAATTCATTTAAATTATTTTATTTGTTTCTCTTTATATTCTTTTATGTATTTTAATGCTTCTTCCACTCCCTGCTGCTATGCTTTTATTTCATGTAAAGCACTTTGAACTGTTTTGTACATGAAATGTGTTACAAATAAATTTGATTTGAAAAAAGTTTAATTGAAATAAACAAATATAAGAGTGGTTTTGTCACAGAATAAATGCACAGAATTAGGTAATTATAAGGTTTCTCATAAAAACACTGAAAGCAAAAAGGGTTTTTCAACACATAAACCAGGATTTAATGTAAAATATAGGCTACAAAAGATCCTAAATAAAGAGCCGAACTTCCCAACACTAATTCTGACACACAAACGTCCCACCATCCAGACGAGGCTTTCCATATAAGGAAATGTGCGTTACTCAACAGGTGAGTCTCTTCTTTCTGTTCATGCAGTTTACATGTTTTAAGACATTTAAAACGAGATTAGTCAGTGATGTTCAGGTCTGTAACTGGAGTGCTGTCATTGATGTCTGTAATAGTAATTATTAATGTTGCATAATGATGCCAGCGTGCAGAAGACGCTCCGCTCCAGCTGGCTGTGACAGGCCACTGACTCTGTATTTCTGCTGAATCCAACATGTTTCAGACTTATTATTCACATCCAAACCTGTGTTTGTGTTTTAATGTGGAGATGCACTGGAAACAGCCCCACTTACTCATTCAGACGCAAAACAAGGGCAAACTGCACCAAACTTTAGGGCGTATTTGCGCCTACATGTGTACACATTAGTGCAAAATGTTTAAGGTAAAGAAAAAAAAATACAAAAAGGCTATTTAAGGAACTGTTGGAAAGTCGGACGACCCTGAAGTTGGCATCGGATTCGCCAGGGATGGGCATAAATGATCTTATTATTAGAATGGCAGGTTATCACAGTTGTTTTACAGACATCTAGGATGGTGTTATTAAAGGGAAGAAGAAGGTCCCGTCTGCACTCAGGTGGGAGGTAAGATGATGGGAGCAGGAGAAGAAATGATAGCTCATGTTAGTGGAAAGATTAATGAGATGACAGCAATAAAATTGTGATGCAGATTTCATCAAAGCATCCGATACAGAACAGGGCAGATTAATGGTTGGACTATGGGATGTCTGATGCAGGCAACAATAAAGGCTCTGGAAGTAGTCAGAAAAATTACAAGGATTGAAGCAGAAATTGTTTCTAAATCTGCATTTCCACAAATCAGAAAAAGGTTTCACAAATCCCAAACAAGGTTTTAATGGATCTACAGCCTCTTTAGAATAATTCTATCCAGATTTGAGCAGTCTCAGTGGTGTAGTTTCAATACAGGACCTAGTTTAGGGTGATCAGAATGCAAAAAAAAGCGGTAAAATGACCATATTCTGCATTTTCACAAATCAGAAAAAGGTTTCACAAATCCCAAACAAGGTTTTAATGGATCTACAGCCTCTTTAGAATAATTCTATCCAGATTTGAGCAGTGTAACTGTTGTAGTTTCCATACAGGACCTAGTTTAGGGTGATCGGAATACAAAAAAAATGCAGCGAAATGGCCCTTTTTGCCCATCCCTTTAATTCGCGAATCGGAGGCCAACTTCAGCGTTGTGAAAGGCGGGATGTTTAAAAAAAAAAGAAAACAATTCCGACCATAGGAGGAAAAAGTGTCGGAATGAAGGGACGTTTGATAGAAAATTAAGTGTCGCCGTTCAATTGGATGTCGGAGCCAGCGATGCTGGTGGTGACCATCTTTTTCCCTCAAGAATCAGAGCAGTCAGGGTCATTTCTGCGATTTCACATTTAATTTGCAAAGACATGATCTACTACAACCTCTGGATGCTGTCCCAGGGGAACAAGTTAAAGATGAAGCAAAATGCCTCCAAAACACGCGTTTTAATTGTTTTAAGAACAAACTGAAAGACTATTAAGAATATCTATTGATACCTGTTTTAATTTGGATAACATGGGCAGATAAGTGCTTAAAGGAAACCTGCCAGCAGATGTGAAATAGCTCAAAGCTAAGTCTGGTACAACGGATCAAATGGTGAGATAAATGTTTAACATGATGCAAATACAGCTCTATAAATAAAAGTAATGATAGTATATGCTTCTGTCTGAGTGCTCAGCGGTTACTGCCATCAGTGCAACTGATGCTGGAACATCCAATCACACGCACCATGGTGGGAAAATCTATATGTGGAGAAGCCGGCGATTAAATGAAATAGGCCTTTATTTGACAAACTACATCTGCCAAAAACATTTCCTCCCCAGGAGATCTATATTGGACAATTCATTTATGTCAGGCAGGGTGCCGTTATCGTCTTTTCTTCGCCAGCTTTTATTCGTTTCCATGTTTTGTGCGATTTTGTCTGTCTGTCAGAGACGGCGTCCGAGGCTGATTTAATCAGACAGAGTTCACCGACCCCAGACAGCGCTGCTCCTCAGTCAGAGACGCTGAATTTTATGTGTTTAAATCAGACAACGGGAGCTAGTTTCATTACAGCCACTTTGATTTTGGTGCAAAAGGACAAAAACTCTGACGGTTTTTTAGATTTCTCGGCTGATATGAACCAAAACATCAAAGAAAAGTGCTGGAACAAACAGCCGGACAGGTAAGCGTGACTAAAGCAACCCAGCACCGGGAGACAGGAGAGCGGGTTTATATGCAGGGCGATGGTAATCAGGCTCAGGTGAACTCTGTCAGGTAATCAGTGAGGATGCAGCAGCAGGTTTAAATCTGGAGAAAATGAAACATTTTGACTGGTTTCTGGGACGTCACGTATATTACTTGTATTATTTTATCATATATAATCTTAAATACAAAAAGGTACAAAGATAACTGCGAAAAAACACGATAAATAAATGAAATACAGAATATAAATATCAATCACAAAAACTTAAATGACCTCAAAATCCTAAAAATAACCGAAGAAAGCTAAAAAAATAAATAAAGGCTACTCTATGGGTAATAAAAAAAAGATTTTTACAGTTATGATAACAACAGAGCTCAGACTGTAGCAGCTGTTTTCACCCCGTTTACAACCTGCATTAACATTAACTTGTTGTGTTGCAAGGCAAGGCATCTTTATTTATACAGCGCATTTCATACCACAGGCAACTCAATGTGCTTTACATAAAGACAAGGCATTTAAAAGAACAGCATACAGCAGCAATTTAAAGAGAAAAAAATAGAATAACAATTAAAACCCAGTTAAAATCAATCAAAGAAGAGGGGAAAAAGAAAAATATAAACTCAGAGAAATGTTTTTAACCTGGAATTAAAAGTGCTTACAGTTGGGTTGCAAACACAAACTGGACCAGGTTGCCTTTGGGTGAAATTAGCTGCATGACATGATGCCTCAATTCTAATTCTAGTTCAGCAAAACTAAAAATCAAACACAGTCGTGGCTAATAGCAACATATTAGCAAGAGGCTAACAGATAGCCTATAGCCCACGTCACTCATAGAAATCTGCATCCCTTTATCTTCTGCCGTTTCTCCTCTTCTTCTCTTTCTAAACTGGGCACCTGATGGCTTCTTTGGTCTTTCACCATGATGATGATCCATGACGACTCCACATTATTACTTTTGCTTTTCGTTACGAGTCACGTGACGTAAACAAATTCACGTAGATGACTGCACAGATTTTTTCAAATGTTTCACATAACCCAGTAAATTACATAAAGGTTTATGGGTCTATGTTCATTTTAGGAATGAAATACAGTTTATTTGGACTGGCAGCAGTTTGTGTTGTGTGGCCCGGGATAGATAGAGGGCACCCTGGGCGGTCGCCCACATTGTCCACGGCAAAAAACCAGCCCTGGGTCAAAGCACCTGGTTAAGTGTGGCAGAATAATTTGCTGTAATAAAATGAATAAATGTCAAACACGTCCCACCCGTCTGCAGGAGAAACCTCCAGCTGCAGAGCTTTGCTTTGATATCACAAAAAGAGAAGAATCAGCACAACGTGGGTCCGTTCACAGCTCACCAAGCAGAGTCTACAAAGGGAGCCGTGATTGTTTTCAGCTCCAGCAGTCCCGAAATAAAACAAAGAAAGGGGGCAAAGCTTCCCCGTTTAGAAGCTCTAAGAGAAAACTGGAATCTGGAATCGGTCAAAAATGAAACAAAAACGCACATTCCATCCAAAATGGCCGCCTTCCTGTGGATGTGGGTCCATGGCGGCAAGAGACTTTTTTGTGCGTCTGGGCATGATGAATGAGTGTACCGAATGTCGTCGTCCCACGCAAAACTAACCCCAATGCGGGGGCCATTTTTAAGCATCGTAGGGGGCGCTACAGAGTCAATGAGCGACTCCCAAAAATTTAAAGTTTAGATTCTTTCGTGTCGTCGACTGGCAGGTGGCGCTCGCAAAATTTCATGAGTTTTCGAGCATCTTTTGCAAAGAAAAAGAAAGAAAGAAAGAACAACTCTTACAGATACAATCGGGTCCTTGCAGTTATAATAATAAAAGATTAAATAAAAAGTGTCCTCTGGATGCAGCATTTCTGCTCTTCTGTTGGAGCTGTTAGATATTTGAATTAACGGCCAAGACTCCCTGTTCGGCACAATAAACGTTCATTTTAATGCAGATACACATTTAAACTATGATTTTAAATAAGCTAAATCAACACAAGATCACGTCCAACAGCTTTATCCTGATATAAAGTGTCTAAATGATCGTGTTCTTTCCCCACCTTAGATTAAACTAAATGTAAAAGTGTGCCGTACATGTAGATGATGGAAGATTTGCAGGGTAAGACTCCCAATACAGGCTGAGGATGTGTGTTAATCAGAGTCCAGACTAAACATGGAGAAGCAGTATTTAGCTGTTATGCTGCGAACAAGTGGAACAAACTGCCAGTGGAGATTAAACTTTCACCAAATGGAGACATTTTTGAATCCAGGTTAAAGACATTTCTATTCTCATGTGTCTATGCATGAAATATCTTTTAACTTATCTTGACTGTTGCTTGTTTTTAAATTCATTTAAATGATTTTATTTGTTTCTCTTTATATTCTTTTATGTATTTTAATGCTTCTTCCACTCCCTGCTGCAATGATTTTATTTTATGTAAAGCACTTTGAACTGTTTGTACATGAAATGTGTTACAAATAAATTTGATTTGATTTGATTAATGATGGCGGAGGGAATATTTAACACTTAATCGCTGCTTTGTAACTTCTCGTCGTCACCTGAGAGGGAAACAGTCGCCACTTTTTTCTTTTTGCCGGGTCGTGCGAGGAAAATTGGTCACGAGGGAGCAGCGAGAAACCCCGGCAACATCCTGCAATAACAAGCTAACTGGGTGTTCAACACGTGTAACGCCGTGTAATCATTTCAGCATCAATGCACGGCGGATGGATGAGGAAAAGGGAACAGTGAGCTCAGCGTGTGGGCCATAAACAGATCATTAATGCGGTGGTCAGTGGGATCATTCTGGGATGTTTACAGGAAGATACAGAAACTTTCTGATTGTGCAAATGTTTGTAATTGCTGCTATTGTTCATTATTATTCTGGGTAATTTTAGCTGTGCAGCTGAAGCATAATTCTGTGGCGTGCACGTCTGAGAGGAGCAATTAAACCCAAAACAAAGCGTTTTTTTTTCTGCGCCTTCGTTTCACACAGTCCTCTCTCCATTATCCGGTCTTGCACAAATTGCTCTTGTTTGGGAATTACAGGGAGATAACAGGCGTGAAAAAGTGACAAGTGGCTCAGAGGTGGGCGTCGGGTAGTTAGCGGTGAAGCACCTGGAGCACAGCGAGCTGCGACTTCATTTGTTTTTGTTTGCTTTGATGAGCTGGATTTCTGCCTCCGCATTTAAAGCAGTTATCTGCGCGTTTATGAATAGAACGCTTGTTTGCATTCGTAACGTTTTTGATTATATTTCCAGCACGGGCAATCGATGGGAAACAAAAAGGCCCCGAAGTCTCGGGGACACTTCTTCATGGACGTGCAGTTTCTGCTCAGAGGAGCTGACTGTAGTGCTGAACCGTTAAAGGGCCGGTGTGGCTGCAGGTTCTTGTTCCAACCCTGCAGCAGCACAGCCGACTTGTTTCATTCAATCCACTGAACTGTCTGCACTGAAGGTCTTAAAGGGATAGTTCGCCTCTTTTGACATGAAGCTGTATGACATCCCATATCAGTAACATCATTTCTGAACATCTTCTTACCCCCTGCTGCGTCCTGTGAGCTGAGTTCCAGCCTCGTTTTGGGTTAGGGAGAGAAAATAGGGCCAAGCGATTGTGAGGTCTGACTTTTTCCTGGAGAACGATTTTGTGATGCAAATGTATTAGTCTTTTGAATGCATATTGTTTTGAGAAGCAAAACGCTTTATTTTTTAAACCCCAGCCAACTAGCCGGACTACCTTCATCAGCACCAAAACGAGGCTGGAACTCGGCCTCATTTTGGTGAACTATCCCTTTAACCAGTTCAGTTGATTGAATGAAACAAGTCAGCTGTCCTGACCACTGCCTTAAACCTCCTCAACGATGCAAATTTGGGTCTGTATGGATCCCACTTCTAGCACATCTAGGGCTGAGCAATTTTATCGAAACTGCGATATATATCGATATTTCGTTTCCCGATAAAGTATCGATTTTTCAGCCGCGAGTATCGATTTTTTTCTTTTTTTTTTAAAGCAAACTTTATTGAAAAGTCAGACGTTACAATTAGTGAAAATATAGAACATTAATATAATACAATATAACGCCAGGGGGTCACATTATACAAAACAGTGATAAATTAGTTGATCAAAATGTTGTATAAAGTGCACAGCTCTCACGTTTGTGACATGTTCGTTTGTTTCTGTCTGTCTGGCGGTGTCGTCCTTCCGGTTCAAAGGTCGGATCACCGGTCCAATCAGCGACGATTCATGTCAAATCAAACTGTCCCTTTTTTTCCAGAAAATGATGTAAGTGTATCGAATCGAATCGTATCGTGAGATTAGTGTATCGCTACAGATTGAAGTCAACCTTGAACTCTTTGTCATGTGTTAGTGGTTTGCAACAGTGTAAAATGTGCATGGTGCAAGGCTCACCAGGAAAGGTGTAACAGGTGCCTTTGTCTACATGTCTAACCAGTGGCGGCTGCTGACTTTTAAAACAGGGGAAGCCCATATTACGCGTTCAGGGTTGTAGTGGCTCGTGCCATCCCAAAGCAGAAGATAGCAAAGTTAAAAAGAATTAGTTATAACATAGCTGTGTCTAGTATGACAAGTATGACCAGCAAATACACAGAAAGAAGGTATAGACTTTGAAAATTCCCACAGCGAGGCCAAAATCAAGTATGATCGAATCTGAGGCCTGTAAATGGCTGGATCAGAATCTGTGGAGCATTTTTCCCTGTCATAATGAATATTTAGAGTTTTATGGTGGTGGTAAGTATTCTTAAAAAAGGACTCATTTGTAACTAAAGGTATTACAGCACTTTCACAGATAGCCAGTCTCTTTGGTATCCGCTTTGGGACTGAAGTTCCAGCGTGCTTCTCCCCGCCTGCCACAGAATCGCTCATGATGGACAAACACTAACTCCAATCATCACGACACAGCCCCTCATATTGACACGCCCACGTCTAATCTACCCCCAGAGACGCCGGGCAGCCTCGGAAGTGATGAGTTTTTGTCGATTTAGCCAATGATGACCCAGAATTGTAGAAAAAAACTTGACTCTCCCGCCCCCTCCTGAAGCCGGGCAGCCCTCGGCTCGGAAGCCTGGCTGTTAGTGCCGGCTTCATAACATGATTTCCTCAGTGAACGGCGGCGATTTCAGAACAAATCACTTCATTGAGCTACAGGACAACATGTTGTAGTTATGAAAGTAAATGCAGTATTGGGCATATCTTGTGTTTTATCGTCAATTTAACATTGAAGATGTAGCAATTTCGCCAGAGAATGGGAGAGGCTGCCCGGCTTCCCGTGTTGTCTCTGAATAGCCGCGGCTGTGTTTAACCCCTAGTCCTGTTAAAAAATCATGCTTGAAAACTGTGAGATAGCAGCCAGTCCCTGGGCTTCTGCCAGTGAAGGGTCAGATGTGCCAACCCTAACCAGGTACCTTAATTCCAACCCTAACCCTGTATGTTTTACCCCCAAACTATTGGTCTGTGGGAGTGTAGTGGTTATATAAGCAATCCTGAGTGGACAAAGAGCTGCGTTACCTCCCTTCTTCCCATAATGCATCTGGCTGCTGTCCTCCCAACTGTTGCACACGATAAGAAAAGGTGGGATTCATCCAATCAGGCTGTGGATCGGGGGTCAGCGTGAGCGCTCTCTGTGATCTGTGGACATGCAGCCCCAGGCACAGCAAACCGAGAGACGCTCTGTTCCCACACATTTCAATCATGGCTTGCATTAAGCTTTCTCTCCTCTCTGGGCCCCGATGACCGATTCACCACTTAAGACTGTTCTTGGTTTTATTCGTCCTGCTTCCAATGCATCAGCTTCCGTTTACTCGCCACCTTTAGATATGCGACCGGCTGACAGGTGCCGCTGGTATGAAATTCAATTCAATTCAATTCATTTTTATTTATATAGCGCCAAATACAACAAATGTCATCTCAAGGCACTTAGATAGTGCCTTGAGTATGAAAGGATTGTTAATTTCACCTGCCAGTGGTTCAAAGCTCCGACTGACCGCTGTGATTTCCCTGCTTCTACAGCAATAAGATTGTTAAAGTCTGCGTACGGGAAACAGTCGCCTGTAGCTGTTAGAATTCCCAAAGCCACTGCTGACAACATAATATACTTTCCAACATTTTATTGCACGCTGTGTAGTCTCGGTGCCATAAAGAGCCGACACAACTCTCCGTTTCACCGGTTCTGCATATCCGAAGGTTGTCTTTCATGTGCGATCTACAAAGATATCTCTTCTGACCTAATTTCATGCAGTAAACACTGTGAAATAATGCAGAAAAATGTTCATTTACATTGTGTTTTTGCAGCAAAAGTCAGCCCTCTTTGTAAAGTGTTGATGTTCCTGGGTGCATTATGCAAATCTTTTGTTTACCCAGGCTGTGGCCATCTCACCGCAAACCTATTTTTTAATTTTCTGCAGCTGTGATTACTCCCTATTTTCCCTAAATGCTTTATATCGTGACAGCGTTGCTCACTTGGGCAGCAAACTGAAGAAGCAGTCGTGTTCACTGAGCATTATAAATGTAAATGTAAAAATAAATGTACTTTGTTTCTACAGCCCTTTACAGACGATCCTTACGGTGTACCAAAGTGCTTTACAGCAGGGAATAAATACAGAGAAGAATAAGTAAAAACAAATAAAAACAATAAAAGAACAGTGAAAGCAATAAAATAGAACATAAAATAAGATAAAATAAGATAAAAGTGTCATCATACTACTGGGTATTAAAAGCCATCCTAAATAAGTAGGTTTTTAGCCTGGAATCTGAAGAGGCCCAGGTCAGAAATAAGACGCAGCTGGACGGGGGGCTTATTCCAGAGCCGGGGGGCAGCTTTGGGAAAAGGCTCGCTCACCCCAGGGTTTGTATTCTGACCTGGGCACTTCCAGCAGAAACTGATCTGCTGACCTCAGAGCTCTACCAGGACTGTTCAAAGCTCAGATAAATACGACGGGGCGAGGCCGTTAAGAGCTTTAAAAACACACATTATGAGTTTAAAATCAGTTCTCTAAAGGACAGGAAGCCGATGGAGGGAGTTAAGAACAGGAGTGATGTGCACACGTCTGTTGGTGTTGGTTAAAGACGGGCAGCAGCGTTCTGCACCAGCTGAAGGCGGCTGAGAGAAGACTGGGAGACGCCCACGTAAAGGGCATTAAAATAGTCTGACCTTGAACTTATTAGGGCGTGGATGGCTTTCTCAAGGTCATGACGACTTAAAAACATTTTAACTTTGGCCGGGAGACGCAGCTGGAAAAAACTAGTCCTGACGTCGTTGTTAATTTGTTTGTCCGACCTCAGATCAAAGGTCAAAGGTCACCCCCAGATTTCTGACGGTTGAACTAAGCTTTGAAGATGAGGTGGCAAAACCAGCCGTCACAGTGTCTCCAAACAGTATCCCCAAATTAAGAAAATTTTGGGCCAACCACTGCTTAATATCAGCAAAGAACATTGTGCACTGTTACTATTTGGCTTCAATGGTAGATAAATTTGTGAATCGTCTGCATATTAAGGTTGTGAAAGGTTGTGCCTGGCTATAATTGACCCAAGTGGTAGCATGTACAATGAGAATTATATATATATATATATATATATATATATATATATATATATATATATATATATATATATATATATATATATATATGTATATATATATATATATATATAATTATAGAGTGAACCCACTACATAAATGCATTACTCAGAATTAGAATGGTCGTATGCTCGATCACTGGCATCAAAATCATGATTTTAATCATTCTTATCTTGGAGTTTAAAGCCACACAGAAGCTTTATTTCTGTCCCAAAGCCCCACATCACACCCATTTACCAAATTAGGTAAATTAGGACTCCCCTTCCCAAAAGAACCAGCCTGCTCTGATTGGTTCACATTGGTCATGGTCAGTTTTATTGCATTTGGACAGTTCAGGAACACCATGGCTGTGTTCAAAACCGCATACTACTCCTACTACTCATACTAACTTTTTGAGTTAGTATACCAGTTTGAGTAAGCGAGAAGTTCCCAGATGCATACTAGATTCTCCGAAATGTTGGGTATGCATCATGAGGTTACTACTGATACTCAAACTACCCAAGATGAAACGTAACGTGACGTCGCAGATCGCCATTTCCTGTCAAAACGGCAGTTTCAAGCTAGCTACAACGAGGGTAGGTTCACTTCCTGTTTTCAAAACAAAAGCACCAATTGTATGGTAATGGCTTTCCCTATGATAAAAGGCAACGGGTATTTTATTTTGTGAAAATAACAGGAAGTGCGTTGCTCACTGCGGCTAGCTTTAGTAGCGCCAAATTCGTGGGAACAAAATTGTAAACAGCCGGTATTTTGTCAGGTTTTCAACACGTTGGGGATCTAAACGACTACTTTCTCGCCTGAAAATGTTTCAAATGTTGCTAAAGTTTACAGAGTTTAGAGCTTAAGAGAAATCAGCTTCAGGCCATTTTTGCCCATAATTTACTGTATCTATGCAGCTCTAAGTGACAGACAAACAGTCGTAACTAGCTATTCGGCCATTAGGACAAATAAGGTCCAAATGGCGTTATTTTCTTGTGTTTGAGTTGTGCTTTTCTTCATGGGTTGGAATGAAAATATAAAAGCACACTTGGTCTGTTTGGCACATTTCTACAGTAACGAAATATATTGCTTTAATTGTATTAGCCTCAAAGGCAAGAAGCAAATCACTGCTGCTTTAATGGCTGCAAAGTTTCAGAATTAAAAAGTTTAAAGGGAAAATATTCACATCGATGAACCAAGGCAGCAAATGAAATATGACTGCTGAGTCTCTCGAGCTAATTTGTCACAGATGAATGATGCGAGAGGTTATGTTCTGCTGGTGCAAACACCATGAAACTTCACAAAAGGCTAATTATCCTCAGTTTGTCTGCCCTGCCAGTTGGAACCTCATCTCTGAAAGATGAATGCATGGTTCATATTAATGGGAAATTCGATCGATTGGGCATTTTGAAAACGTTTGGAAAGTGTTCAAACTCATTGACTAACCCACATACTTTAGAGAATAACCGTTTCATGTTTTTTTCAATAGCGGTGGTTTTATATCCTGTGCTTTTTGCTGATTTTTATTATCCCAGTTGTCTCATGAGGGACTAATTGACACCTGCTGTGCCAGGTGAATGTATTCAACTGCAATTAACTGCCTGAGAAGCAGAGGTGGAGAAAGTACTAACAATTTTTACTCAAATACAAGTAAAAGGACTAGTGTTAAAAAAAGTACTTAAGTAAAAGTACTTTAGTACTAGACTACAATTCACACAGGCTCACCAGAACTAGACAATAGAAGGTTGGAAAAACGCTGCCTGGTATGACGAGTCTCGATTTAAGTCGCGTAAACGTACCACAAATTAAATTTCCGCAAGTACTGGTGATATGACGGGAGAGAAAATAGCACCAAGCGATTGTGAGGTCTGACTTTTTCTGAATGAACGAGTTTGTGATGCTAATGTATTACTCTTTTGAACGCATATTGTTTTGAGAAGCAAAACGCTTTATTTTTTAAACCCCAGCCAACTAGCCGGAACTACCTTCAAACGAGGCTGGAACTCGGCTCACAGGAGGTAAGAAAATGTTCATAAATGATGTCATACAGCTTCATGTCAAAGAGGTGAACTATCCCTTTAAGTCCTGCTCCCATCTATGTTTAATGGTGTCAAGGACCAGGGATTTTTGGGATGAAAGTGCACTATATAGGTTAGATATTATATCTTTAAATGACTGCACAGGTGCCAATACAGAGTCAATATCAGAGCTCGGAGGGTAGTCTGGAAAGTACTGTAAGTATGGAAAGATTTCAGAACCAATGGATGTTTTATAGCAGACATTTGATTGGATGCACCTGTATGAAATATCCACCCCTGCTGACCCCTGGTCTCATGCTATATGTCAACAGAGAGCTGGGAACCTGAATATTAATTTGAGATGCAGCTCAGCATCATGCACCAGGTTTTTTTTTTTTAACCAAAAACAGCTAAATATGTGGCTCCTGAAGACAGGACTGGGAGCCCCGGCTGTCCTCAGCAACAATCACAATCTGTTGATTAACACGGTGTAAACTAAATGTCAGTTTTTCAATTAGCAATGGAAAAAAGAAAAGGGTAAAGTGGTTTGTAGTGATAATTAAATTAGAAATGGGCACACAGTAGAAGAGAGCTGAAGCTATTAA